>NC_073313.1:21675752-21975752 GCF_027595985.1 Sorex araneus
GATCACTCCTGGCAGGGCCTAAAGGACAGTATGTGGTAGCGGGGATTGAACCTGGGTTGTCTGTGTGCAAGGTAAATGCCCTAAGTACCAGCCTCTCTCCATTTTTTGAAGCTGTGAAATGTGACTGGTTGAGGTCAGGAATGTTAGAGCGCCTGTTTCACATGTTTGAGACCCTGAACGGCATCCCCAGCTGCATCCCCCACCCACCCCTGAAAAAAGAATATAGGGGCCGGAGTGAACGTAGTTGACCCAGTTCAATCTCTGGCGCCTTATATCATCCCTTAAGTACCAGAGGTGAACCCTGAGTACAGAGCCAGGAGTAATGAGCATAGCTGGATGTGATTCAAAAACCGAAATTGAGGAAAAAATATAACTGGCTGAATTTACTAGTGCATGAACTGTGAAGAATTATGTTCTTATCTTTTTTTCCCACTTGACAGGTTCAATTTTGGAATGGTGTTTGGCGTGATTGCCATGTTCAGCTCTTTTTTCCTCCTGGGAAAAACGCTGATGCAGACTTTAGCACAAATGATGAATGACACTCCCTCTTCCTCCTCTTCCTCCTCCTTTTCCTCTTCCTCTTCCTCTTCCTCCTCCTCTTCCTCCTCTTCCTCTTTCTCATCTTCTTCGTTTAACAATGAGCAAGTGCTACAAGTTGTGGTAAGTGCCTTTTTGTTTGTATTAACTTTCTTAAAACATAGACGCTCGCTCACCTAGATAGCATAATTTCTGTCTTTAATGTGACTGAATGAAGTGAAAGGGCTGACAACTTCTGAGATTACCTGCTTAACCAATGCCATTAGTCAAGCTGTAGCAAGGAACTGCAGTCCACTGTAGGGGAAGTGACAGTAGCGCAAGTAGACCCTCAGGACTGGCAGGAGGGCCAGAAAGACAGCTCGGCAGACTGGAGCCGGGGCTGTGTGCAGGACACGCCAGGTTTGCTCCCTGCCACTGCATGGTTCCCGGGCTCCCCACCCCTGCTCCAGGTGTGACCCCGAAACACTGAGGGGAATAGCTCCTAATTATGCCAGCTGTGGCCCCCAAACGAAAAAGACCACCAATTACATGGGTATTTGCTTCATTTATGTTGTCTTCTGGAGGTGTTAAGGTGATTGTTACCATCAAGAAATAGTCATAGTGAATTAAGATCTCTGTAGCACTGTCATCCCATTGTTCATCGATTTGCTCGAGCGGGCACCAGTAACGTCTCCATTGTGAGACTTGTTACTGTTTTTTGACATTGAATACGCCACGGGTAGCTTGCCAGGCTCTGCCGTGCGGGTGGGATACTCTCAGTAGTTTGCCGGGCTCTCCGAGAGGAATGGAGGAATTGAACCCGGGTCAGCAGTGTGCAAGGCAAACACCCTACCTGCTGTGCTATCGATCCAGTCCAATTAAGATCCCTATAACACATAAATTGCATTCTAACTCTTGTTACCCTTCCTCTTAATGGTTTCTGGGATCTAACCAATGCATGAAGAGCCTGTTTGAGCCCCTTCCCATACCATTAACTAGCTTTTTTTAAGGCCTTTTTATATTTATAATTACCACTTGCAGGAGTCTTAGATGATGCTGTGTCATAGTTGGAGACTTTTCTTTTAGCTTGTCTCTGTGGCCTCCAATAGGCTGAGTACTGTGAAAAGATTAAGAAATTATTTGTAGAGAAAAAAAAAGAAATTATTTGTAGAGGTGCCAGAGTGACACTACAGTGATTAGGGCACTTGCCTTCCACACTACTGGCCTTAGTTCGTTACCTGCCATCCCATATAGTTCCCTGAACCTGCTGAATGATTCCTGGATGCAGAGCCAGGAGTAATCGCTGAGAAAAGCCGGGTGTGGCCCAGAAACAAACTAAAAATGCAACAACGACAAAATTTTGATAAGTACTTGAATTAATGAAGAAGACTGAATGATGTGAGTGTTTCCAGGGGTATTTGGAATGAAGTTCTGAGAGGGGTGATTAGTTGAGTGTGAGGCTGGAAGAAGGAAGCATTTTGGATGACTCTAAAACTACATGCACGATTGGTTATTGTTTGCTAAGAAAGAGGAGAGTTGGGAAAGAAGCAGGTTTCAGGGAGATACAGCACTGGCTTGTCTGCCTGCTAAGATCAGAAAGGCAAGTATTGTGTAGAGAAGAAGTAATTCTATTTGATTTTCAGAGCTCACAAAAATATTGACTATTAGGAGAGTCATGGTTTGGAATCATTAAGAAATCGCTGCCCGAATTTTCCCAGGACTTTATACAGAAATCCAAAACCGCGCGGACGCTGCCGCGTCCGCGCGACTTAACATTTATAATTGTCATCAATGTGAAAGGGTTCCATTTGAACAGGTCAGACTTGGGGGGGAAACTCCAAATAATAACAGTAAGTTTTTGTTGAAATATTGAAGGTTCTTAATGTAACAGCCACCTCTGGACTGTGAACTAAGCAAAAGCCCCACGCTGGCTAACGTGGCGTGGAGTACACCATACTATGAGGCGCAGGAAGGGGGATGAGGGGGAAAAATTAAAAAAAAAAAAAAATGGAAAAGGAAAAAGAGAAAAAAAAGAGAGAGAGAGAGTTATGTCAACTATAGTGAGTTTTGTGTTGAATTATGGAGTGTAATCAAGGTAAAGAAAAAAATGAAGTGAAATTCATTAGTTATACAGTAGGGGGTAGGGGGGTGGGGGCGGGGGGTAAACTGGGGTTTCTGGTGGTGGAATTTGGGCACTGGTGAAGGGATGGGTGTTTGAATATTGTATAACTGACATATAAACCTGAGAACTTTGTAACTTTCCACATGGTGATTTAATAAAAATTAAAAAAAAAATAAAATTAAAAAAAAAAAAACAGTAAAAAAAAATAAAATAAAATAAAATAAAATAAGAAACAAAAAAAAAAAAAAGAAATCGCTGCCCTCTGTATTCTACCCTGGAGGTTTATCTATTTTTTTGCATGAATACAGATGCTCTTTTGATACGAGTCTGTATAGCTTAGAGAACATACTTTCTCGTCACTGAATAATTCCTCACCACCTTGTTCAGTATTAATTCCCCGATTCCCTGGTACTATTGAGCAGTCAGTGTTCTGGGACATCTAATACTCTGTGGAATCATGGCTGAGACACATGGGTAGTTCAGATCCTTCCCTTCTTTTATAATTGCATCGAGGGAAACCATAAAATTGTCCTATAGGGCAGGCCTTCTTGGTTATTATAGAGCAAGGTAACCAGGAGACTTTGAATGGGAATATATAATGCATTTTAAGTTTGTAGATTTAGAGGAATCAGATGAAAGAAAAATACTATCTGAATAAACAGATGCCTGACAACATGGGAGATGTCGGAAAGGGTACCATGATGTTCTTTCAAAAATCTGCTTAAAGGGACTAAAGAGATAGTACAGCAGATAAGGCCTTGCATACACCTGACCTAGGTTCAATCCTCAGCATCCCATATGGTTCTGGGAGTACTACCGGGAGTGGTTCCTGAGTACAGAGCTAGGAATAACACTTGAACATCTCCAGGTATGACCTAACCCCCACCCCAAATAAAAATCTGCTTAAGGGCCAGAGAGATAATACAGCGGTTAAGGGACTTACCTAGTACATAGCTACCGGCATGACCCAAATTTGATCCTGGCACTGCATATGGTCGCCCAAACACCACCAGACATGCCCTTGAGCACAGAGCCAGGAATGGCCTTTAAGCACCGCTATGGCAAAAGCAATCTACTTAGTGGTGTCTGAATAAGAACACTTTAAATAATGAAAATGCTAAAATATCCATATTCTTTGGCTATTTATGTCCACGTCTCAGACTCTAGTATAAGTAAACACATCCAAATTTCAATATGTAGTATTCGAAAAGCTCTTTTTTTCTGAAAGTTATAATAAGGAAGTATAAACAGCCATAATATATAATTGAGGAGTGGTTGAATTATGGGACTGTCACTCAGTGAAATATGCGTATAGTAAATGATTATAAAACTAGTTTTATAACTGGGGAAAGGGCACTTGGAGTTAATAGACTCTAGAAAGTCATCCAAGTAGCATGGTTTGAGAACCTTTTCAGTTACTAAAAGGTTTACCAATGAAATTCTGTTGCACATAAAAATTCCACTTAACATGAGATCCTCCAGTTCCATCTGAGTTGCAGCAAACAACAGGATTTCATCTTTTCTTAAAGTTACAGGGGCTGGAGTAATAGCACAGCGGGTAGGGCGTTTGCCTTGCACGCGGCCGACCCGGGTTCAAATCCCAGCATCCCATATGATCCCCTGCGCACTGTCAGGGGTGATTCCTGAGTGCATGAGCCAGGAGTGAGCCCTGTGCATTGTTGGGTGTGACCCAAAAAAGCAAAAAAAAAAAGTTACGTAATATTCCATTGTGTATATATGTCAGAAGAAGAACAAGCAACAGATGACCTCACTTATTTGTGGTACATAGGATATTAGGACTATGGGACGGAGAGATAGTACAATGTGCAAGGTTTGCCTTGCACAGTGTTGATTTGGGTTTGATCCCCGGCATCCCATATGGTCCCCTGAGTACTTCCAGGAGTGATTCCTGAGTGCAGATCCCTTGAACACTGCTGGATATGACCCCAAAAGAAACAAACAGGAATAACAGGGTGAGGGAAGCAAAATACCTAGATTGCCCTTGACCCTAGAGTATAGAAGGGGAAAAATCAAGAGATAGAGTAAGAAGAGGCAAAAAGGGATGGATCCTGGGCACATCAGTGCTTCACAGGTGTCCTATATCCATATATAGGACAACAGCGAACAACACTAAAAACAGGAGATACAAACTACAATGAGACTTAACAATGTGGCTGTGGAGGAGGCAGGCTGGCAGATAGGAGGGCGCCTGGGACACTGATGGCGGGAAGTTGACATAGGTGGTGAGATTGGTGCCTGAAACTCAACTATGAGTATCTATAGAAATCATGGTGCCTTAGTGAAAAATTAAAATAAAAACCAGTTGTAATTGAACCAAAATTAAAACATAAAATCATAAAAATTTTGATAGAATGAATGGGATGGATGGCCAGAGCGGTCGCACGCTGGGTAGGGTGTTTGCCTTGCACGTGGCCGAGCCAGGTTCAGTCCCTGGCATCCCAGAAGGTCCCCCAAGCACTGCCACTAGTAATTCCTGAGTGCAGAGCCAGGAGTAAATCCCTGAGCATCTCTGGGGACCCAAGAAGAAAAAAAAATAAATGGCATGTTGCTTATATGAACAGAGAATGAGGGCATGCAAGCATAAAACTAATGATGATAGGAACCATCTAAGAACATGAATGGATTTGACTAGAATTTTTTTTTTTCTTTTTGGGTCACACCCGGCGATGCTTAGGGGTTACTCCTGGCTCTGCACTTAGGAATTACTCCTGGCGGTGCTCAGGGGACCATATGGGATGCTGGGAATCGAACCCGGGTTGGCCGTGTGCAAGGCAAACGCCTTACGCGCTGTGCTATTGCTCCAGCCCCAAGACTGGAATTTTTTAAAAAATTAAAAAGTATTTTGTTCTCTTTTTGTTTTGGAGATACACCTGGCAGTATTGGGAACTTCTCCTAGCTTAGTGCTCAGGGGTTGCTCATGGCAATTCTCAGAAGAATTTGCAGTGCTAAAATTGAGACTGCACCTCCTGCATGCAAAGCACATGCTCCAAACCTTTGAATTAGCGAGAATTTTTAAATATCAAAAAAATAAAAACTAAAAGGCAGAAAAACTGGGAAAAAGATCTGTGATGTCTGTTACAGAAGGCTGATTACTGACAATTTGATGTGATAGATCAATAACGAAAGATGAATCTCTAGGAGAATGAGGAGTCAAGGCTTCAACAGACTGTTTACAGAAGACCTGTCAGCGGTCAAAAAGACCTGTCAGTGGTCAAAAATGGGGAAAGGTCAACTTTAATAATGGTCATAAATACATACATCAAACAGTGGTGTGCCTATTATTTCTTTCCAATTGCAGCTCCTGTGGTAATGGAAGGGTCTGCCTTTGGAAAGCAGTTTGCTACGTATCAAAGTTCTTAAATTTTCTGGAATAGCATGTGTTTCTTTCTCTGTGAGGCATGTTAAACATTGGATGAGATCGTCTCATGATTCTCGAAATTAACCCATTTATGTCGATGTGGTTATCATAAGAGCAGAAACCTTTAAAATAAATGCTGGGCAGTCTATTCCACGAGTCTAAAAAGCATGCTAAACCAGGAGGGCCGGAGCACAAGCACAGGGGGTAGGGCGCTTGCCTTGCATACAGCCGACTCGGGTTTGACACCCCACCCCCAGCAACCCAGATGGTCTCCCAAACCTGTCAGGAGTGATTCCTGAGTATAGAACCAGGAGTAAGCCCTGGACACCACTGGGTGTGGCTCAAATAAAACACACACACACACACACACACACACACACACACACACACACACACACACACACACACACACAACCCATGCTGAACCTGGAAAGAGTAATGGGAAAATGTGATACTCTTAAGTGAAAGAAGGTTTGAAAAACTATGATTAGGGGCTGGAGTGATAGCACAGCGGGTAGGGCCTTGCACACAGCCGTCCCGGGTTCGATTCCCAGCATCCTATATGGTCCCCTGAGCACCGCCAGGAGTAATTCCTGAGTGCAGAGCCAGGAGTAACCCCTGTGCATCACCAGGTGTGACCCAAAAAGCAAAAAAATGAAACTATGATTAAAAAATGTATGTTTGAAATGAATGTATGAAAAGTCTAGGACAGATGCTTATAATTACTGTTTTTGTTGTTGCTCTGTGTTTCGGGAGCAGGATTATAGACTTCTGGTTTTCTTTTGAATTTTCC
Source organism: Sorex araneus (assembly GCF_027595985.1). Lineage (NCBI taxonomy): Eukaryota > Metazoa > Chordata > Mammalia > Eulipotyphla > Soricidae > Sorex > Sorex araneus. The sequence continues at coordinate 21,682,563 of NC_073313.1, forward strand.
AATCTTTCTGCTTTAGACATGTTTTATAATTAATATAATAATGAGAGGAGCCAAGGAGGAACACATGTTTGCATGCAAGAAACCAGGATTCAGTCCCTGGTGCCCCATACCCACCCCTCCCCCCACCCCCCATCACCTGTGCAGTCCTGCTATGACCAAGAAAAAGAAATAGAAATAATAACTAGACAAAGAATGAATTTCCTTCAGGATATCTTTAGCACTTCAACTCCTGGCCTAGGAGAAATAGTTCAGTGTGTAACTATCCAGCTATTACTGAAGCCTGGTGGATCCCACTAGAAATAATTAATTGAATCTTGCCTTAACAGGTTATATAACTTGGTAGGGGTTATCTTCTGAAAAGATTCTTGGGTATCTGAAAACAAATCTACCAGGTAGCCTTTACTACAGCAAACTTTCTGTGTGTGTGTGTGTGTGTATACAGTGTATATATGTATATACCTACACATACACACACATCTAAGACAACTCCTGCTTGTTTATAAGGTCCTAACATGTCTGTTCCAAATGCCTTACTTTAGGCATTAAATTTCACTTCTAATATATGTATTATTTCTACATATACATATATACATATATTCTACTAATATATGTATCGCTTTCACTTCATATATATATACATATATATATAATAGTACTTTGGTACTATTTTCGTGGTCAGTTGATCAACTGGACAAAATGATGGAACAGACACAATGGAGGGCACGGTGTTTCCACACCAGGAAGGCACCTTATACTACCTTTAATTACCAATTCTCCTATAATTTGAAAATATTAAAATGAAACTCCTTGCTGGGCAGGGCAGGGGATATCCTGTATTACTGAGCAAAAGTATTTGGAACCTCGGAAAAGCAATTCAGAGGAAGAAATATTTGTAGTAAGAGTTCCCGAATGAGCCTTCCAGCCCTTGTGAGGTGATCTGCTGCTGACTCCTTCCTTCACTGTTCCTCCACATTCCCTGGCGCTGTGCCAGGCTCCTTAAGGCTGCTTTCCATGGTGAAGATTGCAGGAAGCTCAGAAGCTAGACTTTTTATCCTGATGTTTCACGCTCTCATTAGACTGACTCAAAACTGCCTTATTTTTAAAAATTGGTATATTTACTTTGTGATAGAAATGGAAAAAAGAACCATTGATAATTCATAGTAAGTTTTATGTGCTTTTCCTTAGAGATTTAAACTTTAATTCTGAATGAAAATCACAGTCTCTTGGAGCTCAACTGTATATTTATCATTTTATCTCTATTCAGGTTCCTGGTATAAATTTACCCGTCAACCAACTGACCTATTTCTTTGCTGCAGTCCTCATTAGCGGTGTTGTACATGAAATCGGACATGGAATAGCAGCTATTAGGTAACAATGATCATTTTCCTTCTCTTTCTGCTACATGTAAAGAGGCTTTCCATTTCGGATTTAGTACTAAAATCTACATTGGGTATTTTTTCTTACTGTGGCTGTTCACTGTATCACTGTCATCCCGTTGCTTATCGATTTGCTCGAGCGGGCACCAGTAACGTCTGAATTGTGAGACTTATTGTTGCTGTTTTTGGCAACAAATTGAATTTTGTTGAATTGAATACGCCACGGGTAGCTTGCCAGGCTCTGCCATGTGGGCGAGATACTCTCGGTAGATTGCCGGGTTTTCCAAGAGGGGCGAAGGAATCGAACCCGGGTTGGCTGCGTGCAAGGCAAATGCCCTACCTGCTGTGCTATCACTCCAGCCCAGAGTTTCATATATAAATCTATAAAGCTAATTGAACACTTGATTATCTAAATGCAAAGACACCTATACTAAGACACAGTGGTGAAACTATTGCTAGTTTAAGATTCTAAAAAAAGGCAGGTAAATAGGAAGCAGAAGGACAGTAATAAAGGAATTTATGCCCTGCATGTGTCCTACCTCACTTCTATCCCTAGCATTCCATGGCCCCAGAGTAACCCTGGTTATCACCCGCACCTCAAGGCCCAAGCAGCAGTACATCCTTTGGCCCTGCATAGAACCATCTGGCTCAGTTGACAGAGAATCACCAAGAGTGGAGACCTCAATAGCAATGTTTAAGGGCTGGAGCAATAGCACAGTGGGTAGGGCATTTGCCTTGCACGCGGCTGACCTGGGTTTGATTCCCAGCATCCCATATGGTCCCCTGAGCACCACCAGGGGTAATTCCTGAGTGCAGAGCCAGGAGTAACCCCTGTGCATCGCCAGGTGTGACCCAAAAAGAAAAAAAACAACAACAAAGCATTGTTTAGAAGACTCCCTCATACCCCCCCAAAGACCAGATGACTAATAAAAGTACTCCCATCGGGTCATCAGCAGACTCAACAGAAACTATAGAAGCCAGTAGAGAGTAGAATGTTGTTTAAAATACTCAAAAATAAAAAATGGCAGCCAAGAATATTCTACCTGGCAAAACTCTCAGGCATGAGACAGAAATACTTTCACAGACAAAAGGCAAGGGTTCATTTCTTTTACAAGAATGTTAAAAGTAAATCTTACTTAAACAAAACGAGTCAATAAACATAATCAGGAAGCAGTACTGTGGCTATTACCCAGTACATATCCACCATTACTTGATGAACCTTATCTTTTATACAGAGATTAATATAGTGATTAATCTGATTAATTAACTACTTAGTTATAATCTGGGTCTTTCTGAACTTTGCTTTAACCAGCATGATTATATGTTCATAATACCTCACTTTTTTGTTTTGTTTTGTTTCGGGGTCACACCCGGCAGTGGCCAGGGCTTACTCCTAGCTCTATACTCAGGGATCACTCCTGGTGGGGCTTGGGGGACCATATGTGGTACTGGGTATTGAGCCTGGGTCAGCTGCTTGCAAAGCAAGGGCCCTACCTGCTCTACAGACTCTCTGACCCGGATTCAAGATTTGAGGGGTCCGGCGTGGGCGGCAGTCTTTAGTATCACATGTGGTGATGCTCAGGAATCACTCCTGGCAGTGCTCAGGGAATCTTATGGATTGTTGGGGAATCGAACCTGGGTCAGCTGCATGCAAGACAAGCGTCTTACCTGCTCTACTATTGTTCCGGCCCTGCTTCAAGATTTTTTTTTTCTTTTTGGGTCACACCCAGCGATGTTCAGGGGTTACTCCTGGCTTTGTACTCAGGAATTACTCCGGGCGGTGCTTGGGGGACCATATGGGATGCCGGGGATCGAACCCGGGTCGGCCGCGTGCAAGGCGAACACCCTACCCGCTGTGCTATCGCTCCAGCCCCCTGCTTCAAGATTTTTATCTAGTCTTGAAACTATTGCGTGAGAATGGTAACTCCTGCACTCAGAGCCTATCCATCTGCTGCTTTCTTATTACTGCCATTGCCTTGTCACTAGAATGTTTTCCCACTGGCATGTCCCAGTTCATGGTCTCTGCTGGCTACAGGAGGAACTCTTAAAATTCGGGGTTTGTTAACAAATACCAGAGCCAACTAGAAATTCAAGTGGAAGAAGTGAAGGAAGGAGGGTCAAAACTGGGACTTGCGTCAAGTATCACACTTCATTCTTTTGCGTACCCAGAAGTAAATTAATTATATCTAAGCATCCTAAAGGCACCTAAGCTTATCAACTCATGATAGAGAGTGAGTGACTTTTCACACTCACTGATAATTACTGGTGTAGTGAATACACATACCAAGAGGAATTATGTGTGAATTAAAAGTTTTTAGAAGGTCGCCACCTTGTAAAAGGGCAGAGTGATCATACAGTAGGTTTGATCCCTGGCATCTGAGCCCCACCAAGAGTGATCCCTGAATGTACAGCCAGGAGCAACCCTTCAGCACTGCTGAGTGTGGCCCCAAAACAGAGATTTTTGAGGAGAAAATGTAATGGCTTCTTATTACTTTCTACTTATGAGAATGATCCTATTGACTGGCAGTAGACCTACATCCTGATAGAGCATGTGCTGTCAGACATGTTAGCAGTGGCTTTTTTAGTCTCTTCCATGGTTTTAGAATTACAGCCTTTTACAGTTAAAAACAGTGTTATTCACAGTTTAATAACTCACAGTATGTTTATAGTCAACTACTCAAGTATAGTTCTAGGTTATAGTATAATAATTTAAGTCATCTATATTTTGAGTAGTTATTTGCAATTGTGAAATGTGATTTCAATTTTAGAAAATGAATTGATAAAAAGAGTCCCAGGGAGCTGCAAGGACCAAAGCCCTGGTTTCCTAGCCTTGAGTTCAATCCCCAGCACTGCATGGTCCCCCCAAGAACTGCCACGAGGAGCCCCTAAGCATTATGCTAAGGGTAACTCCATAGCACTGACTGATGTGGCACAATAAACAAAACAAAAATAAAAAATAGGTCAGAGCATTATGCATTTTTCAATACATTTATTTTAATATTCAACAGGAATGAACTTAGAGCTCAAACTTTATAGCACCTAAAACAAATATAAATAGTTAATCTGATTGAAATACTTCTTTTTTCTTTTTTTTTGTTTTGCTTTTTTTTGCTTTTTGGGTCACACCCGGCGATGCTCAGGGGTTACTCCTGGCTCTGCACTCAGGAATTACCCCTGGCAGTGCTCAGGGGACCATATGGGATGCTGGGAATCAAACCCAGGTCAGCTGTGTGCCAGCCTCTCTTTTTGGTTTTGGGGTCACACTCGGCGGTACTTGGAGCTTAATCCTGGCTCTGGGCTCAGGGAGCACACCTGGCGGTGCTCAGGGGACCATTTGATGTGGCAGAATTGAACCCTTGTCAGCTGCATGTAAGGAAAGAGCCCTACCCACTGTACCATTGCTCTGACCCCTGAAATACATTTTCTACAGTGTCCTTCAGAAAATAATCCAGACGAATGAAAATTAGAATATTCAGTCTGTCATGGAAATATTACCTCTTTTTTGTTTTGTTTTGGGGCTGCACCAGGAGTTACTCAGGACTTACTCCTGGCTCTGCCCTCAGGGATCTTGCCTCGTGGTGCTTGGGGGACCATAACCTGGGTTGGCTGCATGAAAGGCAAGAACCATGTTGGTTGTACTATCTCTCCAGCCCCTTAGCCTTTTCTTTATAAATGTGACTGATTTGAGTTGCTCAGCTTATTTACTTCTAAATTTTTTTAAGTTGTAAATTTGTTTCAGAATATCCTGTTTTTACAAAACTCAGTTTCCCAGATAAAGAAATCGGTACACTTGTAAAGTTTGAATATATATATCAAACATATAAGTATGAATTTTTGGGGCCAGAGCAGTAGTGCAGTAGGTAGGGCATTTGCCTTGCACATGCCCGACCCAGGTTCGATCCTTGGCATCCCAAATGGTCCCTCAAGCACTGCGTGGATTAATTCCTGAGTAACCCCCAGAGCATCCCCAGTGTGACCCAAAAAGCAAAAATTAATAAAAAAACAAACATATAGGTATGGTTTTCTATATGGGGACAATTTTTTTTGTAGTGTTCAGGGGCTACTCCCAGAAAAGCATGCCCTCGGCGTGTTTAGCTATCTCTCCAGACCCCAGAGAGACTTTATTTGTAAGCAATAGCTTGACTTACAGTTCATAGTTTTAAGATTGTCTACATTATTAATTTGACAAATGTAATGCTAGTAGTAAATTCCTTTTTCTTAATGTGATATCATAGGGAACAAGTTCGCTTCAATGGCTTTGGAATTTTTCTCTTCATCATTTATCCGGGAGCATTTGTTGATCTGTTCACCACTCATTTGCAACTTATATCACCAGTCCAGCAACTCAGGATATTTTGTGCAGGTAATACTTAAATTTCTTTATTCCTCTGCATTGTTAGTGGTTTTATGGAAAGTATATTGAAAATGAAAACAGCTTATCTTTCGATTAATCTACTTGGTAATACTCTAAGGTGGTGGTAGTAGTAGTATATCAGGGGAAGGAGGAATGGGCGCTGTAGCACTGCAGTGTTGTCCCATTGTTCATCCATTTGCTTGAGCAGGCACCAGTAACGTCTCCAGTGTGAGACTTGTTACTACTGTTTTTGGCATATCGAGTATGCCACGGGAAGCTTGCCAGCCTCTGCCGTGAGAGGAATGGGCAGAGGGGTAAATTCAATAGTATGACAGCACAAAAACTGGTGGTGGATGGGTGGGTGAAATATCTTTATGTATAATATACCCAATATTATATAGCATTATAATCAATGTTAATTATAATTTTATTTATTACAAAGAGGACAAAAGCAATTTACATTGTTTTCGTTATCAACAGTACCAATTACTAAGAAAAAAGTGGGAAACTTCACTTTCATTGAAGCTAGTAATGACCAGTCTGTAACCACAAATTATAAAAATAGCTCAGATGAAACAGTGAAATGTACTAAATCATTGGAGAACATAAAGAACCAATAAAATAAAAAGACTTTAGAACTAAGAGAAGAAATGATATGCAAGTTTACATGGTACACTTTAGCACTGTCAGTGTTCAGTAACAAACAGAACCACCAGGAATATGCAGTATAAGAAGAAATTCTGGACAAAAGCTTCATTTGAGCTAAGCTGACAAGACAAATCCGTCACAACCCTGTACCTCTTTAAATGGAATAATAGGGTAATAATGTATGTCATTAGAAATCTTAGACATGGTAAAAAGTAAACTGTTAAAAGAAAGTGTAAAGAGTAATTTCTTCAACTTTGTAGTATCGAGAAAAAGTCTGCTTAAATTTGGTGAATCAAGAAACAGGTTTGAGCTGGAGTTATAATACAGCGGATAGGGCACTTGCCTTGAATGCGGCTGACCCGAGTTCGATCCCCAGCATCCCATATGGTCCCCGAGCACCGCCAGGAGTAATTCCTGAATGCAGAACCAGGAGCAACTCCTGTGCATTGCTGGGTGTGACCCAAAAAGAAAAAAGAAAAAAATATGAAAGAAACAGGTTTGAGTGAATTAAGATTCTAACTGTTGGGGCCTAGGAGTGTCCTGTGCAAGAGAGAGACTTCCAGTTCAATCACTGGCAATGCCCCATAGGCAGACTACAATCCTAGTAGCACCTTTGTTGAAATTTCCAACACCACAACAAAAAGTGTGTAATCACCACAACCAATTGTGTGATCCTCACCCAAGTCATTGCAACAGCAAAGGAAAATGAAAATATTGAGTAAGTAAATGAACAAAAATAAGACAACATAAACTTCTGCTGTGTATGTATAAATGCTATAACATCTTAAAACACACATGATAAACAAACATAAGTTATAGGGGAAGACGGGGTGCAAAAATAAACCTTTCAGGTTATAAAAGTGAAAATTTGAAATGTAGACCAAAGAAAACACCAGGACCAGAGAGATCGCTCAGCAACCTGGAAATACATGCTGTGCAACTTTGCATACAAGAAGCAAGGCTCAGTATCCATCATGGCCTGGTCCTGTGACTTTGGCCAGAAGTGACCCCTTAGCACCAAGCCTGGAGAAGCCCAGTAGTACCACCTGGTGTGGCAAAGAAGAAATGACGACAGCAAAGAAAATATCAAAAAGGGGACAGAGCTATAGCACAGCAGGGAAGTTACTTGCCTTGCACAGGGCCAACCCGGGTTTGACCGCCAGTATCCCATATGGTCCCCAGAGCACGGCCAGGAGTAATTCCTGAAGGAAGTGCCAGGTGTAGCCCCTGAATATCGCCAAGTGTGACCCCAAAACCTATATAGTAGCTAAATTAGAGAACAATATATATTTGTTTTATCAATAACTGTGAGACAATATCACCTATTGAAATTCAAATATGCATTGTTTAATTAAAAACATGCCAGGCCCAGAGAGGTAGTTCAGGATTAAGGCACTTTTTCAGGAAACCAGCCATACTTCGAATCCCTGGCTCCACAGATGGCCCCTGGAGCACTGCCAGGGGTCACTTCTGAGCACAGAGCCAAGAAATGCCCCTGAGCTCTATCAGGTGTGGCCCAAGACCTAAACAAAAACTTAACCCAAGTTTGTGTTGTATAAACAGTATCACCTGAGACACTTCCTTTGTCTGATTTATTTTGGTCAGCTTTATTTATTTTATTGCTCGAGGTCACTGTCATCCCGTCCTTCGAATTGCTCGAGCAGGCACCAGTAACGTCTCTCATTGTGAGACTTGTTGTTACTGTTTTTGGTATATCCAGTACGCCACGGGGAGCTTGCCAGGTTCTGCCGTGCGGGCGCGATACTCTCAGTAGCTTTCTGGGCTCTCCGAGAGGGGCGGAGGAATCGAACACGGGTCGGCCGCGTGCAAGGCGAACGCCCTACCGCTGTGCTATCACTCCAGCCCTTATTTTATTATGTTCTATAAATTTATTAATAGCCAAAACAATCTTGAGAAAAAAGAAGATGGGAGATATGCATTTCCTCACTTCAAATTATACTTTAATTCTATAGTAATCAAAACCAATGAGATAGAATTGAAAGCCCAGAGATTAAACTCTCAGATTTCTGGACAGTTAATCTATGAAAAAGGAGCTGGGTGCCTGAAGTGGAGCAAGGAAAGCCTACCAGCAAATATTGTTTGGGAAAACACATAGCCACTTGTAAAAAATGAAACTGGAACCATATCTCATACCATTCACAAAAGTAAACTCAAAGTGGATTAAAGACATTGAGATAAGAAGAAAACACAGTCACTCTTCAATCTATGGACCTCAGAGATGTCTTCAGTGACTTAATCCACTGGCAAAGATAACAGAAACAAAAATAAATGAAACTACACAAAATTTGAAGACTTTTGTGTGGCAAAGAAAGTTGGCTAAAGTAAAAAGACACTCTGCTGAATGAGAGAAAATATTTACACACAGTACATCAAACAAAGGGATGTCCTCTCCTATGTATGTATGTATTTATATATATATGTGTATATATATATATGTATATATATATATATACACAGCATTCACAAAGCTCAACAACAACAAAACAATAATCCTATCAAAAAGTGGTACGAAGAGATGCAGAGCTTCTCTGAACAAGATATCTGAATTAGGTTAGTAGGCATATGAAAAAAGTCTTCATCCTCTTTTATTATCAGAGAACTGCAAATGAAAGCAACAATGGAGCCAACAAGATAGTATAGCAGGATGACCACTTGTCTTGAACACAGTGAACCCACATTTGATCCCCATCACAACATATGGTACCCCACATACTGCTAGGAGCGATCCCTGAGTACCACCAAGTGTGGCCTAAAAAAATAAAATGATGGGGCTGGAGCGATAGCACAGCGAGTAGGGCATTTGCCTTGCACGCGGCCGACCCAGGTTCAATTCCCAGCATCCCATATGGTCCCCTGAGCACCACCAGGAGTAATTCCTGAGTACATGAGCCAGGAGTGACCCCTGTGCATCCCCAAGTGTGACCCAAAAAGCAAAAAAAAACCACAAAATGATGTTGACAACAACAACAAAATATCGTCTCATGAATGAGGATGGCATAAAAGACTGGAAACACTAGGTGTTGGCAAGGATACCGTGAGAAAGGAACCCTCATCTACTGTGGGAATGTGATCTGGGGCCGTCTCTGAAACAGTATAGAGAGTCCACAAAAAGATAAGAAATGGAGTGCCATATGACTCAGCAATATCACTTCGTGGCACCTAGCCCCCAAATACACAAATGTTTGTTTGAAAATAGAGATGTACACGTACAAACATTGTGGTGCTTAGTACAATAGCCAGGACATGGAAACAACCCAAATGTCCAATGACAGATGAAAGGATAAAGAAGTTGTGGCATATGTGCACAGTGAAATATTATGCAGCCATAAGAAAAAATGAAATCCTGTACTTTGCCACAATATGAATGGAACTGGAACGTAACAAGTTAATAATGATTAAGTCGGAGGGAGAAGGACAAATACCAAATGCTCTCACTCATATGTGGTATATAGAGAATGGAACAAGCAGTGGGGAAGAAAGATCCAACCAGAGATGACATAGGGACAGTGGTGGAGAATCATGAAGAGATAGAGCACTCAGGTGGTGGTGGAGTACAGTAATTTTGTACATCAATATCATAAACTTTAACAATTATAACCATATTACCTAAACTGTAATGTAAAAAAATTAAGGATATCCATCTAAAAACTTGAAAAGATTAAAGGAAGAGCTGGGTGCATACCTCAGCACCAAAGTGCATGCCATTAGTGCATGAGACTGGGTTTGATCCCCAACACCGCAAAACACGATCAAAAAATGAAAGTAAAATTAGCAGAACAGGGGGCAGTAGAGCTTATACAGTGGGTAGTGCACCTGCCCTGCACGTGACAGATCCAGGTTCAGTCACCGGCACCCCACATGATCCCCAGAGCACTACCATACGTGGCCCAAGAACAAACAAAAATCAGAAGATACTATAGATATGGACAGAAAATAAGACTAAAGCATTAAACACGAAATCACTTAATCAAAAGTATCATGCACAATGAAAATGTAAATATTGTGAAATTTATGTTATCAAGTAACCACCAAAACAAAATGAGTACACAAAATGTAATAAAAGGAATATATCTCAAATCTTCATGCATGACAAGTATGGAAATGCAAAATCACAAAACAAAAATCAACAGCTATGTCAAACCATAAACTTAATAGACACTTTTCCGGTGTCTGTGGGACTTATAAAATTTACCAATGTGAAAAAAGTTACCAATGTAATTTAAAAACATTTTAAAATGATAATGAAATATGTGAAGTTCTGCTGAAAGAAAAATATATTGCTTTAGCTTATAAAGCATGAAAAGTAAATCATTGAAGCAGTCTACTGAAGAAGTGAAAGAACTAGAAAGTAGTTAAGAAATGATGAAGTAATTTCTAAAGATATTGTAGGAAATATGTCAAAACCAGAATGGTTACATACAAGAGTTAGTTTGGGGACCCCATGCAGTGGTGCTCAGGGGCTACTTCCAGCTATACCTAACTCTCCTCGGTTGCTCTGGTGATGCTCTCAGGGGCACAGGATCAAACGCAGGCCTCCTGTATGCCTAGTATGGGTTAGCCCAGTAAGCTGTTTCATCATGGAGTTCTCTGAAGAGAAAAAAGATTAAGGAGTCAAAGAGGTAGTACAAGAGTTCTGGCATTTGTCTTGTATGCAACTGAACTGACATCTTGGCACTGCAGGGTGTGGATCAAAACTCTTAAAAGAAAAATATGTCTGAGTCGCAATTTCACAATGATCAAACACCCATCCCTCCACCCGTGCACATTCGATAAAATTTTAAAAATTAAAAAAAAATGTCTATAGACAAAAATAGTCATATTGGGGACTGACAAAAATGTACTTTGTTCATCTCTGAAAAAAATTTTCCCAAACTGGATAATAGTTATTTTAAAAAAGTAATGGCCTAATTCAGCCTGTAAAAGATAAAAGGAAGCAATGTAAACAGAATTTTAAGGATGTAAATTTTAAAAGTTAAAAAAGAATGTCTCTGCAAGTTTCACAAATGGTATTTTTTCAAATCTTAAGCAAAAATTTTTTTCTGCTTAATTCAACTTTAGTATACACTTTCATGTTGCGTAGAAAAGAAGAGTTGATTTATTTGACAGTATAATGCTTAAGAGCACATCTGGTAACACTGCCACTGGCATCCTATTTTTCATCGATTTGCTCCAGTAACGTCTCCATTGTGAGACTTGTTACAGTTTTTGGCATATTGAATATGCCACGGGGAGCTTGCCAGGCTCTGCCGTGAAGGCGAGATACTGTCGGTAGCTTGCCGGGCTCTCCGAGAAGGGCGGAGGAATCGAACAAGGTCCATCGCGTGCGAGGCAAATGCCTTACCCGCTGTGCTATCGCTCCAGCCCAAAAGAAAAACGAAAAACCTTCAGACAAGTGGTATATTAAAGAATGCAAGGACAGGGGCCAGAAAGATAGCAGCTGTTCAGACCTTGCCTTGCACGCATTCAGTCCTCGGATCAATCCCCGGCACCAATGAAGGACCCCTGAGCCCTGCCAGGAGTGATCCATCTCTGACCAAAGAGTCCGGAGGAAGCCCTCAGTCTCTTTGGCTGTGGGTCCAAGAAATAAAAAAAGAATGCAAGGATTGTTCACCACTAGAAAAAAAACCACAATCCTTGAGCCGGAGCGTCAGGATGGTGTGTAGGACGCTTGCATTGTACGCGGCCGATCTCCCTTCTATCCCCGACACTCTGTATGTTTCCCCGAGTCCGCAGGAGCGACCCCTGAGCGGAGAGCCAGATGCTGCCCCGAAACGAAACCAAAAATCAACCATGAAGTGAGGAAATCCTCCTCACAGGGAACATTGAATAGGTATTAAAAACAAAACAAAAGAGCGTTTAATAGTGGCTCGAGAACAGCCCCAGTGAAAGTCGAGATGACTGGATGTGGCCGAAGCAGACGCCACCTCGAAGGCCAGGGCTGTCGCTGGGCCCGCGGCATGAGATGCTGGGAGAACGGGAAGTTAAAGAGCAGCGTGGGGGGGCCCTGCCTCTGTGCCGCCGCACGCGTGGGGGTGGGGCAGCGCGCCGGGCCTGGCAGCGGAAATGGAACAGACCAAAATTCTCTAAGCTGCCTAGCAACAGGCACGGTGCCCACTAGACCGCAGCTCGTCGCCATTGGCCGGAGACTTCCCGCCGAGTAGCGGAGCGTGCCTCTGATTGGCTGAGCCTCACGCCACGGCCCCCTCCTTCCGGACCCCCCGAACCCTGGCGCCTGCCCCCAGAAGCCACCGCGGCTTTCCGGCTCGGCTGGCGGCCGTGTCGTCTCGTGGGCGGCAGTCGTGTCTCGGCGTCCTCTGGTCGTCGGCGTCCTCTCGTCCCTCCTCGTCCCTCCTCGTCGCGTCTGTCGTCGTCGTCTAGTCTGGTACTTGCGCCTTCTTGTCGGGGTTCGAGCCTCCTTTCGTTTGGGGCGACTTTCTTGGGGAGCCCCCCCGCCCCACCCCCGTCTCCGGGGTCGAGGCTTCTGGCTCTCCCTTTCCCGGGGTGGGGGGTCCCCCTCCACCAGCGCCCGCCAGCTTCCCTCTGAGGCGCGCGTGTCCGCGGGGCTGAGGGCTTCTCGGGCCGGCCCCCCTCGCCCCCCTTCCCCCGTGGGCGCGGACTCGCCGCGAGTCCCCCGAGCCCAGACGCGCGCCTGCCCCCGGGGCTCGCCTCGGCGTCCGCCCGAGGAACTCACGTTCTCTCCCCCTCCCCCCCCCCCGCCTGTCTCTTGGCGCCACTTTCCAGACGGCCACCTGCCCCCGCGAAGCCTCCGGCGGAGAGCCCTCAGCCATGGCCGACAGCTCGGGCGCGCCCAAGCCCTCCAAGGGCCCTCGCCTCATCCACCCCGACGGCGCGGCCGCGCCCCTGCAGCTCACGGTGCCGCAGCTGGTGCAGCTGGAGGCCCTCCCCGTGGAGATGGTGGCGCGGGAGATGGTCGGGGAGTACGGCGATCTGAGCGGCAGCTGGATCTACGGCGGCCACCACCACCCGCCGCTGATCGGGCTGCAGCCGCTGCTCGGCAGCTGCCCGGGGGACAGCGACCAGGAGCTGGTCATGGTGCAGACGGAGGAGGAGGTGGTGGGCTACTCGGATGAAGACAGCCTGTCCAGCAGCAGCCTCGACCACCAGCTGCTGATCCCGGACAGCGCAGAGTTCATCTACCCGATCCTGGCGGCCCTGCCCAGCTCGCCCGAATCGTCCCCCGTCAAGGGCGGCCGAAACGTCAACCCGAGGCGCGGCCCCAGCTGCTCCGCCAGTGCCGCGCAGGGCAGCAGCAGCAGCAGCAGCAGCATCTCCGCGGCGGCGGCGGCGGGCGGCAGGAAGTGGGAGCCGCCGAGCGAGAGCCCGGGGGTCAGCACGTGGTCTTCGACCGACGGGAGGAAGAGCGAGACGGTGAGCCGCCCGCCAGAGAACGCATCTGCAGAGGAGGGGAGAGAGAAGACGCAGCCTTCGTCCGCGGTCCCGTGCTTCGACCTCTCTGATCCCAGGGAAATGAACAGGTTTACTCAGATGCTTGCCACCGAAGTGAAAGAAGAGAAGCCGCGGGCCGTGCCTTGCCCTCAGCAGGACTGCACGAAGATGTTCAAAGATGTCTCATCTATGAGAAAGCATCTGCACACCCACGGCCCCAGAGCACACGTCTGTGCAGAATGTGGCAAAGGTTTTGTGGAGAGCTCCAAGCTAAAACGTCATCACCTCGTTCATACCGGAGAGAAGCCCTTCGAGTGCCCGTTTGAAGGCTGCGGGAAACGGTTTTCCCTGGATTTCAACTTGCGCACGCACCTGCGAATCCACACCGGAGACCGGCCCTTCGTCTGCCCTTTTGATAATTGCAAAAAGAAATTTTCGCAGTCGACCAACCTGAAAGCGCACCTCTCAACACACAATAAGAAAAAATAGCTCTTAAAAATCTGTCTTAAGCTGGGGATATGTTTTCATGAATGGGGTTAGAAATGTCTTTCTTGTTTATAGTTTATAGTTTCTAAGAGTTTTCAAGGTGATTCTAACCTAACTACTTAAGAGTCATGTTTTTCGATAAAGTAGTAAAGAAATAATTTAATTGTAGAAACATTTATATAAGATAACATTGTCAAAAATGCATTCTGTTCTGTAACGCCACTTGAAAACATGGTGTTTTTTAAAATTTATCCCCAGCAAGAGACTTTCACATAACTTCACATCAACGGACCATTCTTTATACAAAATTTGCACTTTAAAATAGGACTTCATTTTCTATTCTATAAATATGAAGTTGACCTATTATAATATTTTTCTGTATTTTCTAAATGTTATGTTTATACTTTTAGCAATGTGTATATTGATTTTGTGGCTTTCCTGGAGGTTGATATTTTTAGTAGATTTTTCTTCAAGAGTTAAATACATATGGGAAGTATTTTCAGTTCAAAGAAAATTCGTATAGGTTTTATGAACCTGTCTTAGTTTTGGATATAATCTAAACAGTCAGCACTTACATTCTTGAAGTATTGTCTGGTTTTAAAAGTTAGATTTAGTTTGCTATCTTGATTGTAGTTTAAAGAATGAACAGTTACCACATATATCTGTAGTATTTTATGGGCTAAAAAAATTTTGTAGGTATTTATCAACCTAATTTTGGTTGCATTGTAAACAGTGAACAACTATTCCATGCCTTAAGCATATTCTGTTTTTCAAAAGTTTACATAGGCTTTGTTTTCTATCTTAATTTTATTTTATGGGGAACATTTTACATATTATATAGTAACATCTTTACTCTAAAAAGTGAACAATTATTAGTATTACATATTATCACCTAAATTTTCCCCTAAAGAGGAACAGTTTTTACATATAGTGTTTTCTGGTGAAAGTTGTGTATGTTCTATTTACCATCTTAACTTTGGTGGTAGTCTAAATATTGAACCAAAAAAATTGTAAAAAAAAAAAAACAAAAAATTTTAAAAATTAAAAAAAATGAATAGTTCATATGTATGTGAAGTTTTTAAGTTATATTTTAAACCAAACGGTGATATGCATAATGAAGTAATTCTTACTTAGCTTTATTGTTATATATTTGTTTTATGAATTTTCTGGTTTAAAAAAAGTGTTACGAGGTTTGTTTACTTTCTTCATCTTGATCCTATTCAAAAGTAAGAATTTATGCATATGTGCCCTAAGTATTTTCCTGTTATCTTAAAAAATGATACCAGCTTTTTTACCATCTTTGTTTTAACTATATTTTAAAGTATAGGCAATAACATCGAATTTTCCAGTTAAATAAGTGATACCAGCTTTGTTTACCATCTTGATTTTTATTGTATAAAACAGTATGTACAATTATTACGTACTTGACCTAGGTTTTTTACTGTAAAAATGATGCCAGCTTTGTTTACTATAATTTTTATTGTCAATAATATGAGGTTATTACATCTAGGTTGTGGTATTTCCCAGTTAAAGACAGTGATACTGGTTTTGTTTACCGTATTCACTTTGCTTATATTTGAAAGTATGAACAATTACATGTGTGCCTTAGCATTTTCCTTTTTAAAGTAGTGATACTAGCTTTGTTTATTGTATTCAACAGCATGAACAATTGTTACATACATGTTTTTTGTATTTTCTGATTTAAAAAATTACAGGTGTTTTGTCACCTTAATTTTGGTTTTATTCTGAACCGTGAACAATTTTTACATATATATCTTGAGTGTTCTCTGGTTAAAACATTATTTAGGCTTTGTTTACCATCTTAAATTTGCCTGTATTCTAAAGAATAAAAAATATATATACGAATTGGTCACTGGTTAAACTTACATAGATTGTATTTATCTATTTTGGTTATAGTAGAATGAACAATTACATACATACATGCCAGTATTGGGGTGTAAAAAAGATATATATGTTTGCTACCTTAATTTTGGCTATATACTAAAGAATTACCCTAAATTTTGTTATGATCCTTGATGTTACATGTTTGCATAGCTCTGTGTTAGCTATATTGCATTACATACTATTAAATAATACATGTGACTTTATAGTACTGGTAGTTTAAATCTTTCTTGGTGTATTGTCCAAGAATGCTGCCAGGTGCTGTTATTTAGTGTAATTCTTTTGTCCTTCAGTAAGAGTACTGCTCAGTTTAGACTGTTGTGCATATATTTACTTTTTTAGTACTCTCTGATCCCAAACAACTGGCCAAGTTTACTCAAATGAAAGAGAATAGCCTTCGACCAATTCCTTGCCCCATAAAAGCTGTGTGAAGATACTCGGAGTCATGTATGATAAAGCATCTGCACACCCACAGTCCCAGAGTACATGTATGTGCAAAATTATGTAATGTAAAAAGCAAAAATAAAGTAACCATTCTAAAGAAAAAACCTGCAGCTTGCCTCTACTATAGCTAGAAAGTAGAAAACGGAGAAAGTGTTGCTGGTGGGTAGAAGCCAGGGATATTGGTAAACATTCCACAATGCAGAAGATAGTCCCGGCTATAAATATTATCTAGGTCAAGTGCCGTTAGTGCCCTATTGAGAAACCCAGCTCCAGAGAAAGTAAAAGCTCTAGCAGGTTCCCTTGGTGTGCTTTGAAACAAAGATCACTAGACAGGCTGCTGCTTAAACAAAAGAAATGTGTGTTTTCTGCCATTCTCATTTCCACTTCACTCCGTGCAAACCTGAAATCTTGAGGGGTGATCTGATACCAGAGCAGCTGCCTTCCTGGCGATAGGTAGGAAGCTGCCCCGAGAGTGAATGCATTGGTGCTGCTGCGTGCTCCCCAGATAGTTATTGGAAGGAAAAGCCATGGCTGTGTGGAGGTGTCCTGCTAAGGGAGAGGGTGCGGGTGTGTGCTAGGCAGTCTTGGCCTTCCATCATGTGGAGTAGGAGGAAAGCTGAATTTAGCACAGAATAATGGTGTCAGATCTAATCAATAGCGGCAGATTCTTTTGTAAAATGCCTTAGAACTAGCAACCTTGGGGACAGGGTAGGCATTCCCAAACAACTTTGGCAAAGTTCTGGTGGCTATTTTTTCCTGTTTTAATTTTGTTTTTTTTCCCCTCCTCTTCCCTTTGTTGCTGTTTTGATGACCAGGGGGTCTCACACACACACACACACACACACACACACACACACACACACACACACTTGATCATGGGGCTCGCCATGTGTCACATCAGATTGCAGTGCTCCCACACTCAGCCTTGCGCACAGGCTCACCAGGGCTCATACTTGGTTGCGGCGCTCATCTGTGTTCTGGTTGTAGTACTTGCTGGGGGGGGTCACTGTGGTGCTCACACACATATTCACCAGGAGTTGTCGATCCTTGGCTGTGTTCACTCCCACTTCACTGTGCACCAGAAACCACTTAAAACAACAGAGGTCCTAGACTGCAAAATTGCTGGAACTGCACTAGGCCTAAATAATGCACCAGGCGTCAGGGATCAAGCAAAGTTGCAAGGCAGGTAGGTGCATTTAGCCACCCCTCATTTTATGTTTTGTATTTATTGGTTTGGAGGTCACATGGCAGTGCTCAAGGGGCCTCACAGTGCCTTAGGCCTCTAGCATTCTCTCCAGCTCCTTAAGCCATCTCTCTAGGCCCTGATTTTTTTTACTTTATTTTCTGGTTTTTTTCTTTTAAGTGGAGCGAGGAAAGCAATACAGGAAACTGCAAGTGAGCCTCTTTAATAATCTTGAACAGTGGAAGGCTTACTATAAAGGAAATATTTGACTACAGGAAAATTAGTGGAACTGTAAACCAAAACAGTGGAGGAAAAATTAGAATTCTTCCTCTTACAAAGGACCAAGTTCTTAAGTGTCACTATCACTGTCACCGTCATCTTGTTGCTCATCGATTTGCTTGGGTGGGCACCAGTAACATCTCCATTGTGAGACTTGTGACTGTTTTTGGCATATCAAATATGCCACAGGTAGCTTGCCAGGCTCTGCTGTGTGGGCGAGATACTCTCCGTAGCTTGCCGGGCTCTCTGAGAGGGGTGGAGGAATCGAACCCGGGTCAGCCACGTGCAAGGCAAATTCCCTACCCACTGTGCTATCGCTCCAGGACTAAGTATGTATTATAAACAATATATACAAATTAGTAAGCAAAAATCAGTAAAGAGAAAGATAAGTAGGGATATTGTATAAGAACAGTTCTTAGAAGAAATCAAAACAGTCTTTTTCAGGGCCGGATCCATAGTACAGTGGGTAGAGCATTTGCCTTGCACACGGCTGACCCGGATTCAATCCCCGCAATCCCATAGGGTCCCCGAGCACTGCTAGGAGTAATTCCTGAGTGCAGAGCCAGGAGCATCGCTGAGTGTGACACGAAAGCAAAACAATAAATGAAATTATTTAAAAAAAAAACAGTCTTGGGGGCTGGAGCAATAGCACAGCGGGTAGGGTGTTTGCCTTGCACGCGGCTGACCTGGGTTCGATTCCCAGCATCCCATATGGTTCCCTGAGCACTGCCAGTGGTGATTCCTGAGTGCAGAGCCAGGAGTAACCCCTGTGCATCGCCAGGTGTGACTCAAAAAGCAAAAAAATAAATAAAAATTTAAAAAGTCTCTTTCTATTTGGGGCAGAGAGGCCTGCCCTACAGTGCGTGTGGTTTGGGACCATTCCCAAGCTTACCCCATCTGACTGGGGAGGTTGGATACTTTAAAGCTTGAGCCTTATAAGGAGGTGCTGGGGGCCAGGCCACTGGGGCCAGCCTAGTGATGCTAGAGGCTGGCAGGAGCTGACCCACCAGGGCTCAGTGCCATGCTGTGCCAGGGATAAAAGTTGAGGCCTCGACATTCTGGGCATGTACTCCAGCTCATGGAGCTCTCTCTGGTCTTTTATTTTATTTATTTATTTATTTATTTATTTATTTATTTTGCTTTTGGGTCACACCCGGCAATGCACAGGGGTTACTCCTGGCTCTGCACTCAGGAATTACTCCTGGCGGTACTCAGGGGACCATATGGGATGCTGGGATTCGAACCCAGGTCGGTCGTGTGCAAGGCAGACACCCTACCTGCTGTGCTATCACTCCAGCCCCCTCTCTGGTCTTTTAAATAGCATGAGATAACTGTATACACTCAAAAGATAAAATGATTTACAATTTTGAATAAGAAGTTGGATTTTACTCTTCACTTAGCAAATGGAAGCCAAAACTTACTCTAACATCTGGTATTGTTCAGAGGGGTAGGGAAATATGCCGCTCACAAGAACACAAGAACATAAATTCCGACAAATTCATTGGAGACCCAAAAGGGATTTCAGGAGGTCTGACCCCACCCAGCAGTACTTGAGAGTACTTCCAGCTCTGTGCTCCGGACCAGGGAGGGGACGTGTACCCCTTGGTGTTGCCTATGAGCTTCGCCCACCAGACTATCTCCCAGCACTGTGTTTACAACAACAACAACAACAAAGATTATTTGGTTTTGTGTATATATCCTCTTGACTAATTTTGGAATTTAACAACTTAAAATATTGAGCGGGGACATCTTAGGGCGTGAAAATGGTAAATGGGACATATATTAACTAGGTAATATTTGAGAAGCTATAGTAACTAAAGACAGGGGCCGGAATGCTAGTCCAGTGGGGAGGGGATTTGCCTTGTACGCAGCCTACCCGCTTTCCATCGTCCCGTATGGATCCCCGAGTACCGCCGGGAGTAACCCCTGAGCATTGCCGGATGTGACCCCAAAAGAAAAATAAATAAGAGCAACGGTGACAACTTTCCACATGGTGACTCAAAAAAAGTTTTAAAAAAAATTTAAAAAAGAAAAAGAAAGAAAGAAAGAATGAATGAAAGAATGACCTAAACGCTTATAAAACATCCCAGACATTGGACTGGAAAGATGGTGCGGGGTTAATGCACTTGCCTTGGGGCGGCAGAGAGAGTATGGATAGGGCGCTTGCCTTGCTCGAGGCCCACCGGGTTCAATCCCCAGTATCATATTGTCCTGTAATCACTACCAGGAGTGACTCCTGAGCGAAGAGCTAGGAGTAAGCCATGAGCACAGTGTGGCTCAAAAACGAAAATAAAATAAGGCACTTGCCTTGCACACAGCTGACCCCAGTTCCAGTCCCCAGGACCCCATACGGTTCCCTACACATCTCCAGGACTCAGCCCTGCGCACAGCTAGGTGTGTCCTCTTACCTCAAAAATTACCAGTCCTGGGGTCGGAGCAAGAAGAGTACAGCAGATAGGGCGTCTGCCTTGCACGCGGCCGGCCCAGCTTCTCTCTCCAGCTTCCCGTAAGGGTCCCCAACACTGCCAGGAGTGATTCCTGAGTGCAGAGCCAGGAGTAACCCTGAGCATTGCTGGGCATGACCCAAAAAGCATTTAAAAAATACCATTTCAAAGGTAAGTAGTTCATCATCATTATAATTATTCTGATTTTCCAGGACTCTAGCTCTTGTTAGCACTAATATTCCCAGTGTGGCTTCCAAGTCCTGGACTCCTATTGCGCTCAGTCATAGCTATGTTCCAGGCAGTGAGTAGGACACAGATGTTCCTACCACTTCAGTCATATGCTGTCAGTTCAAACAGTCTGAAGGCCATACTCCGCTTCCTGTTAAGCCTGAGCAAAGCCTTTAGCTTCTCTTTCTATGATTATTGAACGCTGGTTCTCAACACTGATACTTTTCGTCTTCTGGGGATGTTTGGAATGTGTGCACTGGGGACATTCTTTGATTGTTTCGGAGTCCAAAGAGCACTAAAAGCATTTAGTAGCTAGGACCTGTCACTGTCACTGTCATCCCGTTGCTCATCAAATTTGCTCAAGCGGGCACCAGTAACGTCTCTCATTGTGAGACTTACTATTACTGTTTTTGGCATATCAAATACACCATGGGTATGGGGCTGGAGAGATAGCACAGCGGGTAGGGCGTTTGCCTTGCACGCGGCCGACCCGGGTTCGAATCCCAGCATCCCATATGGTCCCCCTGAGCACCGCCAGGGGTAATTCCTGAGTGCATGAGCCAGGAATGACCCCTGTGCATTGCCGGGTGTGACCCAAAAAGCAAAAAAAAAAAAAAAAAAAAATACACCATGGGTAGCTTGCCAGGCTCTGCCGTGCAGGCAAGATACTCTCGGCAGCGTGCAAGGCGGACGCCCTACCGCTGTGCTATCACTCCAGCCACAGTGGCTAGGACCTAGGAATGATAAGTGTCCTGTAATGTGAGGGACAGTTCTCCCTGTCAGCCAAGAGTCACTGCCCAGAGAGCTGGTAGTACCCTCCCACCATCCTGCCCACCCAGAACTCCCACGGGCAAAGCGTGGGCTCCAGCCTGATGCACAAAGTGTTCTTTTGCCAAATGTCATTTAGACTTCCCTACTCCAACAAGAATGCTGATTCATCTTAACTTCTGCTCAGTTTTGATGTTCCTTTCGAAGATCAAAATAGTTCATATGGAAAATGTATGTATTTACTGAAGAGGCGATAGTAAGAAGTTAGTAGTTCTTTTTTTTTTTTTTGGATCACACCCGGCGTTGCACAGGGGTTACTCCTGGCTCATGCACTCAGGAATTACTCCTGACAGTGCTCAGGGGACCATATGGGACGCTGGGAATCGAACTCGGGTCGGCCGCATGCAAGGCAAATGCCTTACCCGCTGTGCTCCAGCCCAAGAAGATAGTAGTTCTATTACTGCATATATATTATATATGTAATAGCATTTAGATCCTACTAGTGTTGAATCCTATTAGCAAGCAGTCTTCCTAATGTGGTAACAGCCTGCTCATTTTAGATTTAACTGAGTGGCAAAAGTCTGTAATTGACCATTTATCTGCCTCACTGTCTTCTAGTTACTTTGCTAATTTATGAAAAATGATAGATGGTTTTAAAGGCCAAATATTGATATTGTTCCTGTCCTTTTTTCCCTGTCTTTTCAGGTATCTGGCATAATTTTGTCCTTGCACTCCTGGGTATTTTAGCTCTTGTTCTCCTCCCTGTAATTCTCCTGCCATTTTACTACACTGGAGTCGGGGTGCTTATCACTGAAGTGGCTGAGGTAAATGGTGGATTACTAGTGGCATTCTTTTTTCTTTCACAAGATTTTCTATGTGTATATAATACCTTTACATATCCACATATTACATGTAATAAAAATACTCTTCAGGTCCAAAACTTTTATTCAATTTCTCCTAATATGCAAAAAGCTCATTTTGTGACAAAGTTACTATACTGCTTTCAAACCAACCTAATGTTTTGTGAAAATATTGATTATTTTTTAAAATACTATTAAATACTATTATAACAAGATCTTCCAGTGTTCATAAGTGAAAGAGAAAAAAACAAAACAACCAACTTCCTGACTGTTGACACTAAAATGGTAAAAGTTTTCATCAAATTACTAATAAACATTAGTCTGAATCGTATTAGGTTGAATTGCTAATTTAACCTGTAGTTTGTTATTAAATGGTTCATCTACCTTTACTTTTTTAAAATTTTTTTATTTTTTAGTTTTTGTTTTTTGGGTCACACCCGGCAATGCAAAGGGGTTACTCCTGTCTTTGCACTCAGGAATTACTTGGTGCTCGGGGAACCATATGGGATGCTGGGAATCGAACCTGGGTCGGCCGCATGCGAAGCAAATGCTCTACTCGCTGTGCTATCGCTCCAGCCCCTTCAGTTTCTTTTTATTCCTCTGCTTCTAAGAAGGAAGAAAAGTGGAACTTGGGCTAAGGAGCCATTGAAGTGGGCATTTTCATAGGCATCAGCTGATATGTTCTACTCCGTGGTTCCCTCCCTTAGCTCATGAGGGAAGTACCAGCGTTCCATTCAGGCTGCAGGGAGATGAAAATGGCCTTTCACCTGAGCGTGCTTTTGGGAGATGAAAATGGCCTTTCATCTGACGGCGTGGTCTGTATTTTTGGCACTGTGCAGAGATAAAGGACTGGTCTTAGGATCTTTTCCAGAAAGTGGGAGGAAAATTGTGATACCTGCTTTCCCCAGAAAGTCTCAATTAGCAACTTGAGGAAAACTTTTATCATTTTAGTGTCAACAGTCATTGTCATCATCACTGTCATCCTGTTGCTCATCGATTTGCTCGAGTGGGCACCAGTAACGTCTCCATTGTGAGACATGTTGTTACTGTGTTTGGCATATCAAATACGCCACGGGGAGCTTGCCAGGCTCTGCCGTGTGGGCGAGATACTCTCAGTAGCTTGCCGAGCTCTCCGAGAGGGACAGAGGAATCGAACCCGGGTCAGCCACGTGCAAGGCAAACGCCCTACCCGCTGTGCTATCGCTCCAGCCCAAACAAATTATTGAGATCAGTTTTTATTAGCTTCCTTAGACTACACAGGTTGGATTCAAAACCTTTGTAGTCTGGTTTGTCTTCTGTATATTCTGGATTATCTTCTGTATTATTCAGAACATGCAACTGAATTTAGTGTCTTTAACTGTGATTTGTTCGATATAACCATATTATTCTCCACACATTGTCTGACGTTGCCCTCTTCTCAAGGACTCGCCTGCCGTTGGACCTAGAGGCCTTTTTGTGGGAGACCTTGTCACCCATCTACAGGATTGTCCTGTTACTAACGTACAAGACTGGAATGAGTGTCTAGATACCATCGCCTATGAGCCCCAAATTGGTTACTGTATAAGCGCATCAACTTTACAGCAGTTAAGCTTCCCAGTTAGAGGTATGTATTTCCTCAGTACAATATAGTATCGGGCAAGCTTGCCATTCACCAATCTTAGACCATGTCTGTAGAGTTATTTTGTTCTGATTTTTTAAGCGAATTAGTGACATAATAGGCTTGAAGTAGTAGAACTTCTTCTTGGTAAGTTGTATATTAATATGTATGTTTTCATTATTATATACTATTGTTGAACTTTTGACTAATATCATTATATATTTGACTTTCAGAACTCCATAATTCTTTTTGTACCCAAACAACTTGCATTGAGTCAGCATTCATCTCAGCCATAATGATTTAACTGAATTCCAGTAACTAAATGCCCCCATGCTGTATAGATAGTAGCATATCCAAAGCTATTTGTGGGAATTGTTTTATGTGGCAAGCATCCAAAGAAAGTCATCTCACATCCAAAAATACCCAGTTGGTATCAGATATGTTTTTCTGTGTATCAGGTAACAGGAAGGAGCAAATATATTCTCAGAAGGTAAGTTATGGTGAGCTTTCAAAGATTTGGCCCAAATTATTGATAGTGTTGGAAAATACAAATTATGCTCGTTGACTGTCTTCAAGTCAAAAAAATACCCAGATACTCGTCCTTATCAACCTGGGTTAAGAAATATGATTAATAATTGTGTGACCGGAGCGATAGTACAGTGGTACAGTGAGTATTGCCTTGCACACAGCTGGCCCAGGTTCAATTCCCGGCATTCCATATGGTCCCCCAAGCAACACCAGAAGTAATTCCTGAGCATGAGCCAGGAGTAACCCCTGATCATTGCTGGGTGTGACCGAGAAAACAAAAATTAAAAAAGAAATATGATTCATAATGAGAATATATTTGGATATGATACTATGTACCACAATGGCTACATATTAAAAATTGATTTTGCCAGATGTGATCTTCATGTATTATATTTGCAGGCACATATTACTCACTTTTTATTTTTTTATTAAATCACCAATTAAACAGTTACAAAGTTGTCCATGATTGGATTTCAGTCATACAATGTTCCAGTACCTGTCCCTTTTTTGACTTACAGAAGCCTAAATGACACTGGAATCAAAGTTCTCCCCAATAGGGTTTTTTTAATTCTTTTTTTTTTTTTTTTTTTGCTTTTTGGGTCACACCCAGCAATGCTCAGGGGTTACTCCTGGCTCTGCACTCAGGAATTAACCCAGGCCGTGCTCAGGGGACCATATGGGATGCTGGGAATTGAACCCGGGTCGGCCGCGTGCAAGGCAAACACCCTACCGGCTGTGCTATCACTCCAGCCCCGGATTTTTAATATTCTTGTGTTATCACATCTTTTGTAAACTCCCAAGGAGCATCAGCAGATGAAGGAGCATCGACCTGAATCCCTCACCTTATTCTCATTCTTTACAAAAATGAATTTCTCACTATCAATTACTCCTTTCCCATCCTTCTACTACAAGACGTGTTGGGGCTTAAATTTGTTTATTAATTTTCTTTTTGTATTTCTTTTTAACAAAACCTGCTACCATTTTAATTCTTTCCTCTTCCCCTGTGGGCAGTTGCTGCTGTCGTGATGACTAAGGGTCCCGTACACACTTGGTTGTGATGCTTGTGACCCGGGGTGGGGGGGTCCCATATTTTTTGTTGTAGTCCTTGCCACTGTACTCACAGTTTCGGCGTTCAGCTGTGGTGCTTGTGTACATTGGGTTGTAGTGCTCCCCATGGGTCACATACCTAACACAGTGCTCACACACCGGGTCGGAATCTCCTAGTTGTGCTTGTACAGACCTGGCTGCATGGCCACCATTTTTAACCTCCTCTCCCTCTGGTACCCTTAGTTCTGCTGTCAGTGTCCACTGGTCTGGTCGATTCAATGTTTATTTCTTTTTCTTACTCATCCATTTTTTATCCTTCTAGCACACACATAGGTAAAATCATCCCATATTAGTCCCCCATATTTTGGTTGTTGCTTTCTTGAGGGCTACACCTGGCAATGCTCAGGAACAACTCCTGGCTCTGTGCTCAAGGGACCATGTGTTACTGGGGATAAAATCTGAGTCTCTCATGTGCAAAAGATGTGCTCAACCCTTTGAGCAATCTGTCTAATCCTCTAATGTTTTGTGTTCACGTTTTCATGTTCCTTGGTAGAATCCCATGGAGGGATTGCTGAATCATATGGTAGCTCTGTCTTCAGATCTTGAGGCAGCTCCATAGTATTTTCTAACGTGGGTGCACTGATTTATGTTCCCACTAGCAGTGCACAAGGGTTCCTTTGTCTCCATCCTTGCTGGCACTTGCTGCTTTTGATGTAAACTGTTCCCACGGATGTGCGGTAGTATCTGTCTCTTATTTTGCATTTCTCTGATAATTGTGCAAGTTCTTTTGATACCTTG
This sequence comes from Sorex araneus, assembly GCF_027595985.1. Lineage (NCBI taxonomy): Eukaryota > Metazoa > Chordata > Mammalia > Eulipotyphla > Soricidae > Sorex > Sorex araneus. Next base: position 21,708,933 of record NC_073313.1, read on the forward strand.
GATCAGCTTCTATTGAGTGTACAATGTAGAAATGACTTCTCCCATTCCATAGACTATCTTTTTGTTCTGTTTTTACTTTCTTTTGTTGAACAGGGGACTTTCAGTTTAATGTAGTTACAATTTAGTTGCAGTTGTATATCTTTAATTCTTGCTGTTGTGTTTGAGTCCCGGAAGACAGTTCTTCTATTAAGGCTAAGGATCATTTCATCTGTTGTCTTTTAAAGACTTTATGGTTTGTGGTCTTATATCAGGGTCTTATATCCATTTTTTTCTTTCTTTTCCTTTTTAAATTTGTTTGAATTTTACTTTTCCCTTTACACTTTATATGAACACTGTGCTTTACAAAGTTGTTCATGATGATTTATTATAGACATTCATTATACCAACGCCAGTCTGACCATCATTGCACCTTCCCATCACCGTTATCTCCAATTTTCCAAACCACCCCTTAAGCCTGCCCCCATAGCAGGCCCTCAATAATCTATGTTATATTTTTGATATAAATAATCTGCTAAAAGAATGATTAAAAAGAAACGTTCCCTTAAAAGAAAATTAGTGAAGATTGTTGTATCTCACCCTGGAGTCATTAAGCCCTTGTATAAGAGGTTATTAAAATGTTGTTTCATCTTCTGTGTTTAACTTTTGTTAATCAAGATTGGTTGCCTTCTATATTATGTCCCATCCAATGTGTTGTGCTACTCCTGGTTTACTAGTGTAGAGTTTGAGATGTCTCTCCAGGAAGTCTAGAATTTTAAACGGGATGGTACAGCTAGAGTTAAGTTTTTAACATGGTGACGGCTTTAGAAATTGTGCTTCATTGCAGGGGCTGCTGGAAATGCAGGGAGATGGGAGGAGGTAGCCTGTCCTTTACATCATGAAAGTCTGGGAATTTCGGTCACAAAACCCGAACACTTGAGTTTTTCAACAGATTCATTTCTGGATGAGGCTTGTCTTAAGCAGTGAGGTCCGGCCAATGAGCGTGGCAGTGATCGCGCATTGTGAAGGCTTCTGGCTGTTTGGGCAGCTGCTGGGCTCACCTGCCTCCCTCTGGGGTACCTGAATGACTCAGCCTTGTGTGGCATCTGGAAGAATTTCTGTGGCTTGTTGGTCTCTTTCAATATTTATTTATTTATGAGTCTCTGGATCATGGCCAGTGAATGAGCTTATTTGGCATGGGAGATGATTTATGGATATGACTTCCAGGGCTTCCAGAAGTATAGGGAGATGGGGGAGGTAGCCCATTCCTAACTCCATGAAAGCCTGGAGATTTGTCACAAAACCTGCATTCCAGAGTTTTTATCAGATTAAATTCTGGATGAGGCTTGTTCCTAGCAGTGGAGTCTGGCCGGGAGCATGTTGGCAATTGTCTATTTTTCTTTCTTTTTTTGGATTGTGGGGCATACTTGGTGGTGGTCAGGAACTCAGAGGTCACTCCCAGCAGAGGACTGAGTGGTATGATGGATCAAAAATGAGCCTCCTATATGCAAATTATGCACTGAGCAAATTTAATTATCCATCTGGGTTAGAGAGTAGTGCAGTTTAATTTTGTTTATTTGGGGTTGGGGGGGGACACCTGGGGATGCTCAGAGGTTACTCCTAGCTGTTCACTCAGGAATTATTCCTCGTGGTGCTCGGGGAATCATATGGAGTACCAAGGATAAACCCAGGGTGTCTGTGCATACAAGACCCTTCCCTCTGTACTATCTTTCCAGTCCACATTTTAATTCATCTGCATATGTCATCTAGTTTCCTAATACCATTTTTGACAATATCCAGTAGGATTGTTTTATTTAATAAATCTGTATTTTGGATATTTAGAGGGTTTTTTGCCTTTTCCTGTTAGAATGGAAATGAAAAATTTCCCAGATGTACCCTGAAACTCTTTCCTGAATACCTTTTTAATATAACACTACTGCGTGTCATATGCATATTTTGGTGTTTTTTCTTTAAAAGCCTAAAGTAAATTGTTATAATTCGCACACTAATAAAAATTCAACCCCCAAATAATTCTTTGTTTTAGAATTAACCCCAAACCAATTATTCTTAAGTATCAATTGCATCTCCTGTGGAGCAACTCTATCAAGATACTTGTTTGTTTTGGTAACCACCTGGCTATGCTCCAGGCTTACTCCTGGCTCTGTGCTCAGAGATCACTCTTGGTGGGCTCGGGGTACCATATGAGGTGCCAGGGAATCAAATCCAAGTTGGCTATGTGCAAGGCAAGTGACCTACTTGTAGTACTATTGCTCCAGACCCTCAAGAAAGTTGTTGATTGATTTACTCACTTACGTTTTTGCAGTGTGGAGGCTGAGGCCTGGCCTCTTGCCTACAAGGTTGAGACACATCTCCGGCCCCACATGTTTTGATGTTTTGATATTATAAGTTGACTATGTCTCATAAACCTATAAACCTATATATATATCTGTTTAATCTTTTTTTTTTTTTTGCTTTTTGGGTCACACCCAGCAATGCTCAGGGGTTACTCCTGGCTCTGCACTCAGGAATTAACTCCTGGCGGTGCTCAGGGGACCATTTGGGATGCTGGGAATCGAACCTGAGTCGGTCACGTGCAAGGCAAACGCCCTGTCCACTGTACTATTGCTTCAGCCCCTGTTTAATCATATTTAACACTACCTACACTTAACCAGTTATAGGAACCTTAATGACTGTAATATAATTTAGGATATGTATTAGATTAAGAGCTAAGGTTGTGGTTCATGATCTGCATCAAGAAACCTGGGTCCAGGGCTGGAGTGATGGCACAGCGGGTAGGGCATTTGCCTTGCACGCAGCCAACCCGGTTCAATTCTCAGCATCCCATATGGTCCCCTGAGCACTGCCAGGGGTAATTCCTGAGTGCAGAGCCAGGAGTGACCCCTGTGCATTGCCAGATGTGACCCAAAAAGAAAAAAAAAAGAAAAAAGAAACCTGGGTCCAATCCTCAATACCACAATAAATAAAAGTACTAGATTAATTCATTGTAATGGCAGGTCTGACCTGTAGAACTATGGACATTTAAGAAATTTATGGATTAATCTGTCTTACATGTACCTCATTATAATCTATTAAAATCCCTTCATTATAAGTAGACCGGAGATATACATTTAATTATGGCGATACAAAATAGCTAAAAATCATAAAAGTTATCCATGATTAATTTAGAGTGGGATTTAGTATAAATAAAATTGTAAGAGTTTTGACCACTTTAAAACAGTAACACCAACTTGGAAATAGCTAATCCTTGAAATTCTTATAAATTATCCAACCAATAATTTATAATCTTTCATATCCCGATTCTCAAGGTATATTCAATTTTGAGCACCATTTCACAAAATATTGATTAAGGTACTTAACTAAGCAGACTAGATGCTCTCCCTAAAATATTAACGATTGCCTGGAGAGGTAGTACAGCCCTGCACAGCCAAGCCAGGTTCTCTTCCCAGCACTACATATAGTCCCCTGTGACCCAGCCCTGCCCAGAGTGATCCCTGAGTGCAGAGTCAGGAGTAAGTCCCGAGCACCATCTGGGTGTGGCCCCAAAGCAAAAAAAAAAAAAAAAGAATCTGACAAAAGAAATGAAGAGGCAAATTTCTGCCAAATTAGTAACATGTAGTTAATCTGCCCAGAGTGACCAGCTAGTTCATGAAATCGTTGGGTTCTACTTTTTCATTTTCATTTCCCTTTTTATTTTAAACATGAACCCGCTAAACTCTGAACATTGCCACCCGAACGCAAGCTGCTTTCGTCCCTGCCCTGTGCCCAAGGACAGCCGAAGGAGCTTTTTCCTCCTGCTCCTTGCAAGCGGGACGGTCTTGCTGGGAAGCCTCCAAGGGCGTACTTGATTAGAAACTGGGGCCCTTTTTGCATCTGAAATTCATCTGTGATCTCCTTCTTAGTTAACTTTCTCTCAGTTCACTCTTCAAGTGTCTGCTTTGTGGGGGGGGTGTAGGGGTGAGGTGGGGCCCCTCCCGGCTCTGTACTCTAGACTAGCTCTCCAGCCCCAAGATTTTGGATTATTTGGGGGTTTTTTTGTACCACACCCAGTGGTACTCAGGGGTTACTCCTAGCTCTATACTCAGGGATCAGTCCTGGAAGTACCTGGGGGACCATATGGAATACTGGGGACCAAACTCGAACCGGCCCCATGCAAAAGCAGCCTGTCCACTATACTATCACTCCTGCCCTTCAAGCGTCTGCTTTTAAGATGTCTGGGTCTCCATATGCTGCTTAGTAGTTTGAATGAAATAGAAGTTACTGACAAGAAGCAGTCCAGGACTGGAAAGAGAGCTCGAGAGAGGCTGGAGAACATGTTTTGCATGTTGGAGACTCAGGTTTAACCCCCAGCACCACCTGGCCGCTCAAGTAAGCCCATAAGTCTCCTCAACCACTGCGCCGGAAGTACCCCTGAACGCCACTGGGAGTGCACCCCTAGAAAAAGAAGTACCATGCCTCTTCTTGAGTAACAAGTAGCTTCCATCCTTTCTCTTTACTGAGGAGAATCTGTTCATTTCATGTAAGAATGAAGCTGAACTCCTCCTTTAGTTTCATCAGCTATTCTCTTGGGTAAGACAGGCTCCTCAATGGGCCCCAAAGTGCAGCTGCATTTAAGGAGCCTTTAGGGAATAGTTCCCCAAAATAAAGTTGTGACCCCTGCGTCAGGCATTCCCCCCTTAAAAGTCTCTATTCCTGGGCTGGGGCTGGAGCGACAACACAGCGAGTAGGGCATTTGCCTTGCACTCAGCCAACTTGGGTTCAATTCCCAGCATCCCATATGGTCCCCTGAGCACCGCCAGGAGTAATTCCTGAGTGCAGAGCCAGGAGTAGCCCCTGTGCATCGCCGAATGTGACCCAAAAAGAAAAAAAAAAGTCTATTCCTTTCTGAGGAAGTATTTCCTTATAGAATATCTGTTTTTCTATTGTAAACAACATCAAGTAGCCAAGATTTCTTTGTGATGTTAAATTGAAGAGGGGAGAGAGAGAAGAATGTAACTTGTGTTTGGTTTGGACCACAGCTGTCTGTGCTTACTACTGGCTCAGTGCTCAGGGGTCACCCTTTGGCACGGCCAGGGATCGAAACCTGGGTCCGGTGCATGCAAGGCCCGTGCCTTACCCGCTTCTTATGCCTTCTCTCCAGACTGAAAGCCACTTTGTTTTTAATGGTGAATCACTGTGAGGTACAGTTTACATACTTACAGGCTTTCATGTTTGTGTTTCAGTCATACAATGATTGAGTACCCATCCCTCCACCAGTGCCCATTCTCTACCCCAGTGATCCCAGTATCCCTCCCACCACCCCCACCCCTACCCCCCCAGCCCACCTCGCCTCTGTGGCAGGGCGTTCCCTTTTGTTCTCTCTCCGTTTTTCAACCTATAGTTTTTTTTTAATAAAAATATTATTTTAAAAGTCAAAAGTTACCCCTCCCTGGCTGTAAGCACGGACCCAGAAGTAAGTACTGCCTGGTGTTCCCCTTCTCAAATCACTGTATCACTGTCATCCCGTTGATCATCAATTTGCTCAAGTGGGCGCCAGTAACATCTCCCTTGTCCTAACCCTGAGATTTTAGCACTCGTTCTTCCCAGCAGTGCCGCATTGGAGGCTCTTTGAGTGTCAGGGGAATGAGACCCATCATTGTTACTGTATTTGGCATATCGAATACGCCACAGAGAGCTTGCCAGGCTCTGCCGTGCGGGCAGGATGCTCGGTACCTTGTCAGGTTCTCTGAGAGGGAGAACTAGGCTATAAGAGGTAGGCTTTCAGGAGCGTTGTTTTATAGTCTCAAATAAAAATACAAAATAGCCCCCACACCAATATTTAGTTCTCACATGAACATGAGATTTTCAGCTCTTTGTTAGAAAAATCCTGTATGTCTGGAAGTCTTTGACCTGACAAGAGCAGCCTTAGCCATGGATGTGAGTTTGGGTCAGAATAACCACCCTAGGGAGCAAACTAACCCAGAAGCCATACTATTGGTGGCGGTGAAGCCAAATTGAGCATCAGCAGGTGTGTGCCACCGTCCCGTATTTAAAATTCAAGCAGTTCCTGGAGCAGGAAATAGCATGGGGAGTAGGGCTGCATGCCTTGCGTGTACAAGACTGCAAGTCCAACCCCCAGTATCACCTGACACCTGAAAACAATGAGCTGTTGCCCTCCAGGCCCCTCAAGCCGCACCAGGTGTGGCTTCGGTACTGGGCATGAGCGTGGCATCACTTGGCCCAGTGGCTCAGTGCTGCCAGAAGTGGCTGCCAGGGGCCCCAAGTACCACTTAGACCGCCAAATTTTAAAAATGTTTGAAATTCAAGCAGTTTCACATGAGGATCTAGATATCTCGTTTCTCTTGGAGTAATGGAAGACCTGCTGATTCTGGGTGCCCAGTTGAATGGTCTAGCTGCTAATTCTTCATTCTCGCCACTGCTTCCTATTTTTCCCCCACAAACTATCCAATTCAATTTTGATGTGGGGGGAGGGGCAACCTCTTGCGAGCTCCTTGGCCTCTCTAAGCATTTTTGTTACCAGACATGCTCCTATATCAATAGAGACATATGCTTGATTTTCAGTTCCTTAATCCTCCAAGAAAATTTTTTATCCACATTTGGGGGGGGGGGCTTGGGCCATGCCCAGCAGTGCTCAGGGATTACACCTGGCTCTGTGCTCGGGAGTCACTCTTGGTTGTATTGAGAGTCTAAACGCAGTATCAAGGATTCATCCAGGCTCAGCCAGGTACAAGGCAAGCACCTTAGCCCCTGTATTATAGCTCTTTCCCCTCCAAGAAAAAAAATGTTAATTATTGATGCAAGGCTAGGGATGTGGCTCACGTGACACAGTGTGTGCCTTCCATGTGCAAGACCCTGAGTTCAGTCCCCAGCACTGCATGATCCCCCGGCACCATCAGGTATAGACCCTGTGAGTAATACATACATACATATGTGCATAATCGTTGGTATAAAGACAAGTGGCATAAAACATCATTTATGTATTCACTGTGTATTTGTCTGTATTTATGAGTATAGGTTTATCTACCTTATACATGGCACTGAGAAACCGTCCCCCCCAGGGACTTTGTCAGGGAGCTCAGTGTAGCTGCCGAGACAAACCATGCACACAGCAGTGCAGTGCACAGTTCGAGTAGTGAGAGGAAACTGGGAGGCTGGTGGCAATCGGTTTTTTTGTTTTGACATTTTTTGAACCACTCCTAGTGGTGCTCAGAGGATACTCCAGTCTCAGTGCTCGTAAATTGCTCTCAGCAGTGCACTGGGGACCTGGACCATGGTGCCAGATTCATCCCAGGCCTCCCACATGCAAAGTACATATACTGGCCCGTTAAACCATCTTTTGGCCCTGGCAATCGGTCTTGACTGAAGATGACGATGGGTTTCGTAGCAGCAGCCCTCAATCTGAGCATCAGCAGCGAGTTTAATTTTATTAGACAAGATCGAAACAAACCTTAGGGACCAGAAAGATAGTGCAGCAGGCAAGGTGCTTGCCTTGCACAGGCTTACCCGGGGCTGATAGGAGCACCCCATATGGTCTCCCACTTCCCACCAGCAGTGATACCTGAATGGCGAGGCGAGGCGAGGTGAGGCGAGGTGAGGCGAGGTGGGGCGAGGCGAGGTGAGGTGAGGCGAGGTGAGGCGAGGTGAGGCGAGGCGGGGGGGGGGGGGGGGGGGGCGGGGCGAGGCGGGGCGGGGCGGAAGGGGAGGGGAAGAGGCAGGGGAAAGGGAAGGGTGGGGAGGGGAGGAGAGAGGAGAGGAGAGGGAGAAAAAGGAGAGGGGAGGGGAGGAGAGGAGAGGAGAGGGGAGGGGACGGGAATGGAGAAGAAGTTTTCTGCAGCTTGGATGGAATTGGAGGAGGTCATGCAATGTGAGATGAGAAAAAAAATTGAAAATATCAGGTGATCTTCCTCATCCGTAGTGTATAAAGAAACAAAAGCAAGAGATGAGACCATCCCCAGTGAGACAACCCTGAGAAACAGTCCATACAACAGTGGTCTGGGGCGCCAAGGGGCGGACGGTGGGCAGCAGATTCTGGCACTCTGCCAGATGATGGCGGGGTATAGTGGCGTGGTGTTACAAGGATTAAGAACTAAACATTGGCACATTGTAAATCCATTATAAAATAAATGAAGAACTGAAAAGAATGGTTTACAAAGAAGTTTTATCTTAGAGGCTTTACATTTACAGTCTGCACATTCATTCTGTAAGGAGAGCTTGATGATTCATTCTGTAAGGAGAGCAAACAGTGCATAGAGGACTGTGCTCAGGTGAATCAGAGCAGAGGTTCCCGAACATATTACACCCACAGCCCCTGTGAAGAACAAGTCGCGCATGGCCCCTGGAACTCTTAACTTCTCAGCAAACAAATAGGAAACACCCCCATTTGCACATAGGCTACTACTAACTGCCCAGGGTCTGCCCAGCGCTCTGCAGGAGACAGTAGCTTGGGAAAACAGTCTGCACTCAAATTGGAAGAAGAAGGTAAAAATTGGCAGGACTTAGCAGCTGACCAGACAGAGTTCAAGCCTGGATTCTTTTTCTTTTTTCTTTTTTGGGTCACACCCGGCAATGCTCCGGGCTGCTCCTGGCTCTGCACTCAGGAATGACTCCTGCTGATGCTCGGGGACCATATGGGAGGCTGGGGATCCAACTCGGGTTGGCCGCATGCAAGGCAAATGCCCTCCCCACTGCACTATCGCTCTGGCCCCTGGATTCAGTTTTTTAAAATCCTAAACAACTTTTTATGGGGGGGGGTAGAGTTTGAGTCACAACTGACTCTGCTCAAGGTTTACTCTTGTCTCTGTGCTCAGAGATCATGCCTAGCAGTGCTCCGGGTGCCAGGGATTGAACAAGGGGTCGGCTGTGTCAAGGCAAGTGCCTTACCAAGCCTGAATTATCTCTGTGGCCTCTCAAATTTGTACCTTATTCTTTCCCATTATAGCTGACAAGTGATTATAAACACAGATTATTTGTGCCATTCGATGTTCACAGTTAGCTTTTACATTTTCATTTTTGGGATTGGGGGAGGGGTTGCCTCCTGCCGGTGCTCTGGGGATCAAACCCAGGCCTCCAATATACAAAGCATGCACTCATCCTATTGAGCTACCTCTCCAGCCCCCGCTTTCAGATTTTAAGTAATTCCTCATCACCCTAAAGTTAAATACCCATTAATAGAAAGCAAGGGCTGGAAATGTAACTCAGTGGTAGCATGACTTTATTTTTTCTTTTAACCACATCCAAAGGTGCTTAGGTCTCACTCCTGGGTCTCAGGTCTCACACCTGGCAGTGCTCCGGGGACCAGATGCAGTGCCAAGGGATCGATCCCAGGTCAGCTGAGTACGAGACAATTGCCCTGTCCAGCGTACTATCTCTTTGATTCTTCACCTCTTTGTTGTTCATTTGTTTTTTGCTCATTTTGCTCATTCTTTTTGTTCATTTGTTCAAGAGGAGGTAGCAAACAAAAGGGAAGATGTGGTCTAAATTTTACAAGTCCAGTCCAGTCTTGGACTGGAGCGATAGCACAGCAGCTAGGGCGTTTGTCTTGCACGAGGCCGACCTGGGTTCAATTCCTCCATCCTTCTGGGAGAGCCCAGCAAGCTACGGAGAGTATCCTGCCCGCACAGCAGAGCCTGGCAAGCTACCCGTGGCGTATTCGATATGCCAAACACAGTAACAACAAGTCTCACAATGGAGACGTTACTGGTGCCTGCTCTAGCAAATCGATAAACAGTGGGACGACAGTGCTACGGTGCTAATTTTTACAAAATGTCCTCTTCAAATACGGTAAAGGGAAAAAATCCGACTACACTAAAATCAAGCCCCCTTGAAATGTAAAATCATATTGTTTATTATGTAACATTTTCATGCTGGAGCTCCTGAGCGGTGTTCTTCAACCACCAGCCCACAGACCAGTGCCCGTTGGCAGGCATAGAAACATTGAAGAACATTTTTTTAATAAAACTTGTAGTGCTGGTATATAGTCTGCTTCATCACCACATTTGGGTAAAAGAATGAAAAAAAAAGAATAGATAAGAGAATGTAAAAGAAGGGATAAAAGAATATATGCTCTTTGGGTCCTATTTTGTTGTAGTGCCAGGGATCAAACCCAAAGCATCATACATGCAGAAGATTTTTGTTTGGGGGCCAGAGTGATAGTAAAGCAGGTCGGGCATTTGCCTTGCACGAGGCAAGCCCGGGTTTGATCCCCGGCATCCCATATTGTCCTCCAAGCACTGCCAGGAGTAATTCCTGAGTGCAGAGCCAGGAGTAACCCCTGAATATCACGGGGTGTGACCCAAAAAGCCAAAAAAAGAGTCTGGGAGAATAGTGACATCTTGACAGAATAGAGTTGACTTTGGGGACCCTCTGGCCCACTTTGCTAATGCCATAGCACAGAATATACGTGGTAACGGGGGCTGGAGAGATAGTACGATGGGTAAGGCGCTTGCCTCACACACAGCCAACCCAGGGACAACCCGGGTTCAATCCCCAGCATCCGATATGGTCCCTCAGCACCGCCTGCAGTGATTCCTGAGTGCAGAACCAGAAGTAACCCTGAGCATGGCCAGGTTGGCCCACCCGCCACCCTCACCCCCCTGCCAAAAAAAAAGTAGCTCAATGGTGATAATGCATCAGTATTATGAGGGCATCGCACATGGAACTAATGAAAAGCCTAGGGAGACCTAGCTTTAAGAATGAGTGCATTTGGGGCTGGCGCGATAGCACAGTGGGTAGGGCGTTTGCCTTGCACATGACCGACCCGGGTTCAATTCCCAGCATCCCATATGGTCCCCTGAGCACCGCCAGGAGTAATTCCTGAGTGCATGAGCCAGGAGTAACCCCTGTGCATTGCCGGGTGTGACCCAAAAAGAAAAAAATAAAGAATGAGTGCATTTATATGAAGACACCTTACTGAGGGGAAGCACAGTTTCTTGATTTCGAATTGCACATTTCTATCTTGATGGGGCCTTTCCCCTGAAGAGCTGGGAGGCTGAGGGCCATTCCTGGCTACCAATGGGGACATGGCGTCCAATCCAGGCTCTATGGGCCTGATAATTCAGCACTGAGGCCAGTTCAGACCGTGCTGCTGGGGGCTACCAGGAATACCCCAAAGGAGCCACACTGGGTGTTACTTAGGGGGCACAGAATTGAGCTGTGGTACTTGCTTATGGTAGGCATGCCCTCCCACCCTTCACGCCATCTCCCCATAACATCAAACTGCGACAAGTGGCCATCAGGCTGATTTCTGAATTTATTTTCGAATGTATGCACATTTTGCTTAATCTTTTTGTTGTGAAAACACAAATTTTTATTGCAAATGCACTTCTGTAACAAATTTTATTTTCTCTTTAGCGTACAAGCGACTAGATGGTTCAACTGAGTGCTGTAACAATCACAGTCTCACAGATGTGTGCTTTTCCTACAGAAATAATTTCAATAAGCGTTTGGTAAGTTGTCCCTAAAGCAGTCTTGTTTGTCCTCTTTGAAAATATGCATAGAAAACTGAAACAGTATCTATGAAAACTTTTCCACCATGCTTTATATCATTTTATTAAAATCTATATATTTTACATCACCTTTCATTGGAAAATTTTGGGGTTTCTGTTGGGGGACCATACCCGGCGGTGCTCAGGAGCTATTCCTAGCTTTGTGCTCAGGGGACTGTGGCAGTAGGACTCGAACCCAGGCCTCCTTCATGCAAAGTTTGCACTCAGCCTCTTGAGCTAGCTTTCCATCCCTCATCTGAAAATATTTTCAAATTTATAGTGATTGGGGCCAGAGAGATAACCCAAAGGGCGTAGCGTATACTTTTTGCATCCTGGCTGACCCATTTCGAAGCCCAGCACCATATGGTCCTCAGAGCGCCACTAAGCAAGGCCCTCCAAGCTACAGTTGATGGTGATACTTTATTAGGCTGCAGTGGAATACTTAAATCTAAACTTCTATGGTATGTACATAATGGCATTTCTCTAATATGAACTTCATTCGGAATGTGCTGGAGAAAATGAGAACTTTAACTTGGTATTTTTCTTGTTAACAAATCACTTTGATGCTTTTTTTATAGCATACCTGTCTACCTGCCCGGAAAGCAATTGAAGCCACCCAAGTTTGTCGAACCAATAGAGATTGTCAGAAAGCCTCAAGTTTCTGTATAATACCATCTTTGGAAACTCATACTCGCTTAATTAAAGTGAAGCACCCACCTCATATTGATATGTTATATGTAGGACATCCACTGCACCTTCACTACACAGGTGAGTAAATCCTCTAGAAGTCATTTAGAACTATAGATTCTCCCTGGGAGAAACTCAGTAGAGGGCCAGAGAGATAGTTCAATGGGTACGTCGTTTGCCTTGTACATACCCAACCCGGGTTCAATCTCCAATGCCCCATCTGGTCCTCCGAGTCCTCCAGGAGTGATCCCTAAGCACAGAGGCAGGAATAAACCTTTAGTATGACCAGATGTGGCCCCAAAACAAAATAAAACAATTTAATTTGGGCCAGAGATACAGTCCATTGGTTGAGGTGCTTGCCTTTGCGTGTAGCCAACCCCGGTTTTATCCCTTGAACACTGCCAGGGAGCAACCCCTTGAACACTGTTGGGTGTGGCAAGACCTCCCCCAAAATAATTTTTAAAATTTCATTGTTTCTTACAGGGGCTTTCCCAGAGGTGCTGAGGGCATAGGGTCTCCGCCTGCAGTGCTTGGCCCCAAGGTGAGGGCCTGTGTGCTCAGACGCGGGTGGCTCATGCGGGCTCTACCACTAGACCCATCTCCCCCAGCACTTCTTCAATTCTATTTCACTTTATTTTTGTTGTGCTGGGGCAGAATCCAGAACCTCGTGCAAGATGTGTGCTCTACCATTGAGCCACAATCCCCATCAAAAATTCCTGTATCTGAGTCCTTGTTTTACCCAAGTAGGAATAAGAGAAGCCAGAAGGAGGCCCAGTGGCACGGTCATTGGAGAGAGTGATGTTTTCAGAGTCTGTCTTTTGGGAAGTGTAAGGATGGGACAGAATCCAGAACCTCGTGCAAGATATGTGCTCTACCATTGAGCCACAGTCCCCATCAACAATTCCTGTATCTGAGTCCTTGCTTTAGCCATGTAAGAGTAAGAGAAACCAGGGGGCTGGAGCGATAGCACAGCGGGTAGGGCGTTTGCCTTGCATGCAGCCGACCCGGGTTCGATTCCCAGCATCCCATATGGTCCCCTGAGCACCGCCAGGGGTAATTCCTGAGTGCAGAGCCACGAATGACCCCTGTGCATCGCCGGGTGTGACCCAAAAAGAAAAAAAAAAAAGAGTAAGAGAAACCAGAAGGAGGCCTAGTAGCACGGCCACTGGAGTGAGTGCTGTTTTCAGAGTCTGTTAAAAGGAGTAAGGACTCTTATCTTGTGTTGGTTTTCTTTTTTCTAGGGTAAGGATTCTTTGCTAGGAATTCTAAAAACATGTATATTTGGGGGAGGGGGAAGGAAGCCTTCCAAGTGGGGCTCAGGGCCCCCGAGGGACCATTCCCTATAATATTCAGCTGACGGAGACAGAAGGTCAATGCCAGCAGCCTGAGCGTGCGGTGCAACAAGGACCCTGCATGCTGGGGATTGCCCTGGCCGCCCGGGCAGTGTTCGGGAGCCACCTGGCAGTGCTTGGGTAGGAGAGTATATAGAACTGGGGATCAGGCCGGCCCTTCAGCATGTACAGGAATAGCGCTCAGAGTTCCGGCCACAGCACTCACATGCAGGCAAGTGCCTTCCCTCCTCTCCTCGCTCGGCTCCTGTTTCTAGAAAATCTCTGGTAGCTATCGATAGTGTATCTTCCGCACTTGTCTCATCCTCACCCCCAAATCTAAATACACCTTGGGACGTGTGTTTAGCATTTCTTCTATTTTTATTAAGTCTTCTAAAATAATTGATTGATGTTTTCATATGTGACAATCATAGTATGCATGCGTGTGCTTGGGAAAGACTTGCTTGGCCACTCGTGTAAGCTAGCCCATTTTTTGACCAGAGGGTAAAGTTCATAATCCTGTAACTTATCTGGCATGAATAATTTTCACTACGCCCTGCTTTTCTTTTCCAGTGAGCATCACCAGTTTTGTCCCACGTTTCAACTTCCTAAGCATAGATCTTCCTGTGGTTGTGGAGACATTTGTCAAGTATCCTTTCTAAAGTGGGAAATGTGTCAAGTGTGTTACCTGAAGCTAGCCCCGTCTTAACCGTGACTGGGGCATGTACAGACCTTACAAGGATCTATTAAGTTCTATCTATAAAGGAGACTTTAGAAGGGACTGTCGCTCCATGCTAGAACACATGCTTTGCATATATAAGGCCCTGAGTGTGATCGCAGCATGATTTTTGTAAGATTTCAAAGTTGAAAAAGATGAAAGTATGTATAGCGGGGATAAAGTTAGAGGAGAAATGAGATTGAGGAGAGAGAACAGTTAGCATGTAAAAATTTAAAAAAACCCAGAATATAAATGTCTCTCTAGGGGCTGTAGTGACAGTACAGAGGGTAGGGTGTTTGCCTTGCACGTGGCTGACCCGGATTCAATTCCCAGCATCCCATATGATCCCCCGAGCATTGCCAGGAGTAATTCCTGTGCATCGCTGGGTGTGACCCAAAAAGCAAAGTATAAATAAATAAATAAAAAAATAAACAAATAAATAAATAATCAGTGTCTCTAAAATCTACTAATACCTTGGGGTTGCAACAATAGTACAGCGGGTAGGGCATTTGCCTAGCACACAGCCAATGTGGTTTGGGTCACTGGCATCCCCTAAGCCCCAGCAGGAGTCACCCTGAGCACAGAGCCTGGAGTAAGTCCTGAGAACCACCAGGTGTGGCCCAAAAACAAATAAAAGAAAATCTATTCATTTCTGAAAATTAATAAAACCTAGCAATAAGTTTGCACTGTAGAACTGTCATCCTGTTCATTGATTTGCTCGAGTGGGCACCAGTAACGTCTCCATTGTGAGACTTGTTACTATTTTTGGCATATCGAATATGCCATGGGTAGCTTGCCAGGCTCTGCCATGCGGGTGGGATACTCTCGGTAGCTTGCCAGGTTCTCTGAGAGGGATGGAGGAATTGAACCCGGGTCGGCTATGTGCAAGGCCCTATCCGCTGTGCTACCGCTCCAGTCCATCAATAAGTTTAGAAAGGATAAACCGGTTCCTTATCAAGTGATGAATTCAGCCCCTCCTGAACATGTTTTCATGAACCAAATGGGGCAAATGCATAAGAGAGATTAAATGGGTGTCCACTACCAAATAGCAATTCAGAGGACAAAATATCATGGTGTTTATTTAGAAATTTTATATGTATGTATAAAAGTGAAAAGAAGGATCAAAGATAATTTTCCCTTCTTACTCTTTTGTGTTTGGGGATCGTACTCACTGGTGCTTGACGACTACTCATTGTCATGTGCTAAGGGACCGTGTGGTTCCAAGAAACACACCTAGGCCTCTACCTGTAAAGCATGCACTCCAGCCCTTTGATCCATGTCCTACGCCTTAATTTCTTACTCCTTAAACATGCCTTCCCTTTGTATCGTTCTTGGATTGGAAAGGCTTAGTCGGGGGGCTGGAGCGATAGTACAGCGGGTAGGGCATTTGCCTTGCACGCTGCTTACCCGGGTTCAAATCCCAGCATCCCATATGGTCCCCTGAGCACCGCCAGGGGTAATTCCTGAGTGCAGAGCTAGGAGTAACCCCTGTGCATGGCCGGATGTGACCCAAAAAGCAAATAAATAAATAAATAAATAAATAAATAAGGAAGAACTTATACTGGCAGACAGAGATTCAAGAAAAAGAAGTAAACTCTATTTTAGCCTCATCTAATTCTTTTAAAAGATCTTCTGACTTTCAGAAGTGTGGCTTCCAATGAGACCTCATTTTAGGTTCCTTAACTGATTTTAATCAGGTACCTGATATCCCTCTCTGGAGCTCTGGCTATTGTTAATGCAGTACCCTGCTTTGCTTTGGATGGACAGTGGATCTTAAACTCATTCCTGGATGCTACCCTCACCTCAGTGATCGGAGATAATGATCTCAAAGATCTGATTGGATTTTTCATTTTGCTTGGTGGCAGTATACTTTTAGCTGCCAACGTCACCTTGGGACTCTGGATGGTGACGGCGCGGTAATGTCTACAGTCAGCCTGACAGGGTCTTTGAGTTTCAATAGACAGTATTGAAAACCTTACTTGATATAAAATATGAAGTGTGTCCTTAAAATTACATTTTAACCAGCAGTTTAAATCTCTTCCAATAGCCTGAGTATGCAGTCTCTGAACTCTGAGGTGGGGGAAAACACAAAGTGAAAGGCGTAGTTCCTAACAACATTCTTGTTTTAAATACTGAATTTAAAACTCTAGGTACTTGGGGAACTGTTTCTAAACAAGTGTGAATTCATGTGAAATCATTTTGTGTGACACATGTTGGCTAGTATACGAGAGAAGATAATGGGGAGGGGGAGGGAGAAATTGGTGGAAACGTCTTGGGAAAAAAGTCACTCGTCCAGAGTCGAAGAGCAGACTTTGGCTCAGTGGAGGGGTGACCATTTTCTCGGCCTATAAATTCTTGTGGTTCCTCTTGCTTGAAAAATATTTTTAAATTTTGATGATGTATTCTTTTGTACTCTTACAAGCTGAGTTCTGATTCCAGATAAATGAATGAAGTTCTGTACAACGAATCCAATGATGTCAAACATCTGAACAACGTCAGAAGTAGGACCTGCAATATCATGAGACTTCCTTTGCTCCACAGAGCTGCCTCTTTGCTAATGTAACTCGATACCCTCAGCCAGCAGCATCAGCCGTGACCTTCAGAGCCATTTGCTGCCAGGGACGCCGCCTGTGAACTCAGGCCTTCAGGGTTGACCCTCAGAACTGAGCCGGGTCTTCTGGTGCATCACAGGACCGTCTGCAATCCTGCTTTTCGTTCTCCACAGCTCTGTGAACTTTGAGTCTTCCAAGGTAGACATTTTCTCTTGTGCTGCTACAGCCATCTGGGGCCTAGCTCCTGGTTCCTGTTTTCAAGAAGCAATTGCCTGAAGCCCTCCCCGTGGTTCTGGGCGTTGGGTTACCAAACACCTAGTCCATGCTTCCCGGCTTTCCCCTACGCTACCTCTGCGGCTCCACAAGAATGGTTACACATGTGTGCAAACCTGAATTTGCCAAGCCGGGGAACTTCCTCTTGGTGTGAAAGAACCCTTTCTACTTCCAGGTCTTTTAGACCAAAGCTGCCATGCCGGGAGGTCTGGGAAGCGCGCAGGCGACAGCCACAGGCTGACCAGCGGGCCCAGCTTCGCTCGGAGATGCGCCGTGGTCATCTCTGTAAGGCTATTCAGTGGCTCTCTAGACACTAAAGCTTCCCCCATCTTTTTTGGGGAAACTCTCTAGAGTAAACTGCAAATCTGCCTGCCTTCTTAAATATGAATTACACAATGACTAGAATGTTAACATTTTATTAATGATGCTGGGTCATCGGAGGTGACCACTACTGCAAACATACACGTCATTTCCTGGGGAAAAAAAAAAGGGATTTGTTCTCTTCTTAATCGTTCAGGATCAAAGCATATTTAGCATAGGAATGCTCACATCTGCTCAGGTAGTCTGGGGAATGCCATGAAATACTCATAATTAAGTCAATGACATGCGCTAAGCAGTTTACTAATGAAAATGTTGTGTATATACAGGTCAGTTGTGTGTTTTTTTAACTGAGAAAAAAATTTTAATAGGGGAAACCTATCATTAACTACTTTTTCTGGATGAAAACATAAACAACAAATCACCTCATTTTCCTGTTGCTGATAAATATCTTGGTTTGTCTCCATAGAGTTCGGGTTTGGGGACCACTCTATTAGGATATTGAGCACATCAGTCTCATTTGTATAGAAATGGCCTCACAGTGTAAGAAAGAAAGCATTATGTGTTGTCTCTCAGCTTCATTATGAGCACTTCTAGAGCAAAGATGTGTCCTACTCACCTTTGCATCCCTGGCCCAGTGCATGAGACTTTCTGCTTAATAAATGTGGTTGAATGAATGATGATTAGTGTTATTTATGGATTAGACAAGCATGTTCCTATTTAAGTAAGCTGTAAAAATGTACTGAGTATTTACTGTAAATATATGTTAACATAAAGAAATAACTTGGAGAGTCTTTGTGTCCCTGGTATATTCCCATCTTTATGAAATCAATTCATTTTTATTTCTACAGAATGATAAGAAACATGAATTGTCTTGAGGACTTAAAGAGGAGTGTTTTCTGTGTTGTTACTTTGTTCAAGAGTAAAACTGTATTCTCAGTGTTCCTATTCTGCATTGTTTACATTTTTGAGGCTTTTGAAAAATCATCAGCAATCTGTAAAGAATGTGTGTATTATTTTCAGCAGCTGTTTGAAAAAGACATGCAGTTAAACTTGACTTTTTGATCATTGCTCTTATAGGTCATCGTTCTAGCAGTCTAACAGTAAATTGTAAACATGTGCTTCATGGCTATGTGGCTGTCAGTCATCATTTGTCTTATGGTATTTATTGAATGTCCACATACTAATGGTGCACGGGTATTTTTTTTCTATAAATCTTTTATCTGTGTTGTGATTCATTCTTAAGCTTTAGATTGGAAATACTATAGTGGCTGGCATTTGATGTTTAGCAATAAAATAATAAATGTGGACCAGCATTGTCGGCTTTTAGCATCTCTCTGTTGTCTTAAATGTTTTTTTTTTCAATTTTACTTTTTTATTGAATCACCGTGAGATAGAGAACTACAAAGCTGTTCATGATTGGGTTTGAGTCATACAATGTCCCAACATTCATCCCTCCACCAATGTAATTTCCCAGCACCAGTGTCCCCAGTTTCCCTCCCACGCCTCCAGTTCCCCCCACCCCAGCCTGCCTTTTTGACAGGACCTCTCCTCTCTCTCTCTCTCTCTCTCTCTCTCTCTCTCTCTCTCTCTCTCTCTCTCTCTCTCTCTCTCTCTCTCTCTCTCTCTCTCATTTTGGGCATTATGGTTTGCAATACAGATGCAGAGAGGTCTCTTTTTTTTTTTAAATGAGTATTCTTTCCCCTCAGATTTGTTCCCTTTATATGCAGTACGATTTTCGCTATTTTTAAAAGCAGATTTCAGTTTTCACTCAGATAATCTATAAAAGTTACTGCAGGGTGTGGGAAGGAGGCTTTTCAATGGAACTTCTGTGCTCTCACAACTGTTTTGGGAAATGGTCTATTTATAGATGAAAAAAGGGAGACTGTCATGTTTCCTTTCATCAATGTTTGAAGGAAAAATTCTGAGTCAATGTTTTTAAAAACTTGTGAAAGAATTGTTTCAAAACAATTAGGTTTTCAGTTTGGCCTGCCCCACACATGTATACCCACTCACACACTTTGTCACTTTGTCCAGGCTACTAGGACCAGATGGAAAAAGAACTTAGCCTACTTATTGGTGGGCTGCTTCATTCCAGCCTAACCTCTGATCCCTGTTTACGTTAGTGAGGCACCGAGACTGGATGATTGATTCTCTAAATCACCTTTTTAAAAGCAGCTTCATTGCTATAAAATTAAATACCATAAAGTTCACCTATTTAAACTGAGATTCACTTGAAGCTATTTTCATTAATGCTTAGTCAAACAGTAATACACACATGCCTTTATATAATCTAAACTTTTTAATTGAATGAACATGGAATTAAAGACTGAAAAGAAAAAAAAAGTTTCAATTATTTCACAACGGTTTTAACTCTAGTAGTTCTCAGCAGTGGAATAGGATTGAATGACAAATTTATTTTTAAGGGAAAGCATTTTGATATACTTTCAGACAATAAGGCTTTTTAATTTTTTTCAAAAAGGCTTTTAAATCATTGTGTTTGCAGGTTCCCATTCTATTTAGGCCATATTAATTTGAATAAGTCATTGTATATTTTATCAGACCATGGAAAATGAATTCAATGAAAGGAAAACTTCTATTTAAGAATCTAAACACAATAGCATATATTAAAGGTCGATGTATTAAAAAAATGGATGAAGGAAGTAGTAATTCCAATTACCAAGCAGGTCATACAGTGGAGTTTAAATTCCCATTAAAAAGAAAAAAAACTCACTTATGTCTTAGCTTTATTTGCCTGAATATTTGTTATTCAACAATTATTCCTTCTTATTAACTGAATACTTGTCAAAGTTTCTATTGAAATGCTTCTGACATGATAGAGAAGGAGAAACACAAGGATCTAATAGAATTCTATAATTGGCTCTCATATCATGTAACATTATAGTCTCACATTTTGCATTCTATTAATCAAACATCATAAATCCAATTCTCTAAAATGCAGCTTTAAATTATCAAATAATCAGACATAGGGTCTGGAGAGAGAGTGCAGTGGGTAGGGCAGTTGGTTTCCACACAGCCGACCCACGTTTGATCTCTGGCATCCCATATGGTCCCCCAAGCGCCTGCAGGAATGATTCCAGAGGTGCAAAGCCAGGAGTAACCCCTGAGCACTGCTGATTATAACAAGTTGGGTTTTTTTAAATTTTTGTATGTCTTTATTGAACATGTATCTTTAGGTTTGATATAGTCAGGGCCAGAGAGATAGTATAGGAGGTAAAGTACTTGTCTTTCCTGGTTTGATCCCCAGTACGGCATATAGTCCCCAGAGCACCACCAGGGGTCACTCCTGAGCAGAGTGCACGGTGTGGACACCCCACCCAAATGAAAACCAAATTAGCCTGATGTAGTTTAATTCGTTAATTTCTACTTGTTTGTGTTTCTGTAGGTCTTATTGAAAAGGGCCTGTCCAATCCCAGCAGCACAATAATAGTCTGCATTATTGTCTGTTGGCTTCAGAGTTGTATTTTCACAATGAGATCTTCAGTCACTGCAATGTGTGGAGTATGTGAGGTAGAAAACCGAGGTATTTTTTATTTGGAAAGTGAACTATCTTTAAGATATCTTTAAGAATAGTGATAATGAGGGGCCGGAGCGATAGCACAGCGGGTAGGGCGTTTGCCTTGCACACGGCCAACTGGGGTTCAATTCCCAGCTTCCCTTAGGGTCTCCTGAGCACCGCCAGGAGTAATTCCTGAGTGCAGAGCCAGAAGTAACCCCTGTGCATTGCCAGGTGTGCCCCAAAAAGAAAAAAAAATAATAGTGATAATGTATACTTTCAGATGCCCCATCAGCCACACCCACATCCCACAACTGCCACCATGTAAGTTCATTCATCGACCTAGCTCTACAAACTCACAATTAAATCTCGGAGGAGATGCAAGCCAAACTGCAAAAATTCATGGATACACTGGTCTCATGGCTGAAAACTGGTGCCTCAAGCCCCCACCCTGCCAAAGGTCTGCAAGCTGCACCCACACCACACAGCTACCACCACACCAATAGCCCAGCTTCACTGCTTTCCGACTAATCTGCAGAAGTGCCCAATTGCCAAAAATTCCAAGGACACAGGTTTTTATTTATTTAGATATTTATTTATGCTTTTGGGGTCACACCCAGTGATGCACAGGGGTTACTCCTGGCTCTGCACTCAGGAATTACTCCTGGCAGTGTTCAGGGGACTATATGGGATGCTGGGAATCAAACCTGGGTCGGCTGCGTGCAAGGCAAACACCCTACCCACTGTGCTATCACTCCAGCCCCAGACACTGGTTTTTAGACTGAGAACTCCGGGGCCTTCTCAGAGTGGAGGACTGACAGCCTCCCCCTATGCCCCGCCATACTTTTGGGAGCCCTGGCACCCACACCCACAACCACCACCACATAAACTTATGGTCCACTTACACATTCTCATTCTGGAGTTTCTGGAGCATGCTGCCGCAAACATGACACCTCCAAATCTTACTGACATCCCAGTATGAGCACATCAGATTAAATGGGAAAGTAACATAGAAGCCAATTACATTCAATAATACAAATATCATGTTTAAATCTCTAAAATAATAATAATAATACAAAAGGCTCAACTAGCAACAAATGGCTTAGTAAACCCTCAGAATAGACTTAATGACCCCATGGTGAGAGATAACAACTTTCACAAATCATCTTTTACTGAAGTATTTTTTGATAGTTCCATTAGCCATTTGGTTGTTAGTATTTACCAGCTAGGGGGGAAGGCTTGTTGGGTGGTTGGAGAAATGGAGATAATGATGGAGAGTAAACCATACTGATGTGAGATAGGTGGTGGCATATTGAATGCCTGTAACTACTGTGTTATGAGCAACTGTGTAAACCATGGTGTTTAAATAAAGGGGGGAAGTAGGCATAACAACAGGTAGTGTGCTTGCCCTACACATGGCTGACCTGGGTTTGATTCCCAGCATCCCATACGGTTCCTCGAGCCCACCAGGAGTAATCCCTGAGTACAGAGTCAAGAATAAGCCCTGAGCACTGCCGAATGTGGCCCGACAACAATAAAATAAAATGGTCATAATAGCACAGGGAACAGGACAAAGAGGCTTAAAGCAGTTGCCCAGCAAACACAAGCTTAATCCCTGATGCCTCCTCAAGCATGAGGAGATCTGAGAGCCCTGCTATCAAAAATCTCTGGAAAAATGAGCAGAGCAATAATAAAACAAAATGGATTTCTCTGTTTTGCGGGGCAATATTCAGACTCAGCAGTGTTCACAGGCTGCTCCTAACAGCGCTGGGAGGCCACTCCTGGCAGTTCTCAGCAGACCATGCTGGGAACGGACCCAGGCTTCCTGCATGTAAACCAGATGCTCCAGCCCATGGAGCTCTCTGACTTGGAGTTTGATTTTCCCTCTTCTAACATAGTTAAACCCATTTATGCAAAGGACCTGTTATAATACTGGGCAGCCTCAAGTCATCCATGTCCGGAACATAAGTTACATATCTATTGCACTATCGCAATGACAGACTGTGACAAATATGTCTGTATATTTTATTTATTTATTTTTTTTGCTTTTTAGGTCACATCTGGTGATGCTCAGGAGTTACTCCTGACTCATGCCCTCAGGAATTACTCCTGGCGGTGCTCGGGGGAACCATATGGGATGCTGGGAATTGAACCTGGGTCGACAGCATGCAGTCACATGCAAGGCAGACGCCCTACCCACTGTGCTTTTGCTCCAGCCCCATATGTCTGTATCTTAATCCACAGTGCTTGCTCTTGCCTCCTTTCAGAATGATTCCTCAGCTCCCAGTGCCTTCACTCAGGTGGTCTAGAGCACTGTTTCTCACGCCACTGTTAATCCTCTGGGCAGGGGCGCAGAGGGAAAGGAACGGAGCGCATACTTTGCATGTCGGAGGATTCACTCCCAGCACTGCATGCTCCCCTGAGCACCAAGCCAGGAGTAGACCATGAGCACCACAAGATGGGCCCCCCAAACCCAAAATATTGATTAAAATGCTTTTCTCTGATGATGGTTATCTGGAACAGTGGTTGCCACCAGGAGCCCCTCAAGAAAACTTCACCGAGGAGTATGAAATCCTCACATCACGGCAAGAGCAGCTCTGGCAGCCCTAGTGTAGAAATTCCTGCTCATGAGATTGGTCTTCGTTCACCTGAGTTCCCAGGAAATGGGTGGAGTAAACAAGATAACGGGATGCAGAAGGCACTGCGGCATAAAAGGACGGTGACGTTCTTAAAGACGTCCTCTGCCAAAAAGCAGAGCCTTCCCAAAGAGCTCAATTGTCGTAAATCTCAGACATAACTTCCACCTAGTTTCTGCATTGGGGGACATGCTCCCAAGCAGTGCTCAGGAGGCCAGAGCCTCTCCCAGTGCGTCTCAACCAAACCCACAATTGGGTCACTGCTAGAGCCCACGGGTGCGGTGCTCTGCACTTGACAAGGACCACCTAGGCCGCCCTCACAGTGCTCAGGGCCTCCAGGGTCACTCCAGGCTGTGTTCGGTGGATCAGGTGGTGCCGGGTGCAACTCAGGTGAGACACAGGCAGAGCCCCTGCTCTATCCTACAGCCCAGCCACCTGCATTCTTAAAACTGTTTATCTTTACCAAAGTTCACTGTGATTCCGTACAGCCCTGCTCTCATCCCTTTGAAGAAGTTATTTGTTGCCCTGAACTGCTGCTCTGACCCCCAGGGTCTATTAAGACTGGGTGTCATCCCAAACTCCAGTTTCTTGCCCAGCCACATTTCTCTGTGAAAGCCTCTGCTTCTATCTAGAATTAAATCTGAGGATTTTTTTTTTAATTTTTGCCTTGCTAGACTTTCTTTTGTCAGCTCGGTTTGCAGGCTCCCACTCAGAACCCAAGATTTTTTTCTTTGACAGAGTAATGGGCAGAATGTTTGGGGCTTACTTTCAAACAGTTCTGAGAGGGAAAATCAAGCAAAAGTGGACTCACGTTCATTGTTCAGTCTGGGTGAAGGATGTGAAGATTTCTTTGTTGTCTTGAAGCGTTCATTTGAAATGATTTCAAAATATTTCAAGAGATGTAACCAGCTGGACTGCACAGCAGTTAAAGTGCTTGCCTTGCTTTCGGCCAAGTCACTTTCGATCTCAAGCACCTCACATGGTCCTGGGAGCCTGCAATGAGTGAGTCCTGAGCACAGGGCAAAGAGTAAGACCTGAGCACAGCTGGATGTTTCCCAAAAAAGGAAGGAAGGAAGGAAGTTAGGAAAGAAAGAAGGAAGGAAGGAAGGAAAATAGCATTTTTTGTTCCACAAGTACATAATGAGTGAAAAGAAAGGAATATGAGAGGCAATTGCTTTAGGGAATTGGGCAAACTTTGTGTGTGTGTGTTTGTGTGTGTGTGTGTGCAAGTACACACCTGCATTTTCCTCTTGGCCATTTTCATAAAGCCTCATTCCTCTTAGCTCTGTTACTCTTTCTACAATGACCTTTTCCTCCCAGTTGCTATGGGCCTCTCTAACGCAGAAAATAATTTCTTCTTAGAGTCAGACATTGCAATTTCACCTCTACTCTCAGCTATTCAAAACAAGGAGATGGATGAGCATAATTGTTCTCTCTCTCACTGCACTGGAAGCCAGCCATAAACTTAAGTTTCCCAATGCTGGAGAGATAATTCAATGAGCTGAACACACACTTTGCATGCAGGAGACATAGTCACATAGTCCCCTGACACTAACAGGAGTGGAGAATAGTCTCTGACCATGACCCCAAACCAAAAACAAAACCAAAAAAACATCGGAGAATAGGTTTTCCCAGACTGAAAATATGGCAAACACATGAATTCTAGAAAGGAAGAGTCCAGCACATGTGAAAAACATAAGTGCAGTATCCTTAAAAGAGAAGAACGGATAATTTCTTCTAGTGATGGGAGATGAGTGAGAGTTTGGTAATGCTTTGTTCCTAGTTGAGAAAAATTTAAATGACCCATTATATTATGGTGTCACTCAATCCTTGGTGTCATCTGTGTGTTCTAGAGATGCATTTTCCTGGTCACGCTATTTGATTATTAATTCCTACAAAGAAAAAAAGATGGATGGATCCACAGGACTGGAGTGTTAGCTCAAAGGGCTAAGTGCGTGCCTCAGATTTAGGTGGTCTGGGTTTGATCTGAGCACTATCAGGAGTGACCCCCTAGCAGAGAGTTACAAGCATCCTCCAAACACTGCAAGGTGCTACTCAAAAACCAAAAAGGAAAAATTAAAAGAGGGGTCTAGGGAGATAGAGCCAAGACTCAAGGTGCCAATGCATGTGCTTTGCCTGCAGGAACCCAGGTATGATTCCTAGTACCATATCTTCCCCTGGGCACCACCGAAAGTAGCCCTCAAACACTGTGCTGGGAGCGGTACCTGAGCATCACCAGGTGTGACCCTCAAAAGAAGAGGGCCTGGGAGATAGTTCATTGGTTTAGAGCACTGGCCTTGCACGGTGTAAAGCCACAAGTTCAAACCCTGCTGCCTGGTGGCTCTGCTGTGACCCCTGGCACTACACAAGATTTCTGGCCACTCCACAGCCAGGTGTGTACAAGAGCCACAACTAGGGAAATAGGTGATGGTACAGTGGTGAGGGAGCTTGCCTTGCACGCAGGTTCAATCCTCAGCATCCCATATGGTCCCCCAGGCACTACCAAGTATGATCCCTGAGTCAGGGAAAGCCTTGAACACCACCGGGTGCGGCCCAGAAACAAAACAAACAAACAAAAAGAGCCACAACTAAAAGATAGTAATTTAAGGCTAGGATGTGTGAGCCCATATGTGTACACAGGCAAACCCTGGAGCAAACCACACCAGAATGGGCATGAGCATCACAGTGTGGCCATGTCAGTACATGTGTGAGCAGCACAACGAACTGTGTGGCAGCACAACGCCCCTGACCATGGCAGTGACACTGAAGGGAACGGAGACAATAGTGATGAAAGGAAATGAAAAGCCATAAAGGCAAAGAATAGAACGAGGAGGGGCCGGAGTGACAGCACAGCGGGGAGGGCGTTTGCCTTGAACGCAGCTGACCCAGGTTCAATCCCCGGCATCCCATATGGTCCCCCAAGCATTGCCAGGAGTAATTCCTGAGCGCATAGCCAGGAGTAACCTCTGAGCAGCGCTGGGTGTGACCCAAAAAAGCAAATAAAGAAATAAAGAAAGAATAATAGAAAGAGGAAAAATGAAACGAGAGGTATTTGGGGAGGGTAGAACGATAGTACAGTGGGTAGGGCACTTGCCTTGCATGCTGCCGACCCAGGTTCAATCCCTGGAATTTCATATTTCTCTTTCACACAGACCATGATTTTTTTTTGGTTTTTGGGTCACACCTGGCGATGCACAGGGGTTACTCCTGGCTCTGCACTCAGGAATTACTCCTGACGGTGCTCAGGGGACCATATGGGATGCTGGGATTCGAACCCGGGTCGGCCGCATGCAAGGCAAACGCCCTACCCGCTATGCTATCACTCCAGCCCCACACAGACCATGATTTGATGCATTTATAGATGTTTGATTCTTAAGCACAACCAGGAATAATTCCTGAGAGCATGGAGCATAAGCCCGGAGCATCACCGGGTGTGGCCCCAAAACAGATAAATATCTGGGGCCCTGGTTTTAGCTTTGCGGCCCACTAACCTCTGCCTCTCAGAAAGTGAAGTCTTTTGGGTCCTGTCTGCTAACTTGCACGTAGGGCCTCTCTCAGCAAAGAAGTAGCTCTCTCAGGGCTCACCACTAGCTCCAAGGTGAATCCGACCAGGTCAAAAGCAGTCCCAGGAAACTCAAAAGCTATCAGCACTGTGGCTGGAAGGCTTTGAAGTAGAGGCATATGCAAAGAGAAACTGAGGACTCAGAAGAGTATCTTCAAAGCAGAGGACACCAGTTCCCAGGAAGAAAGGGTCCACTTCAATAAGCCCAAATCTACTATGCAGCGGTTTGGAAAAATTAAATCATGAGAGTTGCCTATAAATGGATGGACATGGAGAGTATCATGCTCAGTGAAATAAGTCAGAAGGAGAGGGACATATATAAGATGACAACATTCATTTACATATTAAAAATATATAGCACTGTAGCACTGTCGTCCATCGATTTGCTTGAGCGGGCACCAGTAACGTCTCCATGGTGAGACTTGTTACTGTTACTGTTTTTGGCATATTGAATACGCCATGGTAGCTTGCCAGGCTCTGCCATATGGGCGGGATAATCTCGGCAGCTTGCCGGACTCCCCGAGAGGGACGGAGGAATCGAACCCGGTTGGCCGCATGCAAGGCGAACGCCCTACTGCTATGCTATCATTCCAGCCCAATATATAGTAGAAGAATAATATCCAAGGCCAGGGAAAACAGGGCTAGGAGGACTGGTCAGTGTTTGGAATCTACCACAAGTGTGTGTGGGGCAGAGAGTAGGTAAGATAGAGAAGGGACCAGGATGACAATAGTAGTTAGAAATGATCACGCTGGACAAGAACTGAGCATTTAAAATAGAAAAAGGAATATACACAGCAACCTTTCAATATCTCTATTGAAAACCACAATGCCCAAAAGGAGAGAGCGAGCAAGTGAGCGAGCGCGCATGAGAGAGATGCCTACCATAGAGGCAGGCTGGGGATGGGGTGATGGCAGGAAAACAGGGGACACTGGTGCTGGGAAGTGTACACCGGTCCAGTGGAGGGATAGCTGTCGGAACGCTGTATGGCTGAAGCCTAATCATGAACAGCTTTGTAAGGGTCCATCTCAGTGATTCAATAAAAAACCAAAAATCTTAAAAATTGAAAATGGTGTTTGAGATCGATTCTAAATGAAACCCCAGCTAGCACAGAAGAGAAAAGGGGGTAAACCTACGGCTCTCCATCTGCAAGTCCACAAAACAGCCCTGAGCACTTTCTTTTTATCTGCAAGCTTTGTGGAGATAAGTAAATAAGCTCTCAGAGGCTCTTCCTCACTGAAGGAAAATCAAACAGGCTGTGATGTTTACAAACTGCTTGGAACCTTTACCTATGTACAAGTGTATGACATAGTATAATTTTTTTTTCTTGTTTGTTTGGGGCCACACCCGTGGATACTCAGGGTTTACTCCTGGCTCTGCATTTGGGTATTATCCTAGTGGTGTTCGGGGCCCCATACTCTGTGCCAGGGATTAAACCGAGGTCAGCAGGGTGCAAGGATGGTGCCTTACACACTGTATTATTTTTTCAGCCCCAGTATAACTTTCCCTTACATTGGACGGGGCTGCTTTGTCTTTCTTCTTTGGGGAGAAGGGGCTGGCCACACCTATGTTGGAATGGCTCAGGAGTCATTCTCAGTTCTGTACTCAGAGGGATCATGTACTCAGCACAGTAACTGCTCTCAGGCCCCTGCATTGGTTTTTCTTAAAGCTCCTTTTGATGGGGAAGCTTTTAGGGTCACATCGTTGATGCTCAGGGGTTACGCCTGGCTCTGCACTCAGGTATTACTCCTGGCGGTGCTTGGGGGACTGTAAAGGTTGCTTGTAAGGGTTGCTGGGGATTGAACCGGGTCAGCCACAGGCAAGGCAAATGCCCTACCTATTGTACTACCACTCTGGCCCTTAAAGCTCCTTTTTAAAATTTTCAAATAAAGGGCCCTGAGTGACAGTACAGCAGGTAGGGCACTTGCCTTACACATAGCTAACATAGTCCAATCCTTGGTATCCCATATAGTCCCACGAACACAACCAGGAGTAATTCCTCAGTGCAGAGCCAGGAGTAACCCCTGAGCATCACTGGGTATGGCCCCCAAACCAAGATAATAAATAAAATTATCAAATAAAGATGAAATATAGAGAAGAGGTAGGTATTTAGACTTCTCGTAGTACTTAAATAGTATCAGTTTTGCATTGAGATTTTTATCTTATTGTTTTTGGGCCATACCAGCAAGTTCTCAGGAGTCACTCCTGGCTGGCTTGGGGGACATATGGGATGCCAGGCACTGAACTCAGGTCAGTCACATGCAAGACAGGTACCCTACCTGCTGTACTATTACTTCAGCCCCACAGTTTGGCATTTTTTTTACCTACCAATAATGTCCTTATTACATTCTTTAAAAAAATGTTTTATTAGTGAAAAACCGTGAGGTACAGTTACAAACTTATGAACTTTCATGTTTGCATTTCAGTCATACAGTGATGGTTTACCCATCCTTTCACCAGTGCCCATTCTCCTCCACCCATGTTCCCAGTATCCCTCCCACCATCCCCACCCCATTCCCCACCACCCCACACTGCCTCTGGTGGCAGGGCATTCCCTTTTGTTCTCTCTCCTTTTGGGTGTTGTAGTTTGCAATAGAGACACTGAGTGACCATCATGTTCGGTCTATAGTCTACTTTCAGCACACATCTTTTGTCCCGAGTGGGTCTTCCCAACATCCTCTACTTGGTGTGCCCTTCTCTATCTCAGCTGCCTTTTCCCCCAGCATGTGAGGCCAGTTTCCAAGCTGTGGGCCAGACCTCCTGGTCCTTATCTCTACTACTCTTGGGTGTTAGTCTCTCATTCTGTTACTTTATATTCCACAAATGAGTGCGATCTTTCTATGTCTGTCTCTCTCTTTCTGACGCATTTCACTTAACATGATACTTTCCATGTTGATCCACTTATATGCATATTTCATCACTTCATCTTTTCTAACAGCTGCATAGTATTCCATAGTGTAGATATACCAATGTTTCTTTAACCAGTCATCAGTTTTCGGGCACTCCAGTTTTTTCCAGATTTTGGTTATTGTAAACAGTGCTGCAATGAACATACAAATGCAGATGTCATTTCTACTATACCTTTTTTGCTTCTCCGGGATATATTCCCAGGAGTGGTATTGCTGGATCAGATGGAAGCTCAATTTCTAATTTTTTGAGAATCGTCCATATTTTTTTTCAAAGGATCTGAACCAGTAGGCATTCCATCAGCAGTGAGGGAGAGTCCCTTTCTCCCCACATCCGCACCAACACCGGTTGCTTTTGTTCTTTTGGATGTGGGCCAGTCTCTGGTGTGAAATGATATCTCATTGCTGTTTTAATCTGCATCTCCCTGATGATTAGTGATGAGGGACATTTTCTCATGTGTCTTTTAGCCATTCAGATTTCTTCTTTGAGAAAATTTCTGTTTGTTTCCACCCCACATTTTCTGATGGGGTTGGACGTTTTCTTCTTGTAGAGTTCAAACAGTGCTTTGTATATCCCTGATGTCAACCCCTTATTGGATGGGTATTGGGTGAATATCCTTTCCCATTCTGTAGACTGTCTTTGTATTTTGGTCACTGTTTCTTTTGAGGTACAGAAGCTTCTTAGTTTAAGATAGTCCCATTTGTTTATCTCTGTTTTCACATGCTTAGTCAGTGGCATGTCATCTTTGAAAATACCTTTAGCTTCAATGTTGTGCAGGGTTTTGCCAACCTTTTCTTCCATGTACCTTATGGATTCTGGTCTGATGTTGAGATCTTTAATCCACTTTGACCTGACTTTTTTACATGGTGTTAGGTAGAGATCTGAGCCCATTTTATTTTGCATGTAGCATACCCAAAAGTCCATGGCTTTCCTATACGCAAATAATGAGAGAGAAGAAAGTGACATGAAAAAAGCAATCCCGTTTATAATCATGCCTCAGAAAATCAAATACCTTGGAATTAGCTTAACTGAGGGGGTAAAGGAATTGTACAAAGAAAACTACAAAATCATACTTCAAGAAGTAAAAGAGGGGGCTGGAGTGATAGCACAGTGGGTAGGGCGTTTGCCTTGCACGCGGCCGACCCGGGTTCAAATCCCAGCATCCCATATGGTCCCCTGAGCACCGCCAGGGGTGATTACTGAGTGCATGAGCCAGGAGTGACCCCTGTGCATTGCTGGGTGTGACCCAAAAAGCAAAAAAAAAAAAGAAGTAAAAGAGGACACGAAGAAATAGAAAGATATCCCCTGCTCATGGACTGGGAGAATTAACATTGTCAAAATGGCAATACTCCACAAAGCATTGTACACATTCAATGCGATTCCTATAAGGATACCCATGACATTCTTCAAAGAAATGGAGCAAACACTTCTGCAATTCATATGGAACAATAAGCCCCCATGAATATCTAAAGCAACTCTTGGGAAAAAAGAATATGGGAGGAATTACCCCCCCCCCCCGCAACCTCAGTCTCTACTACAAAGTGGTAATAATTAAGACAGCATGGTACTGGAACAAAGGCAGAGCCACCGACTAATGGAACAGGGTTGAATATCCTGACAGACACCCTCAAATATATGATCATCTAATCTTTGATAAGGGAGCAAGAAATGTGAAGTGGAGAAAGGAAAACCTCTTCAACAAATGGTGCTCATAGTTTTGCATTTTGATTGCCTTCCTAAACATCATTCCTATCACTTTTCTCTTCCTTCCCATAATAAGAGCTTTAAAATGCCCAGATACTCTCTCTCCCATCCTCTATGCAGGTAGGACTGACCATGCGACCCAGTCAGGTCAATCAATCACCCTTTTGACAACTTTGTGTCTGTGTGTCTTCCACTTGTTTGCTCTCTTGGATTCTGAAAAGAAAGGGAATCCCATATGAGATCAAAGGAGTCCTTTGTGGGGGATGGTGCAAAAATGGGCTGGAATGCATGAGCACTGGTGTGGCCCTTGAGCATCATTGTTCCAGAAGGAAAAAAGGATGGTAATGCTGTTGAATGATGAATTTTGGTGGGACGCATAATATAGTTAGTATAAATAAATTTATAAGGTTGTCTAGCTGGAACCTGTATCACTTGTATCACTTGTCATCCCTTTGATCTTTGATTTGCTCGAGCGGGTGCCAGTAACGTCTCTATTTGTCCCTGTCGCATGCTAGTGTAGCCCAATGATATCTGCTCTCTCCAGGAACAGGAAAAGCCTCAAATAATTTATTCAGGGTTTTGACGAAGAAGTCTGACCATCTCGTTGGTGGGAGGCCATGTGGTCTTTTGACATCCTGTGGAATCCAGTCAGTAACAGCTCTAGTCCAGCAGTCATCTCTGAATCTCATTACATGTCCGGTCCATCTGATTTTTGACGCCTTGGCAAAGGAGACAGTGTCCCTGATTCTTGACCGTCAACAGAGGTCAGAACTTGGGATTCCTTCTCTCACTTGAGTGAAACATGATACTCCTAGCATGGCTCTTTCAATTTGTCTTTGGGAGACCCTAATAGTGTTCTCATCCTGTTTGCATAGGGCCCAGGTCTCTGAGGCATATGTTAGTGCAGGAAGAACAATGGAGTAGAAAAGATGTGTCCAGAGCTGGAGGTTCTTCGTCCTCTTAACCACTTCTTCGACGCTCCTAAAGGCGTTCCACGCTGCTCTCTTCCTCCTGCGCAGTTCTGGCGCCAAGTCATTCCTCATGTTGAGTTTTCGACCCAGGTACTCATAGCTTCTGCATTCGGAGATGTTCATTCCATTGAGAGCAAATGGAACATCAGGGACTAGTTCGTTATATAGCTGGAATCTATAATGTGGTATACCAGTTACTTTCATTTTTCTGTCTTTTTATGGCAGCCAAATAGTTTTATTCAAATAAATTTAACTAGAGAAATGTGAGAAGATAAAGAGACGTACATGGTCAGGAGAGAACATGTGCTTCTCCAAATAGAAAAAGCTAATTTAGGGTCGGAGCGATAGCACAGCGGATAGGGCATTTGCCTTGCATGCGGCCGACCTGGGTTCGATCCCCGGCATCCCATATGGTCCCCCAAGCACCGCCAGGAGTAATTCCTGAGTGCAGAACCAAAAGTAACCCCTGATCATCGCTGTGTGTGACCCAAAAACCAAAAAAAAAAGAAAAAGAAAAAGCTAATTTACCCTAAAGTATCTACCGTTCATATAATAAGTCAATATTGCCTCAATGAAACAAGAATTTTTCTGAAAAGTCTTGGGCCAGGGGTCTGAGTAATAATAGTACAATGGTAGGGCTTTGACCACTAAAACACAAGTGACCGAGGTTCGATCCTGGACATCCTATATGGTCCCCAGAGTATTGCCAGGAGTGATTCTTGAGTGCAGAGCCAGGAATAATGCCTGAGCATCTCCAGGTGTGACCCAAAAAGCAAAAGATAAAATAAAATAAAACTTCTTGGTCCAAAGCCAGAAGAGATGACTCAATGGACTAAGCACACACAAAGCATACGGGAGGTCTGGATTTGAATTCCAGTACCATTTTGTCCCCCAAATAAAACTGGGAGCAACCTCCAAGCACAGAGCCAGGAGTAAGTGCCAAGTACCACCAGATGTGGCCTAAGAACAAAGATGTTTAAAAAATCACTCAAGTAGAGCCCCGGGTTGCTTTGGCAATGCCTCGTGTAATTGTAATATCAATCAGTTGTTAATAATTATGGCAAAAGATATATACTATAACAGTGAGAGTGTCTGTCACTGTCCCTGTCATCCCGTTGCTCATCGATTTGCTCGAGCGGGCACCAGTAACGTCTCCATTGTGAGACTTTTTGTTACTGTTTTTGGCATATCGAATACACCATGAGTAGCTTGCCAGGCTCTGCCATTCGGGCAAGATACTCTTGGTAGCTTGCCAGGCTCTCCAAGAGGGACAGAGGAATCGAACCCCAGTCAGCTGCATGCAAGGCAAATGCCCTACCCACTGTGCTATCACTCCAGCCCATATGAAAATTAAACCAAAAATTTTTTTTAAGTTTTTGGGTCACACCTAGCACTTCTCAGGGGTTACTCATAGCTTTGCACTCAGGAATTACCAAATGGCAGTGCTGGAGGGTGGGGTGGTAAGGAGGGACAATATGGGATGCCAGGGATGGAATGGAGTTAGGCTTATGCAAGGCCTTACCCACTGTACTATCTCTCCAGCCACTAAAACCAAATTCTTTTGCAGTGAGAATATAAATGGGAAAAAAATGGACAAATTTTCTCGCACCCATATTATAATGCAATCCAAAAGTAAATGGGTTCATTTGAAAATATTTTTTTGTAGTGCCAAGGATTGAACTCGAAACCTGACATTTGTGAGGCAACGGCTGTATCACCAAAATGGACTAAATTTTTAGGGGAAAGATAAGGCTGCCAATCTTAATTTGTCGGGGTTTTTTTCTAAGAGTTATAATTCAAACATATCACTCTAATCATAATGTGGCGTTTACCTAGTTCTATTTGAAATGCCGTCTAGAAATTCCAAGTTGAAACTAGATTTCATAAACAAAGCAGTTTTAACACAGAAGAAAATCGACATTTCTGACCCTGTGAAAAAAAAAGAGAAATAGTTGCTGACAAAATATTGTTATTCACAGCTAATTACATAATGAATCCATTGTTTTTACTCCTTACTTTGCTGGAAGTCTGTTTTCATTAAAATTTTTAGGTTTCCGTGATTGATACGGAGCCCACACATTTACTTTGCATATCTGGAGCAATTATACTGAGCAATTCTTGTCCATTTTACTTTTACATTTATTCATGGAGATAAAACATACCTTTTTCCAAGTGCTTCGGGTCAAGTTGAATAAAAAGTAAAGACCTTTGAAAACGTCTATGAAAGATGCTAGCCGCCAAGCATCGCTTCTTTTCCACTTGGACTTAAACAGAGCTATTCAATAGCATTAAATCAGCATCCCGGGGGCTCCCCGCCGGGCTAAGTGTGTGTTTCCACCCACACCCCAGCCCAGGAGGAGTTGGCAGTGTTGGCAGACATTTTTAATTGTCACAAATAGGAGGTGAGGAGCAAGTAGGGTAGGGGCCAGGAAGGCTGGTAAACATGCCAGAGTGCAGAGCACAAACTCCACCAAAGAATGGTGCCAGGGTTGAGAAACTGTTTGACATCAAGTGCCTTGATGTTGAAAATATGAGACAGACCGGTTCTTTGTTGGTTAGAGCTTGTTTCAGGGGGAGTGAAGAAGGAGAGGCCCAGGAATTAAAATCTCCGGCTGAAGCAATAGGACAGCGGCAGGGTGTTTGCCTTGTGCACTCGGCTGACGGGAGTTCGATCCTCGGCATCCCATACGGTCACCCAAGCATCATCAGGAGTAATTCCTAAATGCAGGACCAGGAGTAACTCCTCAGCCTCGCTGAGTTGCTCCCAAAAGCAAACAAACAAACAAACAAACAAACAAACAAAATCTTCGTGTCCTTTTGCTCGCTGATAGGCGGAGGGGCCACCAATCAGAGGGCAGTGTGTGTATGTGTATGTGTGTGTGGGGGGGAGGTGACAGCCTTTAGAGGCGGGGTCCTCTAGGCCCTGGGGCAAGATTCTCCAAAGCCCTGCAATCCCAGGCACCGTGAGAGCCACCGGCCTCATGGTGGCCAGGTAAGTGCAAGCACGAAGGGGCAGGACCTCCAGGAAGCACTTTAGTAAAAAGATGTGTACACATCACAGCCAGCAAGTGTGACCTCGGGCTAGCCTGTGTGTGGCGCCCCCTAGCGTGGGCACAGGTACTGCAACTGCAGACGCTCGAGCCTCGGTGAGGCCTTGGCCTGATTTGTGACCCCTGGCGGGCACCACAGCCAGACCTGTGTGTGTCACCACTGGTCATCGGGACAACAATCCCCACAAGGAAACGGGACTAACAAAGAATCAAAACAGAGAGTCAAAGAGGTAGCTTACCGGGCTGAATGCAGCACACGCTTTGCTTTGCTTTGCATAGGGTTGACGCCGGTCCCATCTCAGTGCAGGGGTGACCATGAGCACTGAGCCAGGAGTAGTCCCCAAGCACCTCCAGGTCAATTTTTTTTGTTTTACTTCTTTTGGGTCACACCTGGCAATGCACAGGGGTTACTCCTGGCTCTGCACTCAGGAATTATCCCTGGCGGTGCTCAGAGGACCATATGGGATGCTGGGAATCGAACCCGGGTCGGCCGCGTGCAAGGCAAATGCTCTACCCGCTGTACTATCGCTCCAGCCCCCCAAATTTTTTAAATTAAAAATAAAATATTTGGAGGTATGGAGCGATAGTACAGAGGGTAGGGTGGTTGCTTTGCACACGGCTCATCCTCGGTTCCATTCCTGGGGTCCTCCGAGTGCCACTAGGAGTGATCCCTGAGCACAAAGCCAGGAGTACAACTGGGTGCAGCCCCAAAACCAAAATACAAGAATGCTTGGGCCAGAGGCATAGTCCAGCGGGTAAGCCTTGAACTCAGTTGACCGATTCCATTCCCCGGACCTTATATGGTGCCCCGAGCACCATCGGGGGTGAGGTCTGAGCGCAGAGCCGGCGGCAATCCCTAGGCACAGCCGGGTGAGAGCACAGCAAGAGGAGGACCTGTGCGTGCCTCGTGGCCAAAGCGTCCGCTTGTGCTCCGGTGCCGGTGACGCGCTTGGGCTGAGCAAGGTCCCACGGCCTCGGCGTCACACCCACATTGGTGAGACACCTCAGCGCACCGCAGCCGGGATGGGCGAGTCCCCACAGCCACGCGGGCTCGCTCACAGGCAACTCTCCAAGCGAAAGAAGAAAGAAGGGGAGGCAGGACCCGGAGGGAGAGATGTATGAATGCGCCTAGAAATCTGAAAAACCAAACCAAACCAAACCAAAAAAACGTTCCCCACCCCCAGGAGAGCTGAGTTTCGTCTTTCCTTTCACTTGGGGTTTTAAAAAATGGAAATGCATCAAACTGTTAACAGCGCCCTGCAGAATGGGGAGATGGCTTTTGTTTTTTTCGGTTTTGCTTCCTGTACCAGATGAGAAGAAAACTGGCTCTGGTATCCTCCTTAGAAGAAATAGCCTGGCAAGCCAACTCTTTGCAGTCTAAGGCAACTGTGTAACCGTGTATCTCACCGTGATTTAATAAAAAATGTGAAAAAAGGGGGAGGGGAGGCAAAGGCCACACAATGGGAGAACTGATCCACACAACTGAGTTTGTGCATGCGTGTGTGTTAGGAGGGTGGGGGACGAGAGGGGTTGAAATGGAGGTACTTTGGGGTTCGGGGGAGGGAGGTAAATATACTGGTAGATATACTGGTAAATATACATGTTGGAATTATATGTGTATGAAACCATCATAAATAGTATTATAAATCACAGAGCCTCAATTAATAAAAGTATATTGGGGCTGGAACAGTAGCATAGCGGGTAGGGCATCTGCCTTGCATGCGGCCAACCCAGGATCGATTCCCAGCGTCCCATATGGTCCCCCAAGCACCACCAGGAGTGATTCCTGAGTGCAGAGCCAGGAGTAACCACTGTGCATCTCTGGGTGTAACCCAAAAAGCAAACTAACTAACTAAATAAATAAATAAAAATAAAAGTACGAACAAGAAAATAAAATGCTTGTCTCGGGCTGGAGAGAGAGAGTTCAGTGGGCTGAGCAAAGGCCCAAGGTTCAGTCCCCAGAAGCACTTGGTCCCTGGGGCACTATTGGGGTGACCCCCAAGTACAGAGCTGGGAGTAGCCACTGAGCACTGGGTGTGGCCCCCAAACAAAAATCATCTGGGTGTGGCCCCCAAACAAAAATCATCAAGTCACTCAATAAATCGAATATTTGTTTCAAATAATGTAGATGAGTATCTGTGTGTGGTAACAAGCCTAGATGTCAAATACACGTTTTCCCACACATCCTACATCTTTGTCACAGGTGATCTGGGCTTTTCTGCTCAGCGTAATGGCTGAGGAACTCAGGCTGATGGGCCAACCACCATCTCAAACATTGCCAGGCATTAGGGGGAATAAAAGGAGCTCTGGCAAGTCACACATCAGTCACGGAAAGGTCCGACTTGGCTGTGATGTCTGTTATGACAATGGGCACAATTGGTCATGCAGCCTTTTCCAATGTGAGGGGCACCAGTAATTGGGTAGAACATGTTACACTGGCGGAGGGCATCTTATTCCATATATAATAAGCCAATAGCGATGGACCGAAGCTATAGTAGAGGGAGTAGGGCATTTGCCTTGCACGAAGCAGATCTGGGTTGGATCTCTGGCACCACGTGGTCCCCTGAGACCCGTAGGACTGATCCAGGAGTGAGTCCTGAGCACAGCTGGGTGTGGCCTCAATATCAAATGTGTGTGCGTGTGTGTATGTGCGCCCGCGCGCGTGTGTGTGCATGTATAATGAGTGCAATGCTGAGATAGCAACAGATCTATTATCACAGGGCTTGTACTTCTCGTGCTTGCTCCTTGTGTCCCGCTGGAGAGACAGCACAGCCATCCAAGCTCTTCTTGTCTTGCATCCGAAAGTCCTCATTTTCAACTCCCTGGCACCACATATGGTTCCCTGAGTACTGCCAGGGGTCAGTCCAGATCACAAACTCCCTGAGCACCCTACTGCAGGGAATGACTCAACAACAACAAAAAACAAAGTCAATTCAATGAAAACCATCATTCGTTAAACTATTATTCTAAAAAGCAAGATTTGTAGAACGTGCACAGATGCAGCTGTCAAACGGCAAGCAGAAATCATAAGACATGATCTTTGTGCAATGGAAAGTTGCATTCCATCGGTTGATTATAACAAAAAGAGGTCAGAGGAACACCCAGTGACATACCTAAGCGGCGACCCATCCAATTTATTCACAGCCAGTCCCCTGGGGTTCAAGAAGGGAGCTTTCTTACTTCTTGGTGGGCTCCGATTTACTTAACACACCCCCCTCTTCTCTGTGGGGAGGGGTAGAAGATAATGGAATTCAATTCCTGAACTTCTGTTGAATCCCACGTGAGATTCCTTTGTAGATAAGCAGCTTCAATTTGGATGACCCAGTAAATGGACCGAGCTTAATTGGTAACCAGACTCCCCTCCACCTTCAAAAGAAGTCGAGTGTGGGATGGAGGGATGTGGCTTAGGCAAAGAGAAAAGCGGGATCCAGACCTCCCTCTTCCTTCGCCTGCTTTCCCAGCAACCTAGAAACCTACTTCCTGCCGCCTGTGGTACTTCAACCTGGAAGGAGGAGAGAAGGATAATGGTGTTTGAGTACTTCCCTCCCAGACTCCACTTTCCCTTTGTTTTCCCTATACAGCTGGGTCCAGAAGGGGGAACACTTTCCCCATCTCTTCTGGGGAGGGCCTCCTTTTTATTCTGTGTACAGGGCCTGTCTGGTAAATAGAAGCTTTGTCATTTAGAAATCCCCTTCTCTGAAAAGTCGGGGTTTTCTGTACATTGTCTTACTAAAAGGAGGTCAAGAAAATCAGCTTTGAAATTTCGAGCTGATGAATGGTCCTTCTGTTGCGGCAGCACCTGTCTGTCCTTTCTCCCCTGGGATAGAGCAGCTTGATGAGTGTCAGAGGCCACTAGGAAACAGGATTTAAGGTAGGGGGGTCACAATGCATTGGTTGCATACTCATAAACTATGTTCCCCAGGGAGGTGAAATTGGCCAAATCAAAGGATTGAGATTTGTTTTCTTGGCATTTAATGAGCTCCATCTCTTCTTCACGGGCAAAGTATAATTCTGTAAAAATTGGACCTTAATGAAAATATAGAATGAATACCTGTCACAGGCTTTATGCTTTAATGAGCTAGCCAACAGGATGTAAATCTGGTACAAAGGGGAATTCAAAAGACAGATTTATATGTTCACGAAGGAAACATGCATGTTTGTGAAATTAGAAGCCAAACAAGACAATAAAACCCTAATCTAGGGGGCTATCTTTCTCCTGCCTGAAAATCTTTTGTATTTTTACAGGACAAAAACCTGTGTGTTAATTGAACTTTAATGAAATAACAATATATTCTGCAGGAGAACTGGAAAACTTTGGGGAATCTTTAATTATTTTAAGTTTTAGTAGTATAGACTCTTTTTTATTGAATCACCATGAGATATAGTTACAAAGTTCTCATGATTGGGTTTAAGTCATATAGTGATCGAACAACCATCCCTCCACCAGTGTACATTTTCCACCACCAATGCCACCAATGTCCCCAGAATCCCTCCTGCCACCCCAACCCTAGGTCCCACCCGCCTCTATGGCAGG
The DNA here is from genome assembly GCF_027595985.1 of Sorex araneus. Classification (NCBI taxonomy): domain Eukaryota; kingdom Metazoa; phylum Chordata; class Mammalia; order Eulipotyphla; family Soricidae; genus Sorex; species Sorex araneus. The sequence continues at coordinate 21,749,165 of NC_073313.1, forward strand.
CACTTTCCTTTTAACTCTCTCTCTCTACTTTGGGGTATTATGGTTTGCAATACATATACTAAGAGGCCATCATGTTTGGTCCTTAGTCTACTTTCAGCACATATCTACCATCCTGAGCAATCCCTCCAATCATCATTGACGTAGTGGTTCCTTCTCTACCCCAGCTGCACATGAGGCAGGCTTCCAACCCTGGAGCAATCTTCCTGACCCTTGTCTCGACTGACCTTGGGTGTTAGTCTCACACTACGTTATTTTATATTCACAAATGAATGCAGTTATTCTATGTCTGTCCCTCTCTTTCTGACTCATTTCACTCACTGTGATGCTCTCCGTGTCCATCCTTTGGCGGGTCTTTTAGATAAAAGCCCTTAAAGGACTCTTTAGTACCACACTACAAAGGCAAGCAGTCATCCATTTTGTCTTATTTCCATGTTTGGAGTAATCTTTCTTAATAGTTCTTTCATTGTGTTTGTTTGGGGACCACGCCTGGCAGTGCTCAGGACTTACTCCTGACTCAGCACTCAGGGATCACTCCTCCAGGAGCTTGGGGAATTATATAGGCCGCCAGTGGTAGAATCTGGCTCGTCCAAAAGCAAGGCAAGTCCCTGCCCACTCTGCTGTCTCTCTGGCCCCTTTGCTAAAATTTCTTGGTCAAATGTATCATCCATCCTGTCAACCATAATAAATATAAACACACTCTAATGAAAAGGAACAGAAAAAAGACATTGAATTTCTGAAATGCATATGGATACAAAATGGTGCGGGAGAGGCCACAGGTCAAAGCAAGTTCTGGTTTCTGCCCTAGAGACATAAGTGAATGGGTCTCTTTAAAAATACAAAACTGTAGGCCCAGGAAGTTGTCTCCAAAGGTCAAAGTGCATGCTTTGCATGTGGGAAACTTGGGTTCAGCCCCCAGCAGCACATGCTTCTCTGAACACTGCTGGCTCTGGCCCCCAACCAAAATTACAAACAAACAGAAATCTGCAATTTTAATGTGCCAAACCTGCAGATTTTAAAGATATTTTGTTACTCACCAATTCCCCTTTCTTTGGGCTCCTAATCTAGATAGATTTCACCAGCCTAAATGATTTCATTACCAAGGCAGAGTAATCTGGTTAAATGACACCATCAGGGCATGTGATAATTATGTTTCAGTCGTCACAGGTTGCATTGTTACCACAACCCATGAAATGTATACCAGGTCACTGAAGTGACAAGCATTATTTCATCTCTAAAGCATGGTCAGATTTGGCTTAACTCTAAGGAATTTTAAGTTAACATAGTTCACATATAATCCACTCTCTAACTGATAGCAATTTAGAAGACCCGATTTTTAAAATCTCAAAAGACTTCATTTGTAATACCATCCTCTCTATTCAGATAGTTTCTGAAGCGCTCTTCTGGTTAGACAGAAGTAAAAGAAAACGAATATTATAAAAGAACAAAGCTTGTTCTGAGTAGCAGCTTCCCCACGGAATTTTATGTTCTGAGTGGAGAGCAAGATCATCTGATTAAAAAGCTCAAATTTTCTGAAACTTTCTATTGAACTCTATGGTGTGTAACATGAGCAAGTTTCCACATCAAGGTTATTCAGCTGAAGAAAATATGAGAACTTACACAACGTTTGCCTTTAGAAGGAAGAAGAATTTCCTTTACTTATTGAAGAAATTGAAAAGTGTGTGTTGGTACAGAAATGAGAAATCAGAAGGTATTGCTCACTGTTTTGCTTTTGTCTTGTCTGCCTGCAAGGAAACAAAATGAAACACAGTTGGGAAAGCGTTGTCACTCAAAGGCATGACCAAAGCTAAGAAATTTAAGTAACCGTGTCACAGAAGTATGGGAACATACATTCTGTTGGCTAATCCAAATAGATAATTAATCTTGTTCCTGACAGTGTGGAATGCTGATTCGCCTGCTGTTGGAAGAGACTGCAGCAGCCAGGCTTATATAAATCCTAGGATCTGCAGTGACTTAAGGAGCCATAAGTCGGTGATTCTAAAACCTATAGATTCGCTGGACCAGTACAATTTTAAATAATACACCAGATCAATATGGTGTTCTCATTTCCCTAAATAATAATATTGAAGTGACTTATTCCTTATTAGTAGTATCATTTGATAAAAGATATGACTTCCCAGACTCTGTGTTTCTGGAGGGGTGTCGGTTACTCCTGACTCTGTGATCACTTCTGGCAGTGCTCATGCAGTGCTAGGGATTGAACTGGGGTTGACTTCATGTGAGGAAAGTGCCTTACTGTACTATTTCTCCAGCCTCCAAACTCTATACGATATTAAAAGGATTCCATGTTGGTTTTCAAAGATTTACTCGTTTATTTGACTTTTGGGTTATACTTGGAGATGCTCAGGGTTTACTCCTGGCTCTGCACTCAGGAATTACTCATGGTGGTGCTCGGGAAACCATATGGGATGCCAGAGATTGAACGGGGGTCAGCTGTGTGCAATGCAAACACTCTTCCTGCTGTACTATCGCTCTGGCCCCCAGACTCTATTTTTCAGCCTATTTTATAATTGAATTTGCCAGCGGATTGAGGGTTTAAGATATCTCTGGGTAAGTTCCTTCTGAAACCTTTCATTAGCCGCTAGCAGGAATGTCAAAGGGCTCCCATCATGCCTGGGATATGAGCGCCGCTCCTCAGACAGCTGAATAGGACAAAGATTTAGTTTAGCTCTAGAGAGAGGTTTGGGTCTTGAGACTTTTATTTTTTAATAATCTCATAAGGAGGATTTGTTTAATTGCTAGAAGATAAATTTAATCATTAAGCAAATTCTGTCTGGGACATGTCTGCCGACTTCTGCTGCTTCCCCCACCTTTAAGCAAGATCAAATTAAATCCCCCAAATACCTATTACTAATAGTTCTGGGTTAAATTATGGGGCAAATTTCCTCAAACACGGGGCCAAAGCAATAGTATAGTGAATGGGCACTTGCCTTGCACATAGCCAACCCTGGTTCAATCCCTGACACCCCATATGATTCTCTCATATTTGATGAGATACAGAGAAGCATCAAAAGTCCTGAAGAGATAAATCCAATAATCTAGGCACTTTAGACTTGAGGTCATTAGCTGATCCTGAGAAGATCGAAAGGGTGAGATATCTTTTTAGGAACTTCACAGAAACAGGAGGACAAAAATAAGACTTGGTCCTGCCAGGAGTGGACGCCTGGTAAAAAACACCCCCTCACTCCACATGTATATATGCACTAGGAGTAAGGGGATGAAAAGGAAGTAACTTAGCAAATCTGAAACCTTGAAGTTGTACTAAAATGATCCCAGAAAAAAAATTATTTTGTTTTCCTAGGGGAAGATAATAATAATCGGGGAATATCCCACTCTTTCTTTCTTTCTTTCTTTCTTTCTTTCTTTCTTTCTTTCTTTCTTTCTTTCTTTCTTTCTTTCTTTCTTTCTTTCTTTTCTTCCTTTCTTTCTTTCTTCCTTCCTTCCTTCCTTCCTTCTCTTCTCTTTCTTTCTTTCTTTCTTTCTTTCTTTCTTTCTTTCTTTCTTTCTTTCTTTCTTTCTTTCTTTCTTTCTTTCTTTCTTCCTTCCTTCCTTCCTTCCTTCCTTCCTTTCTTTCTTTCTCCCTTTATTTCTCCCTTTCTTTCTTTCTTTCTTTCTTTCTTTCTTTCTTTCTTTCTTTCTTTCTTTCTTTCTTTCTTTCTTTCTTTCTTTCTTTCTTTCTTTCTTTCTTTCTCTCTCTCTCTCTCTTTCTTTCTTTCTTTCTTTCTTTCTTTCTTTCTTTCTTTCTTTCTTTCTTTCTTTCTTTCTTTCTTTCTTTCTTTCTTTCTTTCTTTCTTTCTTCGTCATACCCGGTAATGCACAGGGGTTACTCCTGGCTTATGCACTAGGAATTACTCCTGGTGGTGCTCAGGGGACCATATGGGATGCTGGAAATCAAATCTGGGTTGGCCGAGTGCAAGGCAAACACCCTACCCACTGTGCTATCGCTCCAGCCCCCGAATCTCACTATTTCTACAAATAGTTTTTTTTTTATATATAGTGTTCCTTGACCAAAGTCATTGGCTAACACATAACTTTGTCTTTTGCTGTTGTTTGGGGGACTGGGAGGCACATCCTGCAGTAATCCTGGCTCTATGCTTGAGAATCACTCCTAGCAGTGCACATAAAGTCTCTGGGACCCAATTTGGGCTCCCACAATATCTCTTGAGGTCCCTCCCAAACTCAAAGGAAAAAATCCAAATGGAAGATAGAAAACCATGAACTAGAACCACTAAGATGAACAAGAAAATAGACGCAAAAGGAGTCCGGGTATTGATCACATCTCAATGAACACAGAATTTGAGGAGATAGTTATGATCATATTCTGTGACAATAGACAGACAAGTAGAGAGAGAAATTTAAGAGGTATGACAGGCCTGGGACATAGCTCAAAGGGCCAGGGAACATGCTTTACATGTGGAAGACCCAAATCTGCTCTGCATGTTCCCCTTCCCCTTCCAGTTCTGCCAGGAGCTACAGCCAAGCATTGAGCTGGAGTAAACCCTGAGCATGGCCTGGAGTGAGCCAAAATAAAAAAATTAAAATAAAAGATACATAGGTGGTAAAGAGATAGAATGGAGATTAAGGCAAATGCCTTGTATGTGGCTACTCCAGTTGGATGCCCACCACCTTCCGGTCCCCCAGCATCATTGGGTACTATTCTGGAGGCCTCTGCTCAAAACAGAGCTAACCTGGGTAATCCCTCATACCACAGGGCACTAGCAGCACTTGTGTCCCTCTGGCCCTCACATTGAGCCACATGCCTGGTTGACTAAGAATGGTCAAGAGGGCCCCCAGGCCTTCTGTATGCTTCTGGGGAGACTGTTCCCACCCCATTAAACAAAACATGTGGCAATAACAGCATAAAGGCTTGGGTCAAATGATCTGAATTACAGATAGAGGGAAGGAAAAGTATCAATTAACATAGATATTTGTAAGTGAAGGATCCACACTGTCATTCAGGATAAGCACCGTAAGAATAGAGGACTGCTTGGTGCCTAAGAGAAAAGAAACATTTATTTATTTAGTATTTAGTTTGGGGGCCACATCTGAGGGTTCTTGGTGCTTACTCCTGGCTCTGCACTCAGGAATCGCTGCTGGCACCACTCAGCGGATTCTATAGGATGCCGGGAATTGAACCTTGGTAGGTCACATGCAAAGCAAGTACTCTACCCAACCAGTGGCCTAACTGGACCGAAACTTTAAAAATAAGTGATAGGAACTATACACATATACCTCAGCAGCAGAGTGCTTGCTGGCATGTGCTTGATTCCAAGCACTAAGAAAAAATAGTGACAGGGACAAGGAAACAGAGAGCTCACACTGTTGGCACGCATGCCACGCATGCACAAGACTCAACTGGTTCCTCGAACTGAATGACCTTCTTCCCAAGTGTCTCTGGGGTTGGCCCTGCTTTTTCCAAGCACCACTGGGCCCAATTTGCACTGCACTATCCAGCCTGAGAAACTGACTGTCACACCTAGCACTGTGGGGCTGAATATTCTAGGGAGAGGCCTCTGGGGCTGCTGAGCCTTGCTGGGGAGACCTCTAAGATAATTCTACAAAATCCATTAAAGAATCAATGACAAAAACTATCTGTCCAAAAGAAGACAAGGAAGGACAGAAAAGAAAGCACAGAACATTCTGGGGCAAGAACTCACTCATAATAATAGATTTAAACACAAACGTATCAGTAGTTACATCGGAGATAAATGAACTAAATGTTCCAGTGGGGAGGGGGGAAGCAAAGATTGTGAGATGGAAGACAAATGAATCAAATCCACATATATTGTATTGAAAGAAATATATTTAGAGCCTGAGTAAAGAAAGATTAAAAAGTTAAGAAATGCCATTTGTCCCACAATTGCTAACTAAAAAATGTTTCTAGGGCTATAGTAATATTGCCTGAACTAGACCTCAAAGCAAAAAAGTGTGATTAGAAATGAAGAAATTCAGTTTTTACTGGGGACGGGGGAAGTAGACCACACTGGAAAGTGCTCAGAAATTATTCCTGGCAGGGTTTGGGGGACCACATAGGATGCCAGGGATCAAACCCAAGTTGGCTGTGTACAAGGCAAGGGCCCTACCTGCTGTCCTATCACTCCAGCCTCTCTTTCCTCAATCAGCCCATTGATTTATTTATTGATTGATTGATTATTAGTCAGGTATGTACCTTCATAACCTGATATCTGTGTATACCACATCACATTCACCACCAGAGACTATTGACATTTACCAGTGTCAACCCAACCCCTCTACCCACACCTATCTGCCTCCATGCTCCTTTCCCTATGGTAACCAGGATTCTGTTGTTAAAATCAAATGGCTTCCAGCGGGTATGGTGCCGCCAGCAGGTCAACCTGTACCTGTGCAGCCTGATAGTGACTTCAAACTTCCAGATACCCCAAAATTGCTGCTGTGCCTTTGGCCAGACCCCAACAACAACTTGGAGCCAAGTTTACCAAGAAATTAAATGGCCAAAAGTTAGGTATGTGGGAGACACACCCACAAACCACCTCCAACTAAGCTATATAAGCTCATATATTGGCTTTATTTCAGAGACCCATAAATCTCAAAAGAGATCAAAAGATTCAGTCAGGGTGTTAGTCTCCTACTCTGTTATTTTATATTCCACATATGAGTGCAATCTTTCTATGTCTGTCCTTCTCTTTCTGATTCATTTCACTTAGCATGATACTTTCCCATGTTGATTCACTTATATGCAAAGTTCATGGAAGGTTGGCTCCATGGCTTGGAAGCTGGCCTCACATGCTGGGGGAAGGTAGAAAGTATAATGTAGGGAAATCCTCCTACATTATAAAATTAAAAAATTAAAAGACTTCGTTTCGTTTTCATTATTCACTTGCTTCTTTACCATCCACATATGAGTGAAAGCATATATTTTCTTCCTCTATCTGACATTACACTTAGTATAATTCTTTTTTTGGGGGGGGTCACACCCCGGCAATGCACAGGGGTTACTCCTGGCTCTGCACTCAGAAATTACTCCTGGCGGTGCTCAGGGGACCATATGGAATGCTGGGAATCGAACCTGGGTGTGCCTCGCGTGCAAGGCAAACACCCTACCCACTGTGCTATCGCTCCAGCCTATCACTTATTCTTTAAAGAGATATTGTTACAAAGAACAAGATCTCATCCTTTTATATCTGAGTATTACAGTGTCCTATCAAGAGAGATGAATATAGTGTTTGTGTGTGTGTGTGTGTGTGTGTGTGGTGTATACCACATCATTTTAACTCATCTGTCTATGGACACTTAAGTTGTCTTCATATCTTGTGAGCAGTGTTGCAATAAATATAGGGGTGCATATGTCTTTTAGAATTAGTGTTTCCATCTTTAGATAAACGACTGAAAGTGGAATTACTGAGTCATATGGAAGTTCTCTTTTCAATTTTTTGAGGAACCCTCATATTGTTTTCCACAGAGACTACCAGTTTCCATTTTCACCAGCGTTGTACAGGGAAGTTAGTCACTTCTTCAGAAAACATTGATTCTCACCAGGAATATATAATCATTTTAATTTTTATGTAACAATAACATGGTTTCAAAATCAGTAAAATAAAACTCCAGAGTATGACTAACAAGAACAAAAAGACAAACCACAATGGGTTTGTTTCTTTTTTAGTTTTGGGGGATACACTTGCTGGTGTTTAGGGAACCGAATGGTGCAGGGGGTTAAACCCGGGCTTCTCATATACAAAGTGTGGGCCCATTTCTGTTGAACCATCACTCTGGTCTTATTTTAAAACCACAGACAAGAAGACCAGGACAGGGGTAGACACAGAGGTAGATACTTCACAGCAGGTATTGACCATGGAGAATAATAGACAAGGACAAAGTCCAAGACCAAGGAAGACCACAGGCAAAGGCAGTCCTTGCCAACTGCTGTGCCAAGCTCTGATGCAGGAACTTCCTCGTTTCGGGTGGGCAGAGAGCCTGCACTTCTCACCCAACACGCTCTATCTTTGCTATGCATCAGTGTTTCCTAAATGCTTTTTCATTCTTGTTCCTAAATCGGAGTTCTCACGATGGAGATCTTGTTCCTGCTCTATTATTATGTACTGAAAGTTGAATAGTGGAAGGGAAATAATAATAGAGGATCTCTGAATCAAAAGACACTAGCATTTCAGTGCCTGAAATAAAATTTTAAAATAAATTTTAAAGAGACTATCTGGGGCCAGATCAATAGTACGGCAATTAGGGTGCTTGCATGTGGCCGCCCAGGGTTCAATTCCCAGCATCCCATATGGTTCCTCAAACCCTCCAGGAGTGATCCCTGAGCTCAGAACCAGGAGTTAGCTCTGAGCATCACAGGGTGTGACCCCCTTATCAAAAAAAAAAACACTAGATTGAGATCTGGTAGAGAGAACTCCACATAATCCAGGGGTGCTAGACTTTGAATGCTACTTGTGGTACTTTTGTCTCCCCTCTTTTTCCTTTATTGTTGTTGTTGTGATGACCAAGTATACTTGATAATGTACTAAGCAATTGTACTGTGCATTGTCTCCCAAAGCGAAGGACAAGTGTGCTCCATGTGTCGAAGTAAGGGTGTGCACACATGTACTTAAATGACCAGGAATTCGCATGTGTTCAACTCTGCTCACTCTTTTGCATGTATTTTCTTCTTTCTGTCTTAGTAACAGTGCTGCAGTGGTATGTGCTCATCTGTTGGCTGACCAACAAGACACTGCATTCTTCTGTCCCCATTGAAGTAGATGTCATTTGACCAAGTTTGTGCCTTTGGAACATGAGCAGAAGGGATATTTATCTTCATAAAAATGCAGCTGTTTGCCCAGATTTCTTTTCTCCCCACCAGTTGGCAAACAGCAATGAGAGGAGAAATCCCTGAGGTCCCAAGAGGGATGCTGAGAATAGCAGAGCTTCCTGACAGCCTGCCTTAAGTTCCTAAAACCATGAGATGGTTAGACAAAGAAAGAAATGGATTGCAGTAGATGGTAGTGAGGATTCCTTTGCTACAGAAACTTTGCCTGTACCTATGCCATACAGAGATGTGTTCTGAATTAACAAAGGTCAGCTGGAAAGTTAGGAGGGGAGGCGAGGCGAGGGAGATTACCCTTTAGAAGTAGGCCTTATAAGGGGCTGAAGCAATAGTATAAAGGGTAGGGCATTTGCCTTGTATGCAGCAAACCCAGGTTCAATCCCAGGTACCCCATATAGTTCCTCGAGGCCATCAGGAGTAATCCCAAGTGCAGAGCCAGGAGTCAGCCCTGAGCACTGCCAGATGTAACCCCAAAATTGAAAAAAAAATTTAGCAGGTCTTCCAGATTCTGAAAACTACCCAAGTGCTGAGGGTAGGTAATATAGAGAAAGGACCAGTATGACAATAATAGAAATAATCACACTGGACAAGAACTGAGTGTTAAAAGTAGGTAAAGGGATATACATGACAACCTTTCAGTATCTGTATTGCAAACCACAATGTCCAAAAAGACAGAGAGAGAGAGATGGGGGAGGGGGAAAGTGCCTGCCATAGAGGCAGGCAGGGGGTGGGAGGTGGGGGGTGATGGGAGGGAATCTGGGGACACTGGTGCTGGATAATATACACTGGTAGAGGGATGGTTGTTGGAACACTATCATTGAAACCTAATCATGAACAGCTTTATAAGGATCTATCTCACAGTAATTCAATAAAAAATTAAAATTAAAAAACAACAAGGAGTAGCCACAACACTGCCAGGTTGGGCTCCCACACTGAAAAACAAAAAAGAAGAAGAAGGAGTAAGAGTAGGAGGAGGAGAAGGAGAAGGAGAAGGTGAAAGAGTAGGAGAAGCCCCAACCATTGGTACCAGCGCATATCACTAATCTCACAGCAGACAGACTATACCCCATTAAATCAGTTGAGTAAATAGAAAGAAATGCCATGCAATTGAAAATCTATTTATTGATTATTTCAAATTTTAAATTTATAGTAAATAAGATTTATTTAATGAAGCTACCAGATAGCAAGAAACACAAATTTCAATGGCCATGTCAATGCATTGAATATGACCAATTTGGAACATTTCTTCAGGATCATCTGGCCCAGTTGCTTACTTATCCCCACCTCAATATTTGAAAAGAATGAGTGACTGACAAAATCAAAGATCAAAAACACTGAAAACCTGACCCCAAAGAACATATCAAACAGAAAAGTAGAGTAGCTCAGAAGTACAGAATTGTGCAAGCAAAAGAGGAACATACAGAGTTCAAAGGTCACCCCAATCTATTTATAAATGAGACCAGAGAAGTCCAGTGGCCTTCCTAGGGTCAGATAGCCTTAATGTAAGACTTAATGTAACACAGACTTTCGGACTCAGTTTCTAGTTCTGTCTTCCAATACTTTGCTATGAAAGAATTAGAGAATAATTTTAATAGAAAGTTCTGTTTGCTAAGTTGAGTTTGAATGGATGTAGAAGAACAGTCCAGTGGCTTATAACTCAGTCTGGCAAACAAATGGTCAAGAGTTCAAACTCTGGTCCCATCACATGCACCGACTGGCAGCTCTGCTGTTTAAATCAGGAAGCCCTGCTGTCTGCAATCTTCATCACCACAATCCGTTTTGGACAGCACCACAGCTGGGGGGTGTGTAAGCATCAGGAAAGGGGTGCAACCTGTAATGAGCTTTCCAACCAGAATTAAAGAGTCTAAACCCTGGTGAGTACATGTGAGAGCTAAGGGAGTCTAAACCTGGTGTGTGCCATGGCCACTGAGTGTGCGAACACTACACTTTGACAGATGCTACTTGTCAAGCACCACTAACCATGGAATCACCAAAGCTACGCTGCATATAATCCTCAATTATTACAAGAAAGAGACAGGGGAGATGGGGACTGGAGCCACAGTACAGCGGGTAGGGTGTTTGCCTTGCACAGGGCCGACCCGGGTTCGAGTCCCAACACCCCATGTGGTCCCCCGAGCACGGCCAGGAGTAATTCCTGAGTGCAAAGCCAGGAGTAACCCCTGTGCGTTGCCGGGTGTGACCCAAAGAGCAAAAAATAAAATAAAATAAAATAAAATAAAATAAAGAAAGAGACAGGGGAGAAAAGACAAAAATAAAGGTTTGACAATTTCAGCTTGCTAACTAGTCAGATTACCACATGTATCTCCACCCAATTCCTGGTCCCTCAGACAGTTTGGTAACATGGGATGGCCATCCTGTCAGTGTCACTTTACCATAGGCATAATGACCTAAGTTAAGAGCTGTTCTCCCAGAGAGACAGAGATACCAGAGACATTCCCATGTGGGCGTTGTAGAGCAGAGGGTGTCTGGTTCAGGAGGTTGGAATGCTTCTTTATGTTGCTTGGGGAGCCTTTTCAGTCTAGCTTCTCAGAATGTATTTGGCTGCATAAAGCTTTGTACATAGGAATGCAAAGGAAACCAATTATGAAGTTGAAACTATGGTGATCAAAACATCAAACATCCTAAGTGTTTGCTATGGTAATAGATGCTTCTTTATGAAATAATAAACTCTAGCGGCCATCTAGTACCAACCATGATTTTGAAGTGAAATTGAAAGTGATACTTTAAGGTGTCTGTGGCAACTGTCCTGGATAGGAAAATATTTGTGATTTCCAAAACTGGTGAGTCACAGGTCTGACTAATACAACTATCATCTAACGCTTATATTTTTAGCTAAGGCACACACTTTTATGTGAAATATACTAAATCCAGCAGTTCCTCGAGTAGTTTGGGCTTAGAAAAGAAAAGATTTGGAAAAGGAAGTTTGTTCATACTTTGATTCTCCCTTCTCTTCCCTTGATTGTCGTTGCTGCAGTGATACAGTCACACACACACACACTTGGTTGTGTTGCTTGCATAAGCCCTGGCTAGCGGGCACGCTTTTTCAGTTGTGCTACTCTCAGCTCATACACTCTGTTGTGGCACCAGGGCTCTCAAACAGGACGGCGGCTAGGCATGACCTTCGCTCATGTGGGCAGCATCAACGCAGGTCTAACTCATTCCCTGGCATTTGCCATTGAGTCAGCTCCAGGTCCCAGGATAGGAGATTCCAAACCAGTGCTTTTGGTTCCTAAAACCTACCTGGACAAAATACCTCTGGGGAGAGGAGTTAAAAGAACTAAAGAAAGATGAATTAATTCTTGGTTCAATATCAAATATCAGTTTGCAAGCAATATATACAGATAATCAAATTATTTTGTTGTAAAAAATTTATATTGTTGTATACCTGAGATTAATGCAATGTTATATATCTATCAATTATAGCACAGTTTTAAAAAGGAATAATATAAGCTTGAGATACAATTCGCTTGAGTTGTCATCTGGTCTTCTACTTTCTTTTTCTAATTTTTATTGAGGTAATATTGGTATAAAACACTATATAAGTTTCCAGACTGCAACTTCACACCTTGGCCAAAGAATAAACCATAACACGGCCCCCAGCAAAGGTCCAGCTAGTGACCACTGCCATAGAGTCAATGTCCTGGTTATTCTTGTTCTTAAGTTGAATTTCTAAACAACATGTACATTGTAGGGTGTTGCACAAGTCTCTAAAATATTTCAGATGAGATAATTGACTATAGCAGAATACTTTATTGGGCCCTTGTCTACCCTTATTTTATGATGCCTGCTTTATCATCTATTAGATAATCAATGTTCTGGTACCTACTCTTGATAAACTCCTATTGTCCAGAGTTTGTGTTAATGGTTATTAAGAGAAACTATTACTTATCCCAAAAATGATGCTTTCAGGGGAAGGCCAAACCTTGCAGTGTTCAACCCACAACCAGCTTTTGGGGGGCCCAGGGAGAGCCCAGAGTCAGGGTATCCTCCCTGCAGGCCTGCTGCCCTGAGTTTGGTCTTTGCGTTTCTCCACTGAGTGTAATCCCAGAAGCACTGTCATTTGGCATCTCAGCAACACAACAAAGAGTGTGCTCTCTCTGGTGTACCTCTATCAAGTGAGTGGTCCCTGGTGAGTACCTCCATTAAGTGTGTGTCATCCCCCCAATGTCAGTTCTCACAACAGCTCCAACAGCAAAGGGAACAGAAGGGAGACAGTGCTTTCTTCCTAGTGTACGAGATTTTCTTAGAGTTCGTGTTCTCTTTAATCAGAGGGCATGTGATTCAAATTCTGTTTCTCTAAGTTACTTGGATGCATGGCCCCTCTACGTTGCTATTCTATAAAATATGTTCCCATTCTTTTTATTTTGTTATACTTATTGAAAAAAAATGCCTTTGTATTGCATTTCAAGTTCTCCTTATTGGAAGTCACTTATGTCTGGGGTGGTTTGTCACACAGCAGTGGATCACCAGACACCGCGGAGACACATTGCAAGGCCTGTGATGCCAGTTTTCCCCATGGTCAGTGATGAAAAGCTGCATTATTTGATGAAGGGCTTGTCTATTTCAGCTCTCCATTGTAATTAATCAGCTGTCTCTGGGGTGCCTCGTCTTCTCTCTTTAGTAACTTTTGCTACCTGAACCACCATAACAGCCATGACCGAAGACCTGACTCCAGAGTTCAATTTTTCTCTGTGGCAGTGCCCACTTAATGCCACAGGGATACAAAGAGAAGGTCAGCACCTACAGACTGATTACCCAGTAGGAAGGCACCACAGCTGGCAGAGCAGTTGGAAATCCAGCTGTGATGAAAACACTTGATCCTATTTGTTAGTCCAATCGTCTGTGCTTAAAGCAGAATGCCGCACAGTCTGTGTAGGCTTGCCAACTTGTGGTTCTGATTCCAAATCACAAGATTTGGAGAAATAAAAAAGCAAAGAGGGGTCTTTGTATTTCAAGCTTTTCAAACAGGGAGTTAGGATTGGGTGCCCGCTGAGAAAGACGTCTATTAAGGATATCACTTCCTGCTTTCACAGTAATGCAATTGTTTCCAAGAAAAGATGAATGTCCAACTACACAAAACTAGTATGGTCTATGTTGCTTTCTTGGTTCTATTACTTTTAATGTCTGATTTCTTTTCTTTTCTTTTTATTGGTCTTTTGGCCATACCTGACAACACTCAGGCACTGCTCAGGGGACTGTATAGGATGCCAGGGATCAAATCCAGGTCGGCTGTGTGCAGGATATGCACCCTACCACTGTACTATCTCTCCAGCCCCCAAATGTCTGATTCTAAAGATATTATTTGTGTTGGGGATGGAGAGATAGTACAGTGGGTTCAGAACTTGCTTTTTGCATAGCCAATGTGGATTCGATCCCTGGCACCCCATATGATCCACTAAGCCCGCCAGGAGTGATCTCTGAGTGCAGATCAAGGATTAAGTCCTAAGCATTGCTGGGTGTAGCCCAAACACGCACGCAAACACACACACACACAAAAGCACACATACATAATTTGTGCATAATGAAGCAATTGAATCATGGTCCTCTTGTTATTTCAAATTTACAGATATTTCATGGACATAGCCCAGTATCTAGGATGATATATAGTAGATGCTGATATATATCTACTTTATACTTTATTGATTACACAATAAAGAATGGGATTTCCAGGGATAGAAAGGTGGCTTTAAGGGCTGGAGTCCACACTTTACATATGGGAGCCCCTGGTTTGATTCCCAGCACCTTGTGGTACCCTGCAAAACACTGGAGGTGATCCCTGAGCACTGCTCCAGAGACAGCCCTTACAGCTTTCTTCTTTTGTTTCATTATGTGGGAAGAAAATTAGTGGTGGGGGGTGAGGGTCTTGCATGTGGTGCTACAGAGGGAACTCAGGCTTCCAGCAAGCAAAGCATGTGGTCAGCCTGTTGAGCTCTCTCTGGCACCCTTCATTTCATTCTATTTTTATTTTTTTCAATGGTAAATTCTGTTAACTTTATTTTATTTTATTTTATTTTTTTTAATTGAATCACCATGTGGAAAGTTACAAAGCTTTCAGGTTTAAGTCTCAGTTATACAATGCTCAAACACCTATCCCTTCACCAGTGCACATATTCCACCACCAAAAATCACAGTATACCTCCCCCCCACCCGCCCACCTCCCCAGCCCCCCACCCCACCTGTGTAACTGATAAATTTCACTTTACTTTCACTTTACTTTGATTACCTTCAATATTTCAACAAAAACTCACTATTATTGTTTGGAGTTTCTCCCCCCAAAGTCGGACCTGCTGAAAAGGAAGTATTTGATAATTTGTTTTCCATTGCTGAGAATGAAGAGATATGAGGTTGCGTGGCCACAATAGTGGCCGCGAGGTTTTGGATTTCTGTATTTTAGTATTTTAGTAACTAAATACAAAGAAATTTCTGCCAGAAGTTGCATCGTTGCTAGCTCATACCTCTCCGCTACATTATATTCCACATATGAGTGCAATCGTTCTATGTCTGTCTCTTTCTTTCTGACTCATTTCACTCAGCATGATACTTTCCATGTTGATCCACTTATATGCAAATTTCATAAGAAGATGACTTCATCTTTTCTAACAGCTGCATAGCATTCCATTGTGTAGATGGACCAAAGTTTCTTTAACCAGTCATCTGTTTGGGGGCACTCTGGTTTTTTCCAGATTTTGGCTATTGTAAACAGTGCTGCAATTAACATAGAATGGCACCCTTCATTTTAAATTTCTGAGTAAAGGTGTGTTACTGAGGCAGAATGAAATGGAGTCATCACTACGACTGGCACACCCAAAAAGGGACAAAACAGAGTAAAGAATGTTGTTATGTGCTACATGGAACAAACTATAAAAATAGGTAAAATGTTTAAGGATAATAAAACGTTTAAGGATAATAATGTGCACACAGTTTTTTTTGGGGGTCACACCCAGCAATGCTCAGAGGATAATCCTGGCTCTTCACTCAAGACTCACTCCTAGTGGTGCTCAGAGGACCATATGGGATGCTGGGGATCGAATCTGGGTCGGCCACATGCAAGGCAAACACCCTCCC
Organism: Sorex araneus; assembly: GCF_027595985.1. Taxonomy (NCBI): domain Eukaryota; kingdom Metazoa; phylum Chordata; class Mammalia; order Eulipotyphla; family Soricidae; genus Sorex; species Sorex araneus. The sequence continues at coordinate 21,765,066 of NC_073313.1, forward strand.
CACTGCACTATCGCTCCAGCCCCAATAATGTGCACACTATGTTCGTTTTTAGTCCATTTTCAGCAAATTGATCATGAAGATAACATTCTATAAAGAATAAAGAAATGAGTTGCAATGAAGTCATGAAATTTGCTTATACATGAGTGCTACGATATACAAGGAGAATATCGTGCTAAGTGAAATGAGTCAGAATGAGAGGGACATACATAGACTGATTGCACTTATCTGTTGTATATAAAGAAATACAATATAAGACTAATATCCAAAGACAGTAGACACATGGCCCAGAAGGACTGGTTCATGGTAGTAAGCTTGCCACAAGGTGGGAGTGGGGAGAGGACAGTTAGGACAGAGAAGGTATCACTATGACAATGACAGGTGGAAATGATCACTCTGGAGAAGAACTGAGTGCTGAAAGGAGGTAAAGAGACATACACGACTACATCCTTTCAGTAACAGGAACTGAGTGCTGGAAAGGAGGTAAAGGGACATACATTATATATTTTCAGTGACAGTATTACAAACCACCATGCCTAAAAGGGAAAAGAGATAAAAAAAATCTGCTATAGAGGCTGGCTGGGTGTGGGATATGGGAGGGAAACTGGGGACACTGGTGGTGAGAAATATGCACTGGTGAAGGTGTTGAAGTATTGTATGGCTGAAACTCAAGTGTGGACAACTTTGAAACTGTAGATACAGTGAATCACAGTGATTCAATAGAAATTAATTTTAACAAACCTAAAACACAAAACCCAAATCTCATAAATGAGTTGCCTGCATTCGAAGTAGAATGTCGGATGTCAGTTTTTCAAAGTGAAGGGAAAGATGGTTCAGTGGTCAGGGAGGGCATCTTCCTTTCATGCACATGGACCCATACTCAATTGCAGCGGCACATGGCGTCCCAGAGCATCACTGAATGTGGCCCTGGTGACCCCAAACACAGCTGGAGAACCCAAGGGGCACCACAGTGCATCGCAAGGCGAAACATTGATCTGTCCTGTCTGGTTGGCTGAGAATTTTGAGGAGTGGTCCCAGGTCCCCTGAGCATTGCTTGGGAAGCAAAAAATAAAAGAAAACTGGGATGAGTGAGATATCTCAGTGGTCAGGGACAGAGTCTGAACTGCACATGCCTTTCCCCAGCACCCCAGGTGTAGTTCTGGTGACCCCCGAGCGCTCCTAGATGCCAGCAGCACAGCAGTGCCAGGTCCTAGAATTGAGCCGCCTTTCCCAGTAGCTGAATATCTCTGGGAGGGTCTCTGGACCCCCTGAGCACCTTCCTTCCTTCCTTCCTTCCTTCCTTCCTTCCTTCCTTCCTTCCTTCCTTCCTTCCTTCCTTCCTTCCTTCCTTCCTTCCTTCCTTCCTTCCTTCCTTCCTTCCTCCCTCCTTCCCTCCCTTTCCTTCCTCCCTCCCTCCCTCCCTCCCTCCCTCCCCTTCCTTCCTTCCTTCCTTCCTTCCTTCCTTCCTTCCTTCCTTCCTTCCTTCCTTCCTTCCTTCCTTCCTTCCTTCCTTCCTTTCCTTCCTTCCTTTCTTTCTTCTTTCCTTCCTTCCTCCCTTCCTTCCTTCCTTCCTTCCTTCCTTCCTTCCTTCCTTCCTTCCTTCCTTCCTTCCTTCCTTTCTTCCTTCCTTCCTTGGGGAGTACTTGGGGGCTGCTCCTGGCAGTGCTCATGTGTTATGTTGTACCAGGGATTAAATCCAGGCATGCAAAGTATATATTCCAGGCCTTAGAGTGATCTCCCTTGCCCCTTATATCTATCTATCTATCTATCTATCTATCTCTATTTATCTATCTATCTACCTATACCTATCTATCTATCTACCTGTCTACTTATCTATCTACCTACCTAATCCTTTGTGTATATATACTATAATTTCTTTATTCATCTGTCATTGGTACTTGTATTATTTCCAGATCTTGGCTATTGTAAATGATGCTGCAGTGAACTTAGGTGTGCACATAACTTTTCAAATTAGCCTTTTTGTGTTTGGTTTCTCTGGTTTGTTACATAGTAGAGTTGCATGATCATCGGGTGGATATTACTAAAAATGACACAACAGAAAATTCCACATCTTCAATTAAGTTCCAAAGTAATTGACTTATGACACAATTTTCCAAAGTTAGTTGATTCAAACTTTGAAGAAATGCAAGTATTTTTCTCTAGCTTTAGATGATTCATGTCATATAAAATACTGTCTAATACTTTAGATATGTTTTGTCTCTGGGAACTGCCATATTTTCTAATAAATTCTAATCTGTAACCTAAAAACTATGGCTCAGATATTTTTTAATCTTTCACATCTGTCAAGAATTTCAGTTAGATATAACAAAATCATGTCATCTTTTAGGATACTCCAGCTATTCAGTGAAAATTCTCGATATGTTGAGTTTTTGAAAGAAGAGACTGATATTTTTCTGGTGATTTCATATCCCTGTATGATGCACACTAAAAGTATTTCTGCTCAGTTCCCTGAAACAGACTCAATGAAGAGTGTCATGGATATGACTGTTACAGTGTTTGGTCTATACGTGCAAATGCTGTGACTCATCACCAATTCATGAAACCACAGAAAGAAGACAATGAATTTACTGACTGTGTTTGTTGTCAAACTTGTTGGTGGAGCCACAAAGGGTTTTTGCAAAGTTTTACTGTGCCATTAACCTCAATTCTGGATTTGCTTGAAACAAAAGGAATGCTTTCCAGATCATAATTTAAAAGACAGTATTATGTAAATTGCTGCAAACACTGGAAGAAAAATTTGAAGAATGTTTTTTTCCAGTGCCTGGGATCAAATGCAAGCTTCACATATGCGAGGCATGTGCTCTAATAGTAAGCCACATCCCTAGCCTAAGAAGACTCTGTCTACGTTGATGAACTTAGAATTACTTCTCAGGTGGCCCATTACTCTGTTTAATTTAATACTAAGAACATTACTTTAGGGGCCAGAGAGAGATATCAAAAGTCTGGAGCACCTACTTTACATGCAGACACCCTGGGTTCAGTCCCTGGCACTGCAGGGTCCCCTGAGCATTGTCAGGAGTGACCCCCAGACACCAAGGTGGGAGTAGCCCTGGAACCCAAGATAATAATTGTGATAATGATGATAAGAATGCATAAGGGGGCCTGGAGGGTACAGTGGGTAAGGCAACACTTGCCTTGCATGCGGCTGACCCGGTTTTGGTCCCTGCACCCCATAAGTTTCCTTAACGCCCCCAGGAGTATACCTGAGTGCAGAATCAGGACTGAGCCCCGAGAGCATCAAGTGTGGAGCCCCTCTCCCCCCAAAAATAATTCTGTTCTGTAATTTGCCTTGGAATCTGTAGGGAGTGAACAGCACAAAGTTCCAGGGGAGAGGTTGGAGACAGGGCTGGAACTCAGGAATCTTCTACATATAGTTGGGTAGAGCTCCCCAGGTGACAGTGATCTTAGATGTAAGATCTTAGATGCTCCTTACAATCGCTTGAAGCGACTGAAATCCCCCAAATGCCCAGGACATACCACCTGCCAATCACGTCAGGGAAGACACCCAGCATGACCATTTTCAAAAGGGTTCCAAATGCTTTCAAAATGGAGCCAAGTGAGAGATCCATTTGGTACAGAACAAGGAGAGAAGATAAGCCAAGGATGGAATCCCACAGATGCTCAAGCTTCAGAGAGAAACGAGAGAAAGAGGAAGCTCTGAGGAAATTGGGAAGGTTGTGTTAAATCAGGAAGTTATGGCAACACGAAGATAAAGAGACAGCAAAAGGTTGGGAGTTTGCAGAGACAAAGGAGAGGCCTTGAGTGGTGGCGGGCATGATGCTGACCAGTAGGAAAGGAAACGTGCGATCCAAAGAGGAGGGCACGGGGTGGGAGGGGAACTGAAGGACTTCAAGTGATCAAAGAATGGGCACCGCAAACGGATCCCGTCAAACCCATGCTCTTCCATGAAGCTGCCTCTCCAAAGGATGCCACTCCCGTGCATCCAGAATTACCAGAATAGGGGCCAGAGCGATAGTACAGTGGGTAGGGTGTTTGCCTTGCACGGAGCCGACCCAAGTTTGATCCCCGCCATTTCATATGGTCCCCCAGCACTGCCAGTAGTAATTCCTGAGTGCAGAGCCAGGAGTAACCCCTGAGCATTGCTGGGTGTGACCCCCCACCCCCCAAAAAAGGAAAAACAAAAAAAAACAACAGAATTACCAGAACAAAGGAAACAAAAACAGAATTACAGGAACAGGGGTTGGAGCCATAGTACTGTGGTTATGACACTTGCCTTGCATATGGCTGACCTGGGTTCAATCCCTGGAACCCCATTTAGTCCCCTGAGCTTCACTAGGAGTGATCCCTGAGGGCAGAGACAAAAGTAAGCCCTGAGCACCACCAGATGTGGTTCAACATGCAACATGGGTAACACCCCTGAAAAAGAACACACATGCACACACATACACACACAGAATTAGGGGAACTGAAATGGGTGCTGGTGAATCTTGCACAGAGAAGCCAAAGCTCCACTAAGATGACGCCGACCCCGAGGCCATGAGGTTGTCAAAGCTGCCATTTAAGATGAGCTGGGACCTGGCAGTGACCAGGCTGGATGAGTTTTTGTTTGTTGGTTCTTCATTGTTTTCCCTTTTTTTTTGGCTTTTTGGCTTGCATCTGGCAATGCTCAGGGGTTACTCCTGGCCGTGCTTGGGGGACCATATGGGATGTCAGGGATCTAACCCGGGTCTGCCACATGCAAGGCAAACGCCCTACCCACTGCACTATCATTCCAGCTTCTGTGGGTTCTGTTTTTGGTTTTGGGACCACACTCAGAAGTGCTCAGAAATCACTCCTGGTAGTGCTCAGGGACCTTAAGCTGTGTCAGGGATTAAACCTGGGCCCACCCTGTACAAGACAAGTAGCTAAACCACTCAACTAAAAAAACCACTCAACTAAAGCTGTATCAGCTTTAGTTGGTTAGTTGACTGCTTTGTTTTTTGTTTTGCTTTTCAATCTTCTGGGCACTGTTACTTTTAGCAAAAGTAACAAAAAGGAAGTTTTTGTTTTTTTGTTTTTCCCCCACCTTGCACATTCAAAGACAGAATGTTTCCCATAAACGGAGCTTGCTTGTTATGAGATTTAAGTTCATCCTAGATGCTTCTGTATCAGATGCACCTCAGAAATATTACCCCTTTTCCCTCCCACTTCTTTAGCATTCTTATATTTTTACATATTCATATCTACCTTGATCAATGTTAAATGCACTCCCTGGTTACAAAATGTGTACAAAATAATTCTCCTATAATTATAGCTATATAATTCTGATACCTTTTTTCCTTTTTATTTTCTTTTTGGGTCACACCCGGCAATGCACAGGGGTCACTCCTGGCTCTGCACTCAGGAATTACTCTTGGCGGTGCTCAGGGGACCCTATGGGATGCTGGAACTCAAATCCGGGTCAGTCGAGTGCAAGGCAAATGTCCTACCCGCTGTGCTATCGCTCCAGCCCAATTCTGTAGATTCCAACAGGGTGGCATTTTGCATGTTTCTGCTTTATTACATGCTCTCACTTTACTCATATATGAATCTATATGAATATATGATTGTGTTTGTAAACCACGAGTAAATTGGAGCCATTATTTCTTTCCACTCAAAATGCCTCATGGTGTAATTCTGAGGATCAAGGACAATCTCTTATGCAACCATGGCATGCTGATCAAAGTCAGGGAGCTTAGCCTGGCATGAAGCTATTGTTGAATCCATACTCCTTGATCCACTTTGTTTGTTGACCCAATGATGTATTCAATGGCTGACTTTTTCTCCCTGGCCCAGGCTCCAACCTCAAATCAGACATTGTGCTTTTTAGTTGTCATGTGTCTTTAGCTTCTTTTCATCTGGAACCGTTCCACAGCCTTTCTTTGAATTGTTTGACCTTGGCATTTTGGGAAGAATTTATGCCTTTCATTTTGTGTAGGCTCCCTTAGAGCAAATTTGTCTGATGTTTCTTCATGATTAGGTTCATTCAGGTTGTGCATTTTTGGCAAGCTGAGCAAAGAAGGGGTGTTGGGTCTTTCTCGGTACTCATGACAGGAGGCACATGATGTGGGTTTGCCGCGTTTGGAGACTTGACTACTGCTTTGTAACACCAACAGAACGTTCTTACTCTTACTTGCTTTTTCTCATTTGGCAGGTATATTGCATTACAGTAACACTTTATTTCATTTTTTGGAACCATGATATTATGAAGTTCCTTTTGGTTGTTTTGATTTTGGGGCAACACTTCGCAGTTCTCAGGGGCTACTTCAAGCTCAGTGCTCAGGGATAACACCTGGAAGTGGTTGGGAGGCCACATGCAGTGCCAGGAATCGAACTCGGGTCAGCTGTGTGCAAGGCAAACGCCTTATTCTCTGTGCTATGTATCTGCTCCCCCTGAGTTATTTTTTTTATTAATTGCAAATGGCCGGTAACCTGGTGTTTGGGAAAAAGACGCAAGTTCAAAATAATATGTGTTCATTTTTATCTGTGCAATATCATGGTCAACAGTATAGTTCAATTGAAACAAAATCCATTTCAGGCAAACATGAGACATCTGCAAATAATTTTGCGAAATGAATGCAATATAGGATTAAAGGACAAAGTTCCTGACTGTTCAGCAAACATATTTTGAAAAATATTAGGATTTAGTCAGAGGGCTAGTGCAGGGTTCAGGCCCTTACCTTGCATCTTTTCAACCTGGTTCAAGTGCCCAGCACCACATAGGTCCCGCAAGCACTGCCAGGGGTTACTCCGGGCACAGGCAGGAATAGCACCCGAGCCCTGCCCGATTAGCCCCAGCCTTCTCCCAGCCAGTCCTGGTGGACTGGGAAATCAGAGGTGCATCTCATGCTTGCAAGTAGGAGGTCTGGAACCCAGGTTCAATTCCTAGTACCACATGATGGCCCCAAGCAATGGCCAAGAACCTCACACAGCAGTGATCGGAGTAGCCCCTGAACACTATCACATGTCACCGCCTTCAAAATGCAGATATATAGACGATAGCACAGCAGGTAGGGTGTTTGCCCTGCATGCGGCCGACCCGGGTTCGATTCCCAGCATCTCATAGGGTCCCCTGAGCACCGCCAGGAGTAATTCCTGAGTGCGGAGTCAGGAGTCACCCCTGTGCATGGCCAGGTATGACCCAAAAAAGCAAAAAAAAAAAAACACACAAAAAACACAAAAACAAAATGCAGATGTATAAATATATTAATATGAACATAACCTTAAAGTGCAAAGCCCCAAGGATAACATGCTCTGCCAGGCGATGTACTATAAAACTAGAAGAAACCCACAGCGCAGGGGGAGAAGGGAATTCCCTCTTGCAGTGTGTATCTTAGCAGTAACTGCTGCAGCCTGAGTTCAGGCAGAAACTCCAAATCTGACAGAGTCGTGGGACTGGTTATGCTAAGGGAACGAAGCTGCAGAGCAAGCCAAAGATTTAAAAATCAGAGCTGTGTCAACATGCATAGATGCACTGGCGTTGGCATCCAGGAAAAGGGAAGAAGAAGATTTCTTGCTTTGCCTTTGAAGGCCAAAGTGTAATCTCTCTTTCTTTTCCCTAACAATTGTCTGCCCACAGAATGAGTATGCTTTAAATGCTCCTGAGTGTAAAGTCAGACTGACTCACTCCAAGCCCCAGTCTGTTCCAGACTGGCATGTGGTTTTGAATAAGTCGCTTGGTCTTATGTCTATGTCTTAAAATGGGAATAAACTGCCTTGCACTGCAAGGATTTGAAATGACATCTGTAAGGAATTCGCAGACAAATTCCAGGGCCCACAGTAGACATTCAATGACGGAAGTTGGAGCTAAGAGCACTGGTGCTTAAAGAAAAGCGCCTTGGTTTGGGAACTGGGGCATGCGGGGTGGGAGGGGTGTCCTGCTTCCCCAGCCTCTGTTTTACTAAGGGCCTAACCTTGGGCTGTTCCATCCAGTTTACCACTGGACTTTAGTCCCTTTAAGAAAAGTGTGCTAGGGGCTGGAGCGATAGCACAGCAGGTGGGGCTTTTGCCTTGCTCGAGGCCAACCCAGGTTCAATTCCCATATGATCCCCTGAGCACCGCCAGGAGTAATTCCTAAGTGCAGAGCCAGAGCCAGGCTTTTGCATTGGAAGAAAGGAGGGCAAAGACTCAGGAGGCTGCCGATGGAAGGGCACAGTGTGCCATGCTGCAAGATGGCAGCTCACACATTACCCGGCTGCAGTTGAGCGTCACCTGCCTGTCACGTAGAACAATTGCGTTGGAGCATAAGTGAACCCTCCATGGGCTTTGGGACTCTCTTAGCTCTACTGTAGGGAAGTGCTACCTAAAATTGGAGTGACCCTTTCAGTCTCCAAGTACCCAGTGTTTGGACTGGGCCAAAAAAAAAACCCACCAGTTAAATAGCAGAGATTTTTCACTGCTAAGAACTAATCCTTCCCCGAAGTTTATTCTTCTTGATAGCACAGCGGGTAGGGTGTTTGCCTTGCACATGGCTGACCTGGGTTCGATTCCTCTGTTCCTCTCAGAGAGCCTGGCAAGCTATCAGGAGTATCTCGCCCACATGGCAGAGCCTGGAAAGCTACCCGTGGTGTATTCGATATGCCAAAAACAGTAACAAGTCCCACAATGGAGACGTTACTGGTGCCCGCTCAAGCAAATCGATGAGTAATGGTATGATAGTGATACAGTGATACGCTATTAGTAACCACACCCAGCAGTAGTCAGGGTTTACTCCTTTTTTCTTTTTGCTTTTTGGGTCACACCCAGCTATGCACAGGGGTTACAACCGGCTCTGCACTCAGGAATTATTCCTAGCAGTGCTTGGGGGACCATATGGGATACCAGGGATTGAACCTGGGTCGGCTATATGCAAGGCAAATGCCCTCCCCGCTGTACTATTGCTCCAGCCCCCAGGGTTTACTCTTGACTTTGCCCTCAGGACCACTCCTAGAGGTGCTTACAGGAGTACACAGTAGTGCCAGGGGCCCAATCTGTGTCAGCTGCATGCAAAGCAAGTGCCTTACCTCTGTACGGTCTCTCTGACACACTCTGTTCTAAGTGTCCCACACCTGTTTATTTAATCCTTAAAGCTATAGTGTCAAAAAGAGGCTTGTGGGATTACCACCTTCACCAATGAAGAAACTTTATTTATTTATTTATTTTTGCTTTTCAAGTCACACCCAGAGATGCTCAGGGGTTACTCCTGGCTTTGCACTCAGGAGTGGCGGTGCTTGGGGGACCATATGGGATGCCGGGAATTGAACCTCAGTCTGCTGCGTGCAAGGCGAACACCCTACCCGCTGTACTATCATTCCGGCCCGAATGAAGAAACTTTAGTCCAGAAAGATGATATCCTTTGCCAAAGGGTGCCGACAAGCTAATGGAAGCATCAGCTTAGGATTTAGTCCAGCTAAGGACACACTGTGCTCCACTGCCTCATCAGAGATCAGGGAAGTAAGCAGTAAGTCTTACAGAACAATACCATCGTGGGTTAGAGTTATCAACTGAGAATTTAGTCCCGTCTTTGAGAAGAGCTGTTGCAAATGCTGCCTTTCAGGTAAGAAGTCAGAGCACTGCTCGGGAGGGTCAAAGCACACGCTATGATTTCACCATTTGCTTGGGTAACAATTTTGACTGGGTCATCATTTGGGTCTAGGTGCTTAGGTAATACGATAAAGCTGTCTTCCCTTCTCCGAGACACCATTTCCTTTGCCGGAAATGAGACGGAAAGAAGAAGTAGGGTGGAGAAATGAGTTGTGTTGGGGCTGGAGAAATAGGTATTTGCCTTGCAAGCGGCTAACCGGGGTTCGATCCCTGGCATCTCCTCCGTTCACCTGAGCCCACAGAGACAGAACTAACCTGTGAGTAACATCCGGCGTGGCCCAAGAACAACACCCCCGAAAGAAATGAGTTGTGTCAAACAGTCTCCTGGAGTTCTCTCGAGAAAGACTGGCTGGGTGTACGTCTTCTCAGGACTGGCGGGGAGGGGCCTGTACTGCTGTCCATCTGCCCTCACAGTCAGGCTTTCTCAACTCAGAGACCCTTGGGGGTTCCCTGGAAAACGCCTCAGGGTAACAAGAAGAACAGCTTGTGCCCCCCGACTTCTACTCGGTACAACTGGAAAGGACACACACTCGGGGTGCCAGCTTGAATGCCTCCAAGGAAATTCTCTTGCCATTTCCTTTCTTACATTTTCATCTAGAGAGTTCCACCAATAGACCTCGGGGGATTGGGTGTTGGGACCAGAGCTGGTGGTGCTGAGGACTACTCCTGGCTCTGTGCTCCAGCGTTGCGCTCATCAGTGGCCAGAAAACCATGCCTGGAACTCCGGCATAGCAAGCGCGCGCGCTCAGCCCCTTCAGCTACTTCCTAGCCCCTTGACCAATGAACTCACAGGGGCTGATGAGTGGGCTGGGGTCTTTGCAGCTGCCTGGACATCAGGAATATGAATTGAAAGACGGGGGACTGAGCGGTGGTCCATGGTGGTCGTTACCCTCATCTCCTTTCCCTGGCACCCAGGAAAGATGGTTTCAACTTGGTGCCCCTTGTCTTCCACCGTCTGACTGGTGGGCTGCCGAGTGTCAGGCATCAAGGGTGACTCTTCCTGCGGAGGAGAGCCCATCCCCGCTGGGTCACGTTCCTCCTTGCTCCCTCGCCTCTTGCCGCCTCTGCTCAGCCATTTGTAAGATGGGGGTGATGGCCCCCCCATCTTCAGGCTGGAATAGGCACTTGAGGCAGAGCAGCTACCAGAGCAAAGGCCGCGGGGAAGCTGAGCTGGCTTCCCAGCTTCTGAAAGAGCCTTGGCTGCAGGACTCTCTTCCTGCTTGGGTCCGAAAATACTTGGAATTGTTGGGCTTGAGAAATTTTGTTGATAATATCAGGCATGCCTAAGGATCAGGGTGGTCTGGGGCTAAGACGCAGAATGGTCATTTTTTTCCCAGGTCCTGGGACCCGGGTGAGCATTGGCTTCTGGTGTTACAGGGCCTTTGTCCCCAAAGACAGCAGTTTCCAACCCACCTTTTTTTTTTTCTTTTTGGGTCACACCCAGCGATGCTCAGGGGTTACTCCTGGCTCTGCACTCAGGAATTACTCCTGGTGGTGCTTGGGGGACCATATGGGATGGTGGGGATCGAACCCGGGTCTGCCACGGGCAAGGCAAACACTCCGGCCCTCCACCTGTCTTTTTTGAGGTGAAACCACAGCCACTAGGCTAGTTTCCTAAAGGCCTGAAATTTTTCTCCCCCTTTTTTTTTTTGCAAACACCTTTTTAAAACTTCTCTCAGTAGGCAAGGATGTCTATACAGCTATAGCTTCCAATCTTGGTTTGGCTTCAGTTTTTTCCCCCTTTCATGGATGTGGGGTGGGGGAGTTGGGCCACACCTGGCAGTGCTCAGGCTCTGCGCGTTCAGGGATGGATCACGCAGGGGGAAACTGGGGGGACCCTGGGGAGCGCTGGGATCAAACTGGGGCTAGCAGCACACCAGACAAACTCATCACACTATAGATTTCTCTCACCCTGCCATTTTTTTTCAAATGGAGATAAAATTTATGCAACAGGACCGGTCATCTCACAAGTTAAGTTGGTCATCTCCCAGTTTAAATTCACTAGCCTTAAGTCACTGTCATTGTCACTGTTATCCTGTTGCTCATCGATTTGCTCAAGTGGGCACCAGTAATGTCTCTTACTGTGAAACTTATTGTTACTGTTTCTGGCATATCAAATATGCCACAGGTAGCTTGCCAGGCTCTGCCGTGCGGGTGGGATACTCTCGGTAGTTTGCTGGGCTCTCCGAGAGGGGCGGAGGAATCAAACACAGGTCGGTCGCGTGAAAGATGCATGCCCTACCGCTGTGCTATCGCTCCAGCCCAGCCTTAAGTACATTTACAAATATATAAAGTCAGGCAAGCCCCACCTGTATCAAGTTTCAAGACTTTTTGGGGGAGTTGGTGTTTGGCCACGCCCAGGCATCCGTGGATTGAGTTGAATGGGATGCTCCTACAAGTAAACCGTTTGCTCCAGCCCTCAGAGCCATCTTCCTAGCCCTCTGGGACATTGGCATCATTCCCTCAAGAAAAACCCATTCCCATTGAGCAGTCAGTTCCCTTCTGCCCAGCTACAGCCCTTGGCAAATATTAAACTGGATTTCCATCTTTATGGACTCACCTGTTCTGGATCTTTCAAATGGAACCAATCAGTCCTTATTCATCCCTTTGTGACTGACTTATTTCACTTAGCACAATGGTTTCAAGGTTCGTCTATACTGTAGCATGTACTCATGCTTCAATTCCTTTTCATGGCTGAATGAAATGTTGTTTATCCAATCACCTGTTAAGGGCCATCTGGTTCTTTCTACCTTTGGGCTATTGTGAATAATGCTGTATAAGCATTGTGTAATCCTTTGGTTAGAACACCTGTTTTGTTTCTTGTTTTTTGTTTTTTTTTTTTCCTTTTTGGATCACACCTGGTGATGCACAGGAGTTACTCCCGGCTCTGCACTCAGGAGTTACTCCTGGCAGGGCTCAGGGGACCATATGAGATGCTGAGAATCGAACCCAGGTCGGCCGCATGCAAGGCAAATGCCCTACCCTCTGTGCTATCGCTCCATCCCCAGAACACCTGTTTCCTGTTCTTGAGGGTGTCTACCCAAGAGTGGAATCTCTCAGTTATTCCATAATATGATATTCACAATCAAATTAGTTAATATATTTATCATGTCACATATCTACCAAATTTAGATTTTTTTTTAATGTGAGAGTACTGAATACCATGATTACATCTCAAGGCTATACAGTATAATATATCTTTTTTGTTTGGGGAGGTGCTCTGAGATTACTCCTGGCTTTGTTCTCAGGGATTACCTCTGGCAGGGCTCAGGGTCCTAATGTGGTGCCAGGGATTGAATCCAGGTTGGATGCATGTAAGGCAAGTGTTTTGCTTGCTGTACTGTCTCTCTGGTCCCTACAGTACAGCATTATTATGTATAACCCTGGAACCCATGTGGTACTTCTGGGGATATAGTCACCCTGTTTTACATTAGAATACAGGACATTGACCAGTATCACTCATGTCCCCTACCCCAGACCCAGGAAAATACTATTATACTTTCTGGATTCATAAGTTTGACTTTTTCTTTCTTTTTTAAATTAAAAATATTATTATTATTATTATTATTATTATTATTATTATTATTGCTTTTTGGGTTATACCCAGTGATTCACAGGTGTAACTCCTGGCTCTGCACTCAGGAATTACTCCTGGTGGTGCTTGGGGGACCATATGGAATGCTGGGAATCGAACCCAGGTTGTCTGTGTGCAAGACAAATGCCCTCCCCACTGTGCTATGGCTCCAGCTCCTTCTTTCTTTTTTTTAAGCAATAATAGGTTTTATATATTTTTTGCTTATTTTATAATTGAATCACTGTGAGAACAGTTACAAAGCTTTCAAGCTTAAGTATCAGTCATACATTGATCAAACACCCATCCCTTCACCAGTGCACATGTTCCACCACCAAGAACCCCAGTATACCCCCATCCCACCCTCCACCCTGCCTGTGTGGCAGATGATTTTTACTTTACTCTCTTTACTTTAATTGCATTCCATTTTTGACAGAAAACCCACTATTATTATTTGAAATTTCCCCCCAACAATCAAACCTGCCGAAAAGGCATCATGAGATAATTTGTTTTCTATTGCTGATAATGAAGAGCATATAATGTCGCACGGCCACAACAGTGGTCTCGGGGTTTTGGAATTCTGGTATTTTAGTAATTCAGTCCAGAGGTATTTCTGCCAGCAGCCGCTGCATCCAGAGATTGGTTTGTGTGCCTCTGGGATCATGGCCGTTCAGAAGTGGAGGAGCTGTTCTTGGGCGGCCGCTCAGGGTCTCATCTGGGAGGGGAGCTGGGCCATTTCCACACCCCCCCATCGTGAGATTTTCCTTGTGCCCCATCACTTTAAGCTTCTACCTCTCTGTCCAGTTGGCTCTGAAAGGTGGTGGTCGCCATGCTGCAACAAAGGGGAAAAGGCCGAGGGACACAAACCCTTCCCATCCCGGGGCAGCACAGGGGTATAGCTTAGTTCACAGTTCAGGAGCATTTCTGCCAGCAGCCACTGCATTCCAAGATTGGTTTGTGTGCCTCTGAGATCATGGCCGTTCAGGGGCAGAGGAGCCGTTCCTGAGCGCTTTTTTGTATGTCAGGAAAGGTCACACAGCCACATAAGAGGCCACGTGGTTTGGAGAAATAGTCCTGGCCCTCACATACCGGAGCCATGTTTGTAGAAGCTCATGATCACTGGGATTCTATCTGGAGAAGGCGGGGAGACTGCACCTGCTCCATATGGGGCACCCCAGTGTTATTGGCTCCGTTTGGGGTCTGGAGCATTCTCTGGTGTTGTAGTGCCCGCCAGCCAGGATTCTTCACTCCCCTTCTTTCTTTTTTTTTAAAAAAATTTTTAGTCAGCATGAAATTACAGTTATTCGTGATTGGGTTTCAGGCATAAAATGTTTCAACATTGCTTCCTTCACCAGTTTCCAGTGCCCGCCACCAATGCCCCCACTCCATTTGCCTCCCACACAACAGTCTCCTTGCAAGAAGCTCTCTCTCTCTCTCTCTCTCTCTCTCTATATATATATATATACATACATATAGATAGATAGATAGATAGATAGATAGATAGATAGATAGATAGATAGATGATAGATAGAAGGATAGCACAATGTAAGGGCATATGTCTTGCACACGGATGACCCAGGTTCTATTCCTTCGTCCCTCTCAAAGAGCCTGGAAAACTACCGAGAGTATCCCGCCCACACGGCAGAGCCTGGCAAGATACCTGTGGCGTATAACAACCAGTCTCACAATGGAGACATTACTGGTGCCCGCTCAAGCAAACTGATGAGCAATGGGATGACAGTGATATATATATATGTATATATATACACATATATATACACACACACACTCACACACATATATGTTGTGTAATACATGGTACTTTGTCTCCTTTCAGCACCACCTCCTCCTCCCAGTTGAACGCTTTCCTCCCCCAAGTCATTGTCCCCTTCCTGTCCTCTCCCCCAACCCCCTCAAGTGGCATGTCTCCTACTGAATACCAGTTCTCCTGTTCTTTGTTTCCACTGCCTTTGGGTATGCGTTATTCCCCCATTATGTTTCCTTTTGTCCCGCAAATGAGAGAGCCTCTCCCTCTGACTAGCTTGCCACTCTCTGGGTCCCTTCATGTAGCAGCAAGTTTTGTGACCTTAAAAACTTTTCTTATGACTGAGTAGTATTCCATTGTGTAAATGCACCATTTTCTTTATCCAGTCATCTAATCTTGGACACGGGTTGTTTCCAGATTTTGGCTATAGTGGATAGAGCTGGAAGGAACATAAGGGTGCCAATGTCTTTTCTCCATTTTGGTTCTGGGCCCTTGGTGTATATTCTTGAAAGTGGGGTTGCCTGGTCAAATGAAAGCTCAATTCCTAGATTTTTCAGGAATGCCCATGTTTTCCAGAAACGTTGGACCAGTTGGCATTTGCAGCAGCATTGAATGAGAGTCCCTTTCTCCCCACACACTTGCTCCAGCACTGGTTGTTCTAGTTCTTTTTCCCCATTCTTTAAATAGGGGTAGATTTTTTTCTTATATATAGATTTTTTTCTTATATATAAAGGTCTACCAGTGCTTTATATATCTTTAATATTAATCCCTTATCAAATGAGTGTTGGGTAAATAATTTCTTTCATTCTATGAGCTGTCTTTGTATCCTGGTCATTGTTTCAAGGTACAGAAACTTCTTTTTTTAACGTATTTTTAATTCCCCAGTTTTTGAACAGCAAATTGACTTACTGGTTAACTGAGCAATTAGGAAACTGCCTGACAATATAAATGGATAATCCACCAGAAAATGGCTTCTAGGTTTCTATTTTAATTACTGTGAAATGACATAATTTAGTACTGACTGGTTAAACACCCATTACAGTGGCCAAACTCCAAAACCTGCATTACTTCTATCTGATCATCAGCAACGTAAAGCTTATCAATTTTTTTCTTCTGAAAAAAGTAGTAAAATCCCAAAGAACAAGGGAGAAATTACTGTTAATGGTCACATTCACTAATCTAGCACTAGAATTCCAGTCTGAGGCTCCCAAGCACGGGGCGGGGGAGGACCAGAAAATGTGAAGTCACTGGGAGAAACCTGGGTGATTTGGTGCCCGCATGGCCCCGCTGTGCTCTAAGTCAACACAAGGACTAGCAAAGAAGAAAATCCTGAAAAAATGGGGCTGGAGCGATAGGACAGCAGGGAGGGTGTCTGCCTTGCATGCGATTGACCAGAGTTCGATTCCTGGCATCCCATATGGTCCCCTGAGTACCACCAGGAGTGATTCCTGAGTGCAGAGCCAGGGATAACCCCTGAATATTGTAGGGTATAGGTAAAAAAAAAGTCATGAAAGCTAGAGGCAGAAATAAAAGCTTTTGGTTCAGGTAGTAAAGGGAGCCCTCCAGTGCAGCTGAGTCATCAGATCCAGAAGACAGTGCCGGGACGGCCCTCATGATCGAGGGGCGTCTTCTGGTCTTCCAAGCCACTTTTAATGTCTTCAACTATTTTAGCCAGGCTTGGCATGTCACAATTCTGTGTCAGAAACATTTCAACCATGTTGCCCAAAATAAATCCAAGCAGGAACTGGCATGATGCCGGGGAGGAGGGCACTGAGAGTCACCTGCAGAAGTTTCTGGATTTAATGTAGTCCCATTTGTCTTTCACTTGCTTGGTCAGTGGGGTTTCGTCCTTGAAGTTTCCTTCAGTTTCAATGTCATGGAGAGAACTGCCTATGTTTTCCTGTATATAATTTACAGATTTAGTTATGTTAGCCAGGTCTTTAATCCATTTTGATTTGACTTTTGAGCATGGTGTTAGAAAGAGGGGTGAGCTCATTATTTTTGCATGTAGCTCGCCAGTTTTCCCATCACCACTTGTTGGAGAGAATTTTCTTGTTCCACTGAGTATTTTTGCTCCTTTATTTATTAGAGATTAACTGATCATAGACCTGAGGGTCTGTCTCAGGATATTCAATGGTATCCCATTGATTAGAGGGTATGTCTTTATTCCACTACCATGTTATTTTAATTACTACCCCTTTGTAGTACAGTTTTAAAGTTGGGAAAAGTGATTGCCATTAAAATGGCAATACTCCCCCAAAGCATTGTACACATTCAATGCAGTTCCTATAAGGATACTCATCACATTTATTAAATAAATAGATCAGATATTCCTGAACTTCATATGGAACAATAACACCATTTACCCCACCCTGAATAGCCAAAGTTGACTTTTTAGATTCTCTATATAAGATCGATCAGATAGTCTTTGTCTTTCTGTGTCTAGTTTATATCACTTAACATAATATCCTCCAGGATCCTCTGCTCGTCTGCTTTGGGGCCATACCCATTGGTGCTCAGCAGCTTGGAAATCATTCCTGGGGACCATGTGGTGCCTCTGGGGACCAAATCCAGATTTCTTGTATGTGAAGCATTCACTCAGCCTCTTAAGCTGGCTCCCCAGCAGGCAGGATTTTTGTTTTTGTGGTTGAGTAGTATTGCACTCTGAAAGTCTTCATCCATTCTCGTGCTAGGGTTGTTTTCTGTCAAAACGTGTTATTTTCTCATCTTGGCTATTACGAATAATGCTATGATATGCTTGAGAGAATAGATGTCTCTTCAAGCCCTTGACCCCAAGCACCAAGCTACCCCGCAGCATAAAAACATATTTCATTTGCTTTATATATGCACTTAGAAGTACAATTTCCGTCTCATACAATAGTTCTTTTGTCAATGTTTTAAGGAATTGGTTATGACTTTGTATTAATGGATGTACCAGCAAACATTCTAAACTGTCTTCAAATTTTCTGTCTTTTTATTTGGTTTTGGGGCCACATCTGGCAGGGCTCAGGGCTTGCTCCTTGCTCTGCATTCAGGAATCACTCCTGGTGGGCTCAAGGGCCCATATGGGATGACAGGGATCGAACCCGGGTTGGCAGCATACAAAACAAGTGCCCTGATCCTTTGTTCTATCTCTCTGGCCTCCTCACATTCTCTTTCTCCACACCTTTGCTGACACTTGACATGTTATTTTTGTTGTTGTTGCTTTATTTCGGTTTGGGGGGCACAACCAATAGTGGTAAAGAGCTATTCCCACTTCTGTGCTCAGGACTGAATCCAGGCAGTGCTGGGGACCAAACCCGAACCTCCTGCGGGCGAGCATACACTGCTGTCTGTTGAGCAGTGCCACCGGCCCCCATATGGTTAACTTTCTGGGGAAATGCCAAACTGATTTCCACAGCAGCTGCATGCATCTCCAGCCATAAAAACACAAGGGTTCTGATTTTCTCCGCATCCTGGCCAACAACTGTGATCTGGAGGTTTTAAAAAATTCATTTCTTTGCATGAAAGCCATCTTGGTGGGTACGAAGCAAAATGGTGTTTCTCACGGGCCCTACTGCTTTGGGGTTTGGCAGTGACATGTTGGCCTAGCCCTGTAATCTCCTGCCTCTGCTTCTGTAGATCTTTTACCAATCCCTGTGCCCAGGCCGCTGCTGGGTCAGGGCCGAGCACTCAGCAGCTGTACGTTTGAAGACTCCCCAGGTAATCTCATGCGTAGCTGAAGTCAAGAATCACTTCGTCAATGAGCCCAGGGCCCTCTTGGTTACACACTTTGTGAAAATTAACTGGCTGGGTGAGGTTCACGTTCATCTGAAACATGGCAGGGGAGCGATCCAGATTTCTGTCAGCCATGCTAACCCTAAGAGTAAAGGCCAGCATTTCTGAGAGGAAATGATTCCACAGAGCTGTGAATAGGAGGCAGAGCGTTTACAAGGGTCCTGAGTGAAGCAGTGAGAAAGCAAAGAACACAGTAGTGGAACAAAAGCTCCAGAGACCCATTGTCACCTCCTTTTCAACAGAGGGTTCTTCCTTTAAGCCTCCTTCTTCCCAATAGGTAGTTACTGTTGGTGACTGCACGCTGGCCCTGCTCTCTAATGAACTTAAGAAAGAAAAGATGTGGGTCCGGAACAGTGAAACAGTGGTTAGGGTGCTTACCTTGCATGCAGCTGACCCAGGTTCGATCCCTAGCACCCCATATGGCCAGTCCCCTGAACACTCCAGGAGTGGTCCCTGAGTACAGAACCAAGAGGATCCCCCAATCCCCTGTCCCCAACTCACACCCCCATATAAAAATGAGCAAAAAACAAGGCCAGAGTGATATTACAGCAGGTAGGGCATTTGCCTTGCATGTGGCTGACCTGGGTCCCTGTGCCACCCAGGAGTGGTCCCTGAGCAAAGCGCACTGCCAGGTATGACAAAAACATGACAAAACGCAATGAAAAATGACTATAGCTACCCAGATTGGCCCAAGACAGTAAGTTTTGTCTAAGAGTAACTCCTAACACTCAGTGGTATTTTGCTAAGAGGGTCAATTTTGGTTTCTTCGTCTAAGCATCGGCTTCATTTTCTCACCATCATTGTCATTCCTCTCCAGCCCATGCACCAGCCAGAGTGCAGCTCGCCAGTTTTCTTCTCTGGCAGAGAGGGGAGCGGGCTGCCCACTGAGGGGAGTTGTGGGCACCGCAGCAGAGACTGTGAGGCCGGGCCACACACAGAAAGGGGTGCTGCGGCCGAAGCGATAGGGGGTTTGCCTTGCATGTGGCCAACCCGGGTTCAGTCCCTGGCATTACCTGTGATGTCCCGAGCCCTGCCAGGAGTCAAGCCTGAGCGCAGAGCCCGGAGGAAGCCCTGAGCATTGCTGGGTGCGGCCCCCCAAAACCAAAAAACAAAGGGGAGGCAGCGTAAGTACTGTGGGGGGTGTCCAGGTGTGCTGTCGGGGTAACAGCACCATCAGGTGAAGACTGGGTGGTGTCTTGCAAGGGAGTTCGAGCCCTGTTGTAACTGTGATGGGGGAGATTGGCTGCGATTGGAGGGTGTTGGGTGACTTGTGGGATGCACAAGGTTCGTGCTCTGTGTTCAGAGGCGGTAACTAAGGGGCCTTGTCTTTGTCTTGGCCCCTCTCGGTCAGTCTGCGTCCTAAAAACAAACAATCCCACTCCACTTTTTAAGAAGCAGTGATCTGTTTGGTGGTACCGGAAGTCACTCCTGGTGCTCAGGGGACCGTGCCATGCTGGTAATTGAATTTGCTCCTGCGCATAAAGCGTGTGCTTCAGCGCACTGAGCTTTCTCCGGAGCCCTGGTTCAATCCTCTCTTTCAGCCAAGAACACACGAGTGGTCAGAGGACGTCAGCCCCTGCTATCCACATTTTCATCATTGCCAAGATTCTGTTGAGTAGCTAGTTCTTTTTCAAGAATGTAGGCTATAATTAGGTAGATTTCGCTTACTGTTTTTTTGTTTTGTTAGGAGTTGGTGAAATAGCTGGACAACAGCTGCACTGGATACATCGCGCAGATGTAACACAAGCAATTCCCACACAAGACATGATGATCTATTTTAGCCCCAGGCCCGAAGCCAGGGGCCTAGATGATCAGCCCCAGGCCCTGAGAATAGGTTCCCCCATCAAGTGTCTACTTATAGCTTAACCAGACGCGTTGAAAGGGGCTTCAGCTTGATACCCGCCCATGTCCCACCCTGAACTGTCTTACCAGGATTGTGTCTCATGGATAAAACTGACTTGGCAAACATCATTACAACGTTGGTTCCAGATCGAGGCCCATTTATGCCCAACATTTCGATGGCATCATCGAGTCTTTCTGTGAAACTCCATTTTCGTTCTGGCTATCTGATCAGTTCAAGGTGAGGAAGTTCAAGAATTCTCATCACTGGTTTTGTTTGGGGGCCACACAGAGTGCCAGGATAGAATCTCTGCTGGCATCAAGCAAAGCCTGTGCTCGGGGATCACCCAGGCAGTGCAGAGGCCACTCTTGGAAATACTGGGCCCACTGCTGCTTTGGGGCCCTCAGGGCCACCCTGGTGATTTGTCCTGGGATTTGAACTCGGTCGCGCTCTCCTCCCTCAGCTATTCTGTGCCCTGCAGAAGCAAGGCGAGCTGTTGCCTACATTGCAGGGGACAAGATTGTGCAGAACCTGGCGCAGAAGTTGCAGGCCACAAAGCCGAGTTTCCAGACAGTGGCAGCGGTGAATGAAGCCAGGTCCAGGGCCCCTCGATGCTCGAGAACCAGAGAACATCCCAGAAAGGAAGAAGGGGCCGAGGGTTGAAGGATAGAAATAGCAGGCTAGCTTAAAGCAATCTGAGAACCAGGGAGACGCTGCCGAGAAAACGTGCAGAGCTACAAACAGGTGGCCTGCCTTGGGGAGGGAGGCCCGCGGGAGAGACGCTCAGGGGCCGGGTCTTCTGCTTTCCCGGAGCCCCACGGGTTCCCGGACCGCACTTGCTCCCGCGATTCCCGTGGCGCGGCGGCACAGCGGGAGAGGCCAGGAGGCTGGTGAGAGGATGGGGCATTTCAGGAAGTCCCCAGCGCCCAGCCTCCCCCCTGCCCACCCCCCACCCGGCCCCCAACGCTCCGCAGCTGCCATGCTCCCAAGACCAAGCACCCCCGGGGAGAGGCTCGCTCGCGCGGCGGGGTGGGGGGGGCTGTCGTCCGTGCCCGAGGATGCGTGCCACTGATGACAGGAGCCACCTGTCGTCTCCCAACGCAGCAGCCGCGACGCGACCCTCCAGCGGGCTGCAGCCCCCACTTCCATTTTGCACGGAAAGCGGGCGAACTTCGGAGGCCCGGGAGCTCGGCTGCACCCCGGGCAGCTCTGAGCCCGGCCATCCCCCTACGAGCTGGGGGGGGAGGGAGGGAGGGAGGGCACGGGGAGGGGGGGGTCAGCCGAGCGCGGGCAGGGCTCTGCCGCGGGCGGCCGCAGGGGTGGCCCCCGGCGATCCCTTTCCCGGCGAGGGCCCGGAAAGCGCAGGGGCCGGGCGGTGGGGGTGGGGAGCCGGGGGGGGGGGAGGGGGAGGGGGTCCGGGGGGAAGCGTAGGGGGTGGGTCCCCGGAAGTCGTGCGGCGCCGCCGTTTCAAGCTAAGGTGACCTAACGGATGGCGGGCGCGGGGCGCGGCCATTGGTGACGCACGCCGGGGAGCGCGGCGCCCACGTTGCCACCCCGCGCTCCGAGTTCGGGGCTGCAGGCGGCCGCGCTTCCTCGTCGCGGAGGCGGGCCCGACCCCGCCCCCGCGCCCCGGGTCGCTCCCGCGGTCCCTCCCACCTCGTCCCCGCCGCCTCCCGGCGCGCCGCACTCCCGGCGCCCGCAGCCGCTCGCTCTCCCGTGCCGGCCCCCCAGGCATGGCCCAGGGCTTCCCCTCGCCATGGCAGCAGCTCGGCACAGCACGCTCGACTTCATGCTCGGCGCCAAAGGTGAGGGCACGCGGCCGCCACCTGCCCGGCCCCGCCGCGGCCGCCCCGGCCCGAACAATGCGGGCGCCCGCGCGGCCCCGTCCCGGGGTGTCGCCGGGGCCGCGTGCGCTCGGGGCCGGCCGGAGGCCTCGCTCGGGAGACGCGCCGTCCGGGCCGCGGCGCGCGGCCTGCGGGGGGTGGGTGGGGGGGTTGGGGTGGGGGGTCCCCACCCGCCGGGTCCCTGCCCCGCCGCCACGCCGCCCGCGAGCACCGGATCGACCTTCGCGCCTCCCCTCCCCCTTCGCCGGGGACACCCCCCTCCTTTCGGGATCCCCTACGCACACCCCAGCGCTGGCGGAATGCGCACCCCCCCACCCCGGCACACACACACACACGCGCGCGCGCACACACACACACGCACACACACACGCGCACACACGCACGCACGCACGCCGATCCCGGGGTACTGGGGCGGTGGCGGGAAGCGCGTTGAGGGGGTGTGCGCCACATGGGGCTCCCCGCGTGACCTCTGTCCGGCCGCCCGCCGGGGAAATGCACCCCCCGAGGCGCGGGGGCACCCCAGGGGGAGCCGGGCTCGGACCCAGCCGTGGTGCGGGAGACCGAGCCTCCGGAAAGGGAGCGGGACGGGAAAAGGAAGCGATTATTAGGGCTGGGGTGGGGGGTGGGGAGGGATGAGGTCTGGGCGCGGGAACCGGGACGCCCCGAATGGAAAAGGCTGATGGGCTCCTATCTGCTCTGCACAGGAGGCTCGGGGCGGCGAGCCGCGGGGATGCAGGGGAGTGGGGAGTGGGTGGGCATGTGCAGGCTTTTCTCTGGGTGCCTCTGCCGTGGGGGTGGGGTGGGTTCTGGTAAAGCCGTGGGTGCCGCAGGCTCGAACCTGCGTTTCCCGCTGGCCGCGTTGGGAGCGCCGCTCCCTGCGCTGGTTTCCTCCTCTGCTTCCTTCCGAGGAGGATGAAACAGCCCGTGCCGCTTAGCGTTTGGGGCGGCCGTGACTTTTGCTCTTCCCCTTTTGGGGGAACTTGTGAGCATTCACGTGGCATTTTTTCCCCTTACGAATTGAAAGGCTTTCCGAAGGCAAGGATGCAATTTGAAAAAAATAAAATAAATAGAAAAAAAGAAAAAAAGATCGGGGTTTGGAACCAGAGCTGTGCTTGCACCCTTGCTCTCTTGACGGGCCCCCCGCTTGTGACTTTGGCCCGATTTCTCAACCTCTCCGAACCCCATCGCCCCCGTGTTTATAGAGGAAAGTGTGCACCCCGAGCGCTTTGCATGCGAAGGGAGTTGCTGTGAAACGCGGCAGCGTTGAGGAAAACCACCCAGGTTGAGGGTGGTCCGGAAGCGACTGGGAGAAAACAAAGCATTTTCCAGATCGCACGTGTCTGAGGTGAGGATGGAGGGGGCACGGCCGGGGCGAACCCGGAGATGAAACGGTGATTGTCGCGCCACCTTTAGACGGTGAGCCGGCTCCGGTTTTGTTGAGTAATTGTCATGGCAGCTTGGGGCTTAGTGGTTCGGGAAGAAGGTTCTAGGCTTTTCAGTGGAGAGGGGAGGAGGAGGAGGATTAGGCTCGGAGGAAGAGGTAAGTGGTTCAAGGTCACCCAGCTCCAAAGAGGTGCACCTAGGGGCTGTCCCCTGGCGGTGAGCTCAGGTCCCTTTTGAGCCCGCCTTTCCCGGTCTCCAAGGCTTATCTCAGGCTGAGGCTGGAGGGTTCGGCCGCCCCCTCCCTCCCTTCCCAGTATTTGGCCCGGGAGAAAGGGCCGCTGTGTGGAAGGGATCAGAGAACACGGCGCTTTTCTGAGCCAGCAAGGTATGGGAGGGGCATCTAAACGCACTTGGCCAAAGCGAAAGCAGTCTCAGGATTCCAAGGCACTTATTCTTCACTTCCAGCCCTGTTCACCTCCAAGTCGGCAAGTTTTGACGGCGAGGTAGAGAGAGCACACACAGGGCGGTGCGGATGGAGCGTTTGTGTTAGATCTCAGCCCCTACTCAAGGGTTTGCAACTCAGAAATCTGATCCTGGTCAGGGAGACACCGTGAATAAGCATGTGCTTCAAACCAGAGACCCGTTCCTGAGCCTTTTGTGCTTTGGGCCACACCTGCCCCAGGCCTCAGGGATCACTCCTGGCGGTGCTCCCGGGACCTTATGGAGTGCTGGGGATGGAAACTGAGTACCCTACCTGCTGTAGCATCTCTCGGGGGCCCCCCATCACCTGTTCTTCACTGCATTTCCCCGTGTCTTGATAGGGGGGTGTGGTACTTCACCCTGACTTGCCCCGAGGATCTAAAAGGTAAAATAAAGGGATCTGCAGAGACTCCAATCTTCTGCTTTTGCTTTTCAAAAGTCAGGGGTATCTGCTGAGAAATCTACCACCTGTGAGGTCTCCTGAAACATTTAATTGATAATAATGAGTCAAAAGGCATTTCTCTTGGCATGTGTTTATTGGATGCCACTCAAGAGTGAAGCAAATAGTGATGGAACTTGGAATTCATTTTTTTTTCCCTTTTGTCAGGAAGGGGACTACTCCAGTTTCCTGATGTTATTTTAATAGAATTAAAGTTGGATTGTTTAATTCCCCTTATTATGTTGCTCTCCCTTAAAACTTTGTTACAGTGCAAGTCCCCACAGCCACTGGGGTCCACTAGGGCCACTTTTAGGTCGCACCTGACAGTATCTGGTTGGAGTTCTAGCTCAGCGATTCTCAAGGTTTGCACAGTGGAATAACTTGAACAGACCGAAATGTTATGGCGTGACCTTCAACTGTGTTCTTAGAATGTTCGACATTCGGTTTGGGGCCACACCCGGTGGCCCTTAAAGAATACGGACTATGCTTGCGGGTAGCATCGAGCAGTGCCGGGGATCAGATCCCGGCTTCCCGCATGCAAAGTACGTACTCAGCTTGACCTGTCATCTCTCTGACCCCCCAGAAGAGCTTTCATTTCTGTAAAATGAAATGTGCGCTATTGTCATGTTCCATAGTAATTTTCACCCGGAACAATTTTTCTTTTTTACTTAATTAGTTTAGGTCACATGTGTACAGGCTCTTACAAAAGTAACTGTAGCACTGTCTTCCAGTTGTTCACAAATCTGCGATTTGCTCCAGTGGGCACCAGTAACGTCTCCACTGTGAGACTTGTTACTGTTTTTGGCATATCAACTATGCCACGGAGAGCCTGCTGGGCCCTCCGAGAGGGATGGAGGAATCCTACCCGGAGTCAGTCGCGTGCAAGGCTCCCCGCTGTGCTATCGCTCCCGTCCATAAAGTAACATTTAAAATAAAATTATCTTGTCATTGAAGGCTTGGACTCTGAGGACTCTAGCCCAGAAAAGCACTTTGTGATTTCTTTTGTTTGTTTGTTCGGGGGCCACACCCAGCGGTGCTCAGGGTCTGTTCTTCGCTCTGCGCTGGGGCCTGGGGATCACTTCTGGCAGGCTCAAGGCGAGCGCCCTACCCTCTGCCCCGCCCAGGACTTTGTCATGTCTTAGCCGGAGGCTGGTTAGCAAAACCTCTTACCTGTTCATGATGACCTCTGGGCGGTGGAGGATTGGTGCTTAGTTCCTAGACCTACCCGGCTGTACCCAGGACTTCGTCCTGGCTCTGCGCTTAGGGACCACTCAAGGACCATATGGGGGGCTGGGGATAGAACCCAGGTCAGCCGAACGCAAGGCAAGTGCCTTACCCACTGCACTATCCGACTCCCATCCCCGTAGTCCTCCTTTCTCTGTCCATTTCCCACCCCTGGCCTTGGGGCGTCTTTAAAGGCTGACCACCAAGTTTTGTCCATGCTGGGAAAGTGGTTCTGATTGAAATGACGGTAAAGGCGGGAAGCCGGTTTGAGCACATCGGGGAGACCCTGGGCCTTCAGTTCCCTCCTTGCGTTCTATTTTTGCTTTCCCTTTCTTCCCTTGTTGTGGCGACCGTTGCTTGGTCGTGGCGCGGGAAGGGCGTTGCACACTTGAGCTTCGCTGCTTGTCTGTGTGCCCGGCAGGAGTGACGCTCATTTGGTGGCACTCATGCACCTTGGAATGGCAGTGCCCAACACGGTGTTCCCCAGGGGTCCCACTCTTGGCTGAGGGGTGCTGGTCTTAGGCAGCAGCAGCCTGGACCCACGTGGGTGGCATTGTGGAAGGAGTTGGGGGCAGTCCCCCGGAGCCCCTGAGTTCCTGCCTGTCTGCCGTGCGTTTCCCTTGGGGGTTCAGCGGAGGGGTCCAAAGGGGGAGAACCCTACGCAGGGGATGAGGCTTGTCTGTCTTTGGATCTGCCGCTTAGAGAGGGAAACAGAGTCAACCGCTCTCACTGTGCAGCCGCAGTCTTACTTCGCAAAGCCTTCTGCATCCAGGAGCAAAAGGCTGCTGGGCAGTTGGATCCGGGGAGCGCGGCTGTAGGCTGAGAGGCGCCAAGCGCAGCGGCCGCGCGTGTTTCTGGCATCAGGACCTCGTCCCGCCCGGAAGCAGGGGCTGTACCTCGGAGCTGTATCGCCGGCCACATCAGTTCTTTAAAATCCAATTTCAAAATGAACCCCCACATGTGTGGCATAATGATGTGTGAGTCCTTAGTAACACATTAAAGAAGCGAGGCTAGCCGCGGGGCTGCTAGGTTACATATTGCTGAAGCCGAGCCAGGAGTGGAGCTTCGCCGTTCCTCCGGGGAGGAGCCCGAGACACGCCGGCTTTCGCTGGAGACAGTGACCAGGGAGGGGTGGTGTGTGGCTCCAGGATAGAGCTACATTTCAGTGGGTGGAAATAAGGCTTCATGTTTTTTCCCCTTTCAGATACGATTTCCATGAAAGGTATCCACTGGTCCCTTGAGAGCTCAAACACCTAAGGGTCCGCCCTGGTTTGTACAGAAAACTGGTACTGGCAGTTTACCTCCCCTCCCCCTCTTTATGCTCCCCTCCCCTCTCCCCTGTTTCTCCCCGTTTTGGACCACACCCTGCAATACCCTTCTTCCTTCCTTCCTTCCTTCCTTCCTTCCTTCCTTCCTTCCTTCCTTCCTTCCTTCCTTCCTTCCTTCCTTCCTTCCTTCCTTCCTCCCTCCCTCCCTCCTTTCTTCCTTCCTTCCTCCCTCCCTCCCTCCTTTCTTCCTTCCTTCCCCTTCTTTCCTTCCTTCCTTCCTTCCTTCCTTCCTTCCTTCCTTCCTTCCTTCCTTCCTTCCTTCCTTCCTTCCTTCCTTCCTTCCCTTCCTCCCTCCCTCCCTCCCTCCCTCCCTCCCTCCCTCCCTCCTTCCTTCCTTCCTTCCTTCCTTCCTTCCTTCCTTCCTTCCTTCCTTCCTTCCGTCCGTCCTCACTCTAGGCAATGCTGTTACTCCGTGCCAGGCCTTGCCTGCTGTTCATTCCTCGCTGTACCATCCGCTCTGGCCCATGTGTCGTTTCTTTTTGGAGAATCCAGTTGCCTGCTTTGTCCCCGCTACGGTCTCTGGGCCTGGGTGTTGTCCTTAGTGTATGATGTGATCCTTAATTCTGCGGAAGGACCCTGCGATCCCCATGTGCAAACCGAGACGGTAGGGTTGGGATTGTCTCTGCGTAGAGCCCGTGGCAGCTGGGCGTCACTTTGCCGCGGCTGCAGCTGTCCATGGCAGAACCCTGAAGGCACGCCACTGGGACGCCTCTAGTTTCCCACAGTAATTCCCAGGCTAGAGTGGGGTGGGTGGGGCCCTTGCCTTGCATGCGGCCGACCTGGGTTCGATCCCTGGCCCCCCCATATTGCCTCCTGAGCACCACTGGGTATGGGCAGAACAACCCCCCCAAAGATGCTAACTCCCCTTAGCCCAGCCCCCTTCTTCCCCTACATCTGGGGTCTTTGGGCCGTGTCTGGAAGCAGTTTTGATGGGTACGACTGGGCAGGTGCTGCCGGTCTAGGGGGCCAGAGATCCTGCTGGACCCCCTGTAGTGCGCTGACCGCCCCCCAGATGGGGGAGGAGAAGGGGTGGAGAATCCTGCCATCAGTTCTCTGGAGGCTGCCCGTTGACACATTATGTGTGAGGAGTCATCAAGCAAACTTTCCCTGATTCGTTTTGGAAGCATTCACCCTGCATGAATCATTAGTTCCAGGGCAGATGGGCCTTTCCTTCACCCTCTCTTTGCATTGGGGTGGGGCCAGCACTTAGCTCTCCATCCCCTTTTCTGTCTTTGGGTGACACCCTTCCTTCCTTGGTTTCCTGAGCCTTCTGCCCAGCCCCCCCAGCCCCCCAGTCCCTGGCACGTTTGTTGGGTCACTTTCTGAACGGTGCATGACCGTGCGTTTGATAATTTATTTTGTTTGGGGGGACTTGGGGTCTATACCCAAGTGATGCTCAGAGGTTGCTCCGGGTGCTTTGCTTAGGACACGGCAGGGCTGGGTTTGGACCCAAGCCTTATGCACGTAGATGGTCAGTGCTGGCCAGTGGCTATCTGCCTGGCCCCTACTCTCTGTGTTTTTGAAGGTCTATTAAACATAAGCCAGAGGTTTCAGACTTAACTTGGCTTACTGCCCTCTTGTCAGGAAAAGAAAAAAAAATCACTCAGCGCTCCCCTGGAAATCTGCCTTCTTTAAGCAAACAAATGCAGAACACCCTCCAATTGTACCCCAGGCTACTACTGGCCTCCCAGGAGGGGAGCCGGGATCGCCCAGTGTGGGAACCGCTGCTACGAGCATTAATGCTAAACAATGCACTTTTGATTGCATCTCCCGCTCTGGTTCCAGAGACCAGAAGCTTCCCACTGCTCTCCCTGAGGTGTGGCCCAGCCTTCTCTCTACCTTTGTTACACCCCACCCAGCCCCCGACTCACACAGTGTTTTCCCAGCAAATCCGAATCCACTGGGAACGAGGGAAATGTAAGTTTGGGCCCCCCTGCTGGAGTTCGAATCAGCCCGGGAGCCACTGGAACTGTTTTTTGTTGTTGTTGTTTTTCATTATTTCTTTTTAAAAAAAATGTTTTTTTTTAATCAGTGAGTCACCGTGAGGGTACAGTTACAGATTTACACATTTTCGTGCTCGTGTTTCCCTCATACAATGTTCGAGAACCCATCCCTTCACCAGTGCCCATTCTCCACCACCAATAAACCCAGCATCCCTCCCACCCCCCAATCCCATCCCCCCCACCCCACCCCACCCTACCCTGCCTCTGTGGCAGGGCATTCCCTTTTGTTCTCTCTCTCCAGTTGGGTGTTGTGGTTTGCAATAGGGGTGTTGAGTGGCCATTGTGTTCAGTCTCTAGTCTACTTTCAGCACGTATCTCCCTTCCCACGCGTGGCCTCCAACCACATTTTACTTGGTGTTCCCTTCTCTATCTGAGCTGCCTTTTCCCCAGAATGTGAGGCCAGCTTCCAAGCCATGGAGCCAACCTCCTGGTACTTATTTCTACTATTCTTGGGTGCTAGTCTCCTACTCTGTTATTTTATATTCCACAGATGAGTGCAATCTTTCTATGTCTGTCTCTCTCTTTCTGACTCATTTCACTTAGCATGAAACTTTCCATGTTGATCCACTTATATGCAAAGTTCATGACTTCATCTTTTCTAACAGCTGCATAGTATTCCATTGTATAGAGCCATCGGGAGAGTGTCCGGAACTGCTTTTTTTTTTAACCCCAGTACCTGGTGAAATATGAACCCACCATAGTAGGACCCTTTTCAAAACTCAAAGCCAGAGTTTGAGAGATGGCACTTGCCTTGCACATGGCCAGTTCCTGTGTGATCCCCAGTTCCCCCATATGGTCCCCTGAACCCTGTCAGGTGTAAGCTTTGAGCTCTGCTGGGTGTGGTCCCCAAACCCAAAGCTCTGGGGTCCAAGGCTTTTGTGTCTCTCCCTCACTCAGCGAGGCCGCCTGTCCCGCGTGTTCTGCGCTCGCTCCCAAGTCTTTGCTCACCTGTTTCCTGGCTACATTTCCTCCGCCACAGTCTCTTTCGTTCCCTCGCCCCATTTAGGGACACGCTTGGACAGTCTCCTTGGCCCGTTTCTTTATCGCGCGCCGGACACGCCCCGTGCAGGGGGGGGGGCTGCTCCCAGCGCAGTATTTGGGATTGTTTCCAGCTTTGCCAAGGAACCTCACGGAGTTGGGAGTCAGCTCCGGGCTCTCCCGGGCAAAGCTCTAGCGCTCTGGCCATCTCCCCCGCCCCCCCCCACTCTCCCATTCCCAAACCCTCCTCTTTATCCTGCCAATAAAGTTAAGGTTCTTTTTTTAGCACTTCCATGCTTGGCTCTGCCTGCCTCTCCCCCCCTCTCCCTACATCCCTACATCCACACTTGAGTCTCACACTCCTGTGTGTGTGTGTGTGTGTGTGTGTGTGTGGTGTGGGGGATCAAACCTCAGGTCTCTACTATTGAGCTGTGTCCCCCAATTCCAGGGAAGGCCCTTTTTGTTCCTTCCCTAAGTATTAGCTCAGAGCTCAAGTGTGTTTTAATTTGTCTTATGGGCTGTTTGGAGTGGTCCTTTGTTGGAGTATGCCTCCACTTGGCAAGTCTTTTGCTTTGTGATGAGAGGGGGAAAAAAACTTTTACTCAACTCGGCACAAGATTCTTAATTACACTTGATTGCGCTCTGTTTGACTCCAGGCTGAGTAATTGCACGTTGCCCGGAATTTGTTTTGTGAGCTTGCCATTAAAAAAAATGTTTAAAACCATAACATTTCTTTTCAGAGTCTCATTCCAAAGGCTACTTAAAACTTTGGGAATTAGTTGAAAATATTTTACGTTTCGTTAAAATATATAAGAGGTGGTATGTGGAAAAATGAGCTTATGCCTTTAAGCCTCATCAAGTTCTCTTTTTTTTCTTTTTTTACATTTTTGGACCACACCCAGCGATGCTCAGGGTTCCTCTTGATCTACTTGGGGGAAACCACATGGGATGCCAGGGCTGGAACCTGGGTTGTCAGAATGCAAGACAGGCGCCCTACCCACTGC
The DNA here is from genome assembly GCF_027595985.1 of Sorex araneus. Taxonomy (NCBI): domain Eukaryota; kingdom Metazoa; phylum Chordata; class Mammalia; order Eulipotyphla; family Soricidae; genus Sorex; species Sorex araneus. The sequence continues at coordinate 21,796,281 of NC_073313.1, forward strand.
ACTGTCATTCCAGTCATTTTCTTAAATCATGTTTTTTTTGGGCCACACCCAGCAATGCTCAGAGGTTACTTCTGGCTGCACTCAGGAATTATACCTGGTGGTGCTTGCACCATATGGGATGCCAGAGAATGAACCCGCATTGGCTGCATGCAAGGAAAATACTCTTTTTTTTTTTTTTTTGCTTTTGCTTTTTGGGTCAAACCCGGCAATGTACAGGGGTTACTCCTGGCTCTGCACTCAGGAATCGCCCCTGGCGGTGTTCAGGGGACCCTATGGGATGCTGGGAATCGAACCCAGGTTGGCCGCATGCAAGGCAAACGCCCTCCCCGCTGTGCTATTGCTCCAGCCCCCAAGGCAAATACTCTGACCTGCTGTACTTCACTTTGGCCCCCTCAAGCTCTTGCTTTATGGTTGTGTCTGGTTTGAATGCCGCTGGGCAGCATGTGTTGAAGCACCAAGCATTAAGAGCGTTTCTTACCTTCCGAGAGGAGCTACTTTTTCAAATAATATGAGGCTTTACGTTCTCCGTCCGCAACCTACCTATGTATGTATCTGTCCATAGTTAGCTTTTGGCGCAGGTCAAACACAGGGCCTCACAAAGCTGAAACAGGCACACCACCACTGAGCTTTCTCCTCGAACCCTAACTTCTCAAGGAAAGCGTTTCTTAAATTTAAGAAATTTTAGATGATTTGTTTTGGATCACAGTTGTGTTCTGTTGTGGAGAGGAGTTACTGGATTTTTGTTTTTCATTCTCTTAATGATACATTGAAACTGACAGGTCAGACAGACTGAAGTGCTGTGTCCTCATAGCTTTTTTGGGGGGAGCTTTCTGGGTCACACCCGGTGATGCTTAGAGGTTACTCCTGGCTCCCTACTCAGGAATTAATCCTGGTGGTGCTCTGGGACCACATGGGATGCCAGGGATCGAACCTGGTCGGCTGCAGGCAGGGCAAGCGCCTTACCCTCTGTGCCACTGTGCTATCTCTGCAGCCCCCGTTCTCGTGGCTTTTACAAGGTAGAGCTTTTGGTGTGTCACGTAGTGCTGGGAATTACGAGCTTTATAATTTGGACTTAGATCCCCACTGTTAGACTAACTCTTGGCAGGTAAGGATCATTTAGAAGCTTACTCGAATGTGGTTGGGTCTATTTAAAAACATGTTCAATAAAGCTATTGGAGTCACGCATATTCTGGGCATTTTAATCCACCATTTCACTGCAGTTGTAACCCAAGCCTGCTGGTGTGTGCTGCGGCTTCAACCACCATTTCATGGTAGTTTAATTACAGGCTCGGTTCTTTTGAAAAGTCGGGAAACCTCCTCAATTGAATCTGCAAACCAAGTATGTAAACCATTGCACAAATGCTCCTTATGACTAGGCACTCTTCCAGACCCCAGGAAAAACAACTCTGGGGCCCTTGGTTGTGGTGGAGCCTGCGTTTCATTAAACTGATACTGTCATCTGTATTCCGGAAGGAGCCCTGGAGCTAGCGGCCGTACCTGTGATCAAATGCAGTTATTTCTGTGCAAAGCCACAAACTCCAGGGCTGCTGGAAAGGGATGGTAGCATGTTAGAAATTCCTGAGCCGACTTGACTCTCTCTCTCTCTCTCTCTCTCTCTCTCTCTCTCTCTCTGATACTTTCCCACGCACCTTAATTTTCCCCTCTGCATGAAGGTGCTAATGATCCCCAAATCCCACACACTGTGTTGTTGGGTGGGATGTCCAATAAAATGTTTGGAAGCGTGTCAAGTGATACATAAAATGCTTACCACTAATTGCGTTACTTAGGGCTCAGTACTTTGAAATTGTGCCAGTGGATAAAGATACTCAGTTATAAAGAGGTGTGAACTGAAAGATAAAGAAGATTGTGCTGGCAAAAGAAGAAGCAGAAAATAATGTGTTGGCATAGATTTGAAGGTCAGTTGCCTTTAAAGAACCTCTTTAAGTTATTACAGTAGAAGTTTTAAGACTCTCTGATTCTTTTTTCTGCTTTGGGCCACACTGGGTGTGCTGGATGGCTCCCGGTGGTGATTGTGGGACCACACAGGGCCTAGGATTGAACCCAGGAGCCCACTGAGCTGTGGCCACGGGCCAGACATTCTCATTTTTCAGCATATTGCCTCCAAGAGTTAGTGCTGCATTGCCCGGTTTCCCCCAGGGTACCGCTTTCTCCTTTGAGAGTCCTAAACAATTTGAGGACATTGTCAGATTTATTAACAGAAAATATTCTCTTCCAAAGAATTGTAGATCAGAGTAGCTCAAACAAGGCTTTGGATTTTTTTTTCTTTTTTGGGGGGACCACACCCGGTGATGCTCAGGGGTTACTCCTGGCTCTGCACTCAGGAATCACTCCTGGTGGTTCTCAGGGGACCCTATGGGATGCTGGGAATCGAACCCGGGTCAGCCTCGTGCATGGCAAACGCCCTACCCGCTGTGCTGTCGCTCCAGCCCCATTGCTTTGGAATTTTGAGACTTGAGCATCTCACACTCGGTGTGGGCTCGGGGGGGTGTGGAGCGCATGCCTTTTTTTCTTTTTTTTTTCTCTTGAGGAATTTCCTTACTCCTTTTTAAAATTTAATTTCATTTTTATAAAGTTGTTCACAATAATGGATTCCATTTAACATTCAAACACCAATCCCACGGCCCTTGCACCTTCCCACCACCATATTTAGAATGTTTCCACCCCAAATCCCAAACTGTACCCCCCCGCCAAAGCAGAACCAAAACAATTAATTTTGTATTGCTTGTTATGAATGATCCGCTAAAAATGGACCAGTAAAGTTTCCTTAGAGGAAAGTGTGTGAAGATTGTTGCATTTCATCCCGGAGCCATTAAGCCCTTCTATAAGAGATTAGTAACATGTCACCCCCCATCAGATGTTGTGTGCTACTCCTGGTAGATCATTGGTGTAGAGTATCAAATTCACGGAAGCGCGCTCCAGGAATTCTAAAATTTAAAATACGATTATCCAGCAGATTCACGCAGGGGTGAGGCTATCCGAGCGTGTGGGAGGAGCCGTGAGCATGGCCGCATTTGAGTTCTGGAGGTTTCGACTGCCAGGGCTCTGTTAGGGCGGGGAGGGAAAGTCACCCCCCCCAAGTTTCCCTGGTGAAGACAGCCTGGTGTGGGGTCTGGAGGCATGTCTGTAGCATGTTGCTCTGTTCCACGGATGCCCTTTTTCTTAAGAGTATTTTTTGTGGGGCTGGAGCGATAGCACAGCGGGTAGGGCATTTGCCTTGCACGCAGCTGACCCGGGTTCGATTCCCAGCATCCCATATGGTCCCCCAGTACCGCCAAGAGTAATTCCTGAGTGCAGAGCCAGGAGTAACCCCTGTGTATAACTGGGTGTGACCTAAAAAGAAAAAAAAAAAGAAAGAAAGAAAAAATACTCTTTTTTTTTTCTTTTTTGGGTCACACCCGGCAATGTTCAGGTCTGACTCCTGGCTCTGCATTCAGGAATCACTCTTGGCGGTGCTCGAGGGACCATATGGGATGCTGGGGATCGAACCCGGGTCGACCGTGTGCAAGGCAAATGCCTTATCAAATGTCTTATCGTTCCAGACCCTTGTGACAAACTTTTATTTTATTTTACTTTTTAATTTTTTATTTATTTTTGCTTTTTGGGTCACACCCTGCGATGCACAGGGGTTACTCCTGGCTCTGCACTCAGGAATTTCCCCTGGCAGTGCTCAGGGGACCATATGGGATGCTGGGAATCGAACCCGGGTCAGCCACGTGCAAGGGAAACACCCTACCCGCTGTACTATCGCTTCAGCCCCCTTGTGACAAAGTTTTAAAAAAAGAGTATTTTTTGTGACCAGTGTCTGGGATCATGCTCTGGAAAATCATAATGTTTTGTGGTTTCCATTTTCTACACGTGGCAAAATTTCACCTTCGTTTCTACCTGAATTCTAGGTCCTTTATATGAATCTGACACATTTTTGCCCAGTCATGTATCAGCAGGCCCTTTGGCTACCATTTTATTTTATTTTATATTATTTTATTTTTAAAGATTTTTCTTTTTAAAACATCTTATTTATTTATTTTGCTTTTTGGGTAACACCTAGTGATGCTCAGGGGTTGCTCCTGACGCTGCACTCAGAAATTATTCCTGTCAGCACTTTGGGGACCATATGGGATGCTGGGGATCGAACCCCGGTCGGCTGTGTGCAAGGGAAATGCCCTACCCGCTGTGCTATCACTCCAGCCCCTACCTTTTTATTTTAGTTATTAAAAAGGAAGCACAGGTAAACATTGGGTGGAGGAACTTTTTGTATAGATTTTGGAAACGGCTTACACTGATTCTGCAACTGACTGCAGACTGAAAAGGGAGCTAACTGGCTCAAGAGTTGGAGAACTTTGAAGAAGGAGTCCGAGGTCTAGGTCCCTTGGTCCTAGTGTTTGCTGTGTTGGGGCTACATGCGTTGATGCTCAGGGGCTACTCCTGGCTCTGCACCAAGGAATTACTCCTGGTGGGGCTCTGAGGGACCTTATGGGGGTGTCTGGGATCGAGTCCTGATCAGCTGCGTGCAAAGCAACTGCCCTACCTGCTTGTACCATCGCTTTGGCCCCCAGGTATTTGATATTTTATTTTTTTAATGTAAGAGTACTGCTATTTATTCAGCCCTTGATTAACCTGGTTTAATTGGTGTTTGATATTTTAAAGTGGGCGTTAGCTAGGTTGGAGAGAGGAAAGAACTTGCCATCGATTCTCTTTAGCGTGCGACGCAGGGATGTGATAGTACTTTCGTAAAAATAAAACAAGCTCTAAACCCAGATTCTCTCACAGGTGAAGTTTGCACTCTACCAGTGACCTACAACCCTCGCCCCTGGAAAAACAATCCTGTGACTTGCCAATCTACCCCTATCTATTGTGTCTCCCTCCCGTTCCCTCACCGTAGCTCAATTATCAGTGTCCACTGGGTTAGCTTTCATTTTTTCAGGGCCATTGATTTTTATGTCCTTATATTGCCCATGTGGGCGAACTCAGAACTTGTTCAGTCCCTTGAACTTACTTTACTTCACATAATTTGCTCGAGCCCCAATTTGTTTTTCTTTTTTTTCTTTTTGGGTCACACCCAGCGATGCATAGGGGTTACTCCTGGCTCTGCACTCAGGAATTACTCCTGGCGGTGCTCAGAGGACCATATGGGATGCTGGGAATCGAACTTGGGTCGGCCGCGTGCAAGGCAAATGCCCTACCTGCTATGCTATCTCTCCAACCCCTTGAACCCCAATTTGTTTGCATGGGAAAAGTGCACCTCTCCACCCCCCCCCCGGGGGTGGGGGAGTCAGGGTACTCTTAAGTAGTGGGAAGAAGGCCCAGGGCCACTTTCAGATATACTTGACCGTTGAAGGCTGAATGGGAAAATGCATGGACTGGCGGTGTTCGGGGCCCTTCAGAACTACACCTGCCACACTCGGGGGCCATGCTGTATGGGATCAAACCTGGGTTCCTGCACACGCAATCATACACCCCATACCACTGTCCGATCTCCCCAGCCCCACACCTTCTGTCTTCAGTATCCAAATAGTATTTTGTTGTAAGGTTCCAGGTTTTTGAATAATCATCTACCAGCAAGTGAGCTGCTTTGATGTTTTGGTCGAGCGTCTTCTGCAGGCCTGGGGCTGCCTCAGGGTAGAGTGCCTGCCTGAGTGGGGTCTCGGTGGCACTGAGCTGTGGAATCTTGGTCCCATCTCTGGTGACTGTGTGGCCCCAGGCGGCACAGAACCAGTCAGGGAAAGAAAGGGGAGAGTCCTTTTTGTGACTTCTCTTGAGTTACCATTCCTTTCCCCAGATGGGCACAAGATGCCAATAGATACTTCCCCAAAGACATAGAGACACTGAAGGAAATGCTCCGTGTCACCTATTCAGGAAATGCTGACACAGACCGCAAAGTCATTGTACCTCATGGAGTGAGAATGGCCTAACTCAGAGGATTGGAGACGCCTGACAACAATTTAAAATGATACAAACAAACACCGGAGTCTCTCACACCTATGGAGCAGTGGCACAGCCTTGGCCTTGGATGCCAAGGCCACTTAGTGGGTGAAGGGGTGAGGGAAGAAGAGCAGATTGGAGGTTCCAAAAGGACAGTGGTGGAGCATATGGGGGAGGGTCCCAAAAGGACAGTGGTGGAGGGTCACTTTGGTGATGGCGGTGTGCAGTAACTTTTGTATATCAATATGTGTTTTTTAAAATTTATTTTAAATTATTTTTAAATTAAATTTTATTTTTTTTATTAATCACCCTGAGGTACAGTTACAGACATACAAGCCTCCGTGCTTGCATTTTAGTCATACAATGGTCAAGTGTCCATCCCTCCACCAGTGCCCATTTTCCATCACCAATGGTCCCAGCATTCCTCCCACCACCTGTCTTCCACACCCCCAGTACATAATTTTTTTTTTGCTTTTTGGGTCACACCCGGTGATGCACAGGAATTACTCCTGGCGGTGCTCAGGGATCGAACCCGGGTCTGCCACAAACGCCCTACTCACTGTGCTATTGCTCCAGCCCCCCCAATACGTAATTTTTAAACAATTCTTTAACAGTATTGAAGCTACCTCATTCATTTAAAAAATAATAGAGAAATGTACATTCCAGTAATCCAGCAATACCACTCCGAGGCGTGTCTCCAAAGGGCATGGAAATACTCATTCAGAAGGCTGTTTGCTGACATATCACAACAGAACTCCAAGACTCCATCAAAACGATGTGGATATTGTAGAGCAATGGTTAATCAATGAGGAAAAACATTTAGAAAAGTATAATTCTTACCCTTTGGATGTCTGCAAGGCCCGCAGTAGCTCATTTTAAGCCTAATCGACCATCTGTGTCTTTCCCTTCTCAGTTTTGCTAGGGGCTGTCACTTTTATTGATCTTTTCAAAGAAATAGCTTTTTACTACATTGATTTCTCTCTAATTAAAAAAAATATTGATTTCTGCTGTTATCCATATCCCCCTCATTCTGCTTGTTTATTTTTCTCTCAGATCTTGAAGTGGGAGCTTGAGATTTTGAGATGAAGATTGTTTCTCCCTGGTTTTTGTTGTTTTGTCTTGGGGGCCACACGTGGCGGGGCTCAGGGAATCATGTAGGGTGCCAGTCATAGAACCTGGGTCAGCTGTGTGCAAGGCAAGCGCCTTACTAGCTGTATTATCTCATGCCCTGGAAGCTGGTACACTTAAAAGGTGTCATTGTGGGACTGGATTGATATAGTACAGTGGGTAGGACGTTTGCCTTGCACGTGGTCGACCCGGGTTCGATCTCCAGCATCCCACATGGTCTCCCGAGCACTGCCAGGAGTAATTCCTGAGTGCAGAGCCAGGAGTAACCCCTGAGCATCGCCAGGTGTGACCCAAAAAGAAAAATAAATAAAAATAAGCCCTAATACTCTAGAATGCCAAGTTTAAATAAACCTTTAAAAAAGTGTCATTATTTGTGTTATACAGGAAAACTGATCATGAACAGTATTGTGACTGTCATCCCGTTGCTCATCGATTTGTTCGAGCGGGCACCAGTAACATCTCTCATTATGATACTTATTGTTACTGTTTTTGGCATATCGAACACGACACGGGTAGCTTGCCAGGCTCTGCCGTGTGGGCGCGATACTCTTGGTAGCTTGCCGGGCTCTCTGAGAGGGGAGGAGGAATCGAACACGGTATTGTAAAACAGTATCTTAAAAATAAAATGAATTTAAAAAGTACCAGTCTCTGGAGCTTATTTCTGGTATCTCATTCCAAAAACAGTAACAAGTCTCACAATGGAGATGTTACTGGTGCCCGCTCTAGCAAATCTATGAACAACGGGAAGACAGTGCTACAGTGCTACATACTACTTCAGCGTAGTCCTTGGAAAGCAAGGGCCTGGGTTGGATAAGTTACTGTTATTTATTTGCTTATTTTACTTTGGGGCAACACTGGTGATGCTCAGGACTTACTCTTGGCTCTGCTCGCAGGAATCACTCCGAGTGCGGTTCGGGGGACCCTTTGGGATGCTGAACCCAGGTCAGCCGCACGCAAGGCAAGCACCCTACCCTCTGTACTAGCTCTGGCCTCAGCGTTTGCTTGTTTTCCCAGCATTTAACTTGCTGTTAACTTGAATATGGGTACTATTCCTCAGATGATTCTAGCCTAATATTCGGAGACGGTCGCTTCTGGAAATGAACCTCCGATTCGGGCTGTGGAATTACAGCTGAGTGTCCCTCTCAGTCAGGAATTTCAAACTGGGAAAGACCTTAGACTTAGGGGCCAAGAAACCGAGGCTCTGGCGCGAAATTCCAGCTCTTCTGGACTGAGTCTCTTTGTGGGACCTCTCTGGCGGAGAATGACTTTCCCGTTTTGAAAGGGTGACCAAACCGACATCCTTGTTACGGAGACAGGGCCTGGCCTGTGAAGCCTTAACTGTGGGTGTCTTTTGTTTTTGTTGTTGTTGCTGCTGCTGCTGCTTTTTGGGTCACACCCAGCAATGCACAGGGGTCACTCCTGGCTCTGCACTCAGGAATTTCTCCTGGCGGTGCTCGGGGGACCCTATGGGATGCCGGGGATCGAACCCGGGTCGGCCACGTGCAAGCCAAATGCCCTCCCCGCTGTGCTATTGCTCCAGCCCCAACCTCATGGTTTTTCACAGACGACTTCACCCCTCCCCGCCTTGGGACTTTAGATCTGAGGGTGTCTAGTGACTTGCTTCACAGCCATCCAGGAAACTTTGCAAGCTCGCATTCCCAGGCTCCCTCCTTTCGTCATCTGGAATCCATCAGTGCCCAGCCCGCCTCTGTGGTGTTGGGCTGGTGGCCTTTGTCTTTCATCTCTGTACAATTCCCCAGTGGCGCTGACACTTGGCAGTGCCTCCTCGGTGGCTGAGTGTCTCTTGCCATCCATTCTGGAGGGGACTATTTTTTTTTTCTTTCAGTACCCAGGGAGGTCGAGCTGGAGGAAGATGCCAGGGCTGCCTCAGGGACCCCGATACACACGTGGTTTGGGACGTCCCCGAGTCCAAAGTGCGTTATCTGTGGAGCTGCTGTTTCTTTGTTGTTTCACAGCCCGGCGTTGCCGTGTGCGTAGAGACCCTCCCGCTGGCTTCTGGAAACACCTCGTGGGGGGGCGGGTGTTGGTATTGGTGGGAGGTGGCCGGGAGGAAACGCTGCTCTGCAGGGGACAGGAGGCCACCGGTGGCCGGGAGCACTGCAGGCCTGGGGGTTTGTACTGTTCCAGAACCTTCCTGCGTCCCCGCGCCTGGGCCTGGCTTCTCGCCCCGCCGTTACCTTTCCGCCCATGAGGGCTTCTTTGCCGAGTTCTCTTCTCCGGCCCCACTTGGGGGTGCTTTGCCCAGCGTGCTCCCACCCCTGCAGAGCCCACTCAGGCAGAGGTCGGTCGCCTGATGGAGCGTGAGGGCTTCCTTCCGGGAAGCCAGGTGGCCCGGTGACAGAGCGATCACCTCGCCTCCCCTCCTCCCCTTCCTGGGACCCCCTTCTCCGGAGGCCCCGAGAGGGGACGGGACTGTTGCGGCCTCTGGACCGGCCGGTGCCTCCCTGACTTGCCTGCTGCCGGGGCCTCTCGGAGGTAGCCCGGCGGGAAGGAGACAGGATGTGTGAGGGGCTCGCACGCTGTCCAGGGTGTGTGTTTTGTGAGCCCCCTTCTCAGTCCCGATGCAGATGCGCTCCCAGAGAGAAGACCGGGGCTGGTGTTCCTCGAAAGTAGAGCACGGCTCTCGGCGCCCCCCTTTTCAGTAGGGGTGACAGAGCTGGCCTCACATGTGTGCAGGAATACCCTTTTTTTTTTTACTTTTTGGGTCACACCTGGTGATGCACAGGGGTCATTCCTGGATCATGCACTCAGGAATTACCCCGGCGGTGCTCAGGGGACCCTATGGGATGCTGGCAATCGAACCTGGGTCGGCCGCGTGCAAGGCAAACACCCTACCCGCTGTGCTATCGCTCCAGCCCCCAGGGGAATACCCATTTAACTGCTCTCCTGGGGAGGGAAAGGGCGAGCAGGCAGGGGAATAATTAGCACCGTGTTTTCATCACCCCAAGTGCACCCGAATGTCAGCCTGCTCGGGGAATCGCAGCGTTGGCTTCTGTAAACAGTGCCATCTGCTCTGCCTTCACACACCGCACACAGAGCAGGCTGGGCCGGGAGGGCCGTGGAAGTGTGGACCCCAGGGCCTTGAGCGGGGCGTTCCGTCCCAGCCTGTTCCGTAGTAGACTTGGTTCTGGATGTCCTCCTCTTCCTGGTGTTCCCTGGCTCTCCGAAGAAGAGCCCTCCAGATTGATGTCATGGTCCCTTCGTGTATTTTGTGACCCCCCCGCCCCCACACACACATCTTGCTGCTGTGTCTGAGATTGGCTGCAGGTGGCTTTAGGCCTGGGATGAAGATTGTGTCTGCATGGGACGGTCACTCGGGCATTTGCTGTGCAGTGGCGGTGGCTGGGGGAAATGGGTAGAAATGACCACCATTTAGAGTCCTTTTTAATCTGGTATCTGTGATTGCAGGGGAGAAACTGACATCTGCATCTGTTTGTTTCCTCACAGAAACAGGCTCTAAAATTTCAGCTTTGGGGGGGCTGGAGCAATAGCGCAGTGAGTAGGGCATTTGCCGTGCTCGCAGCCGACCCAGGTTCGATCCCCATCATCCCATATGGTCCCCTGAGCACTGCCAGGGGTGATTCCTGAGTGCGTGAGCCAGGAGTAACCCATGAGCCTCTCCAGGTGTGACCCCCCCCAAAAAAATTTCAGCTTTGGGGAGAGAGTTTTATTGAAATGATTCACATGTCATACAGTTCCCCTTTGGGGGGTCATGGGCCATACCTGGTGGTGTTCAGGGCTTCTTTCTAGCCCTGTGCTCAGGGATCACCCATGGAGGGGTTCAGGGGGACCATCTGTGGGCCGGGGTATCCAACTCAGTTAGCCACGTGCAAGGCAAGTGCTTTACCCATTGGACTCTCACCTCCCCCCAATTCTCTGTTTTGAGGGTACAGCTGGTGAACAGTGGCCTGCAGTGCACTTACTGAGTTGTGTGACCACCACAATGGATTTCAGAGCACTCTTCTTGTCCTGGAAAAAAAAAAAAAACCCACAAACTCCTATCTCTCGCTCTCCTGTTTCTCCCAGTCCCTGACAACAACTAATCCGTTTCTATCTCTAGGGATTTGCCTTTGCTGGCCTTTTCCCCTGGCGGGATCACCCCCTCTGAGGCTGCTGCTTGCACTGGGCGTGGAAGCTTCCAGAGTTGCCCACCAGGCAGCCTGTGTTGGTCGGGACGGCCGTTGGTTCTGTGACGGCACACCGCTGTTCTTTCTGTACCTCGATGGATGGTTGGGGGTTCTTTTGTTTTGGTCATACTGCTCTGAACATTCGTGTTGGCTTGGGTTTCAAGTCAGGAGATTAATCGTCCTGCAGCTGCTGTGCAAAGCTTGGATGGACACGGGCCAAGCTGGCCGAGTGTGACGGGCTGACAGCACCTGTCTTACCTTCGCTGCTAATCTGGGGAGGGGGGCTTCACTTGGGCTCTGAGGGTCTGAGAAGTCTCCTGATACATGGCCTTTTGGTTACACTGGACCTAGAAGTGATTTCCTTAGAACTGTTGAGATTATGCCTTTGATGGTGAACTAGGAAGGCTCTCTGTGGATCGCTTGACTTCAGTGCTGTGGACTTGCCAGCTGTCAGTGTTCATGTCCTTTATCACATCTAGCGTGTCCGAGTGAGGCCAGAAGCTGTTCTTGAGCCTTTGGACAAGCAGTGACAACTGGCTTGAAGAAGAGCAAGCCCGCTAGGAATACATGCACTGTCTCGGGAACGCACAGAAGGCTATGGCGAAGGTGGGAACTCTGGAACGGATGTGTTTGCACCTTGAACTTGACATAAAGTGATTGTTAGCGGGGCTGAAGCAATAGCACAGTGGGTAGAGTGTTTGCCTTGCACGCGGTCAGCTCGGGTTCAATTCCCAGCATCCCAGATGGTCCCCTGAGCACCGCCAGGGGTAATTCCTGAGTGCAGAGCCAGGAGTAACCCCTGTGCACCACCGGGTGTGACCCAAAAAGCAAAAAAAAAGTGATCGTTAGCATACAGCTCTTAGTTCTGACATGTCCACTGCCAGGACAGCCATGCACTTTGCCTGTTGGAGTCTTGGGTTTGATCCTTGAGCACTGCTAGGATTGGCCCCTGAGCACAGATCAGGAGTAACCCCATGAGCACTTCCTAGGTGTGTTCCAGACTCCCCTCTTGGAAAAACTCAAAAAGGTTAGGATATGCGAAGTGATATTTAGGGCACAGGGCATTGCCAGGGCCATACCTGACAGCGTTTGGGGTGGGAGTGGGGTGGGGCATATGGTCCCGGGAATCAAACTCCGGATCTCCACATATGAAACACGTGTTCCAGTCCTTCAAACCTCCTCACCCCAGCCCCTTCAGCAGGGTTTCAAATGAGGCACCTGGAAGACTTCCGGATACAGCTGGAACCCAGTTTCCATTTCTTCTTGTAGGTGTGTGGACTGGAGCAATAGCGCAGCGGGTAGGGCGTTTGCCTTGGATGCAGCCAACCCGGGTTCGATTCCTCCATCCCTCTCGGAGAGCCCAGCAAGCTACCAAAAGTATATCGCCCGCACGGCAGAGCCTGGCAAAGCTCCCCGTGGCATATTCGATATGCCAAAAACAGTAACAAGTCTCACAATGGAGACGTTACTGGTGCCCGCTCGAGCAAATTGATGAACAGGACGACAGTGCTACAGTGCTTGTAGGTGTGGAGAATCAGTTAAGAAAGCCAGGAAACGGGTTTCTGTGTGCAGGAGAACTCGGCTCAGGCCAGGTGTGACTCGTAGGTTCTTTGACCTTGTCTCGAGCTGGGGGCTTAGGGCAGTGGTGGCTCTGCAGCCAGCTTCCTGGCCGTCGTGCGCGGGTGGGAGTTAGGGCAGTCCCTGACCACGGCTGGGAAGCAGAGAGCAGAATTGAGGATGAGCCGGGGGTCTGGGTCTCTGGAAACGAGGAGGAGGAGGGCCTGGGGGCAGGAGAGGGCCACGGGGCAGTGACGGGAGGAATGAAGAATGAATGTGGGAGAGGGATTGAAATACGTATTTCTCCCAGCCTGTTGTGGGAGAGGGATGTGGTTGGCAGAGAATCGGGGAGCAGGAGCTTGATGAGTTGTGGGGTTTCTGGCCGGCATGACTGAGGATGTTCTTGGCAAGAGTTGAAAATCGTCTCCTGATTTCCCAAGGCTGGTGTCGCGAGCGGCCACACACACAGGCAGCAGCGCCTCGCCAGTGTGTAGTAGGGAGCGACCCCACACAGCGGCCTGAGTGTCTCCAGTTTGGCTTCTTTTTTGTTTATTGTTTTTGTAGTTTTGGGTCACACCTGGCGATGCCCTGAGGAGTTACTCCTGGCAATGTTGCAGGACCCTCTGGGATGCCGGGGACCCAAGCTGGGTCACCGGTGTAAAAGGCAAACGCCCTCCCCGCTGGACTCCTGCTCCGCCCCCTCCGCTTTGGCTTCTTGGGTTGGTGAAGTCGGAAACCACTTCGATGGAGGGATGCTTGAGCCACTGGGTCACAGCTGGGGGCAGCCTCAAGTTCTTCAGGATGTGACAGTGGCTGAGTCCTCTGGGGGATCTGCAGCGACGGGAGTATAACCGACATGGGGGGAGGCCGATTTTGAGGTCAGACCTGTGAGCAGTTGGACAGGTAGCAGGTGGCCGCTGCCGATAGAGGTTTGGGGTTCAGCCCTGTGGAGCCGATGGTCCGTTTGTAAATGGTTGCCGGGAGAATCCTGGGCCTTCATTGGCCCGGTTTCGCACCCGGGTCTCCCGTTCCACTTACCGGAGCGGGATGCTTCCTTTGTTTTGACCAAACCTGGCAAAGTCGATTGTTTGAAAGTTATTGTTGGCTAAGCAAACACAGGGCAGGCAGTGATCTGGAATTGGGGACATCGAGTGGTCCGGTGGACAAAGAACATTTCGCCCTGGGAGCGATGGCTGGTTTCTGAGCAGTTAGCTGCATCTGCTACTTTCAGGGAAGTCTTGATTTCTTGTTTGTGTTGGGGTCAGACCGGTGCTATTAGACTATTCTCTCCAGCCCCTGCCTGGGGAAATTTTAAAGAACTGGAAACATTTTCCCCATGTAGTTTGTTCCACTGATGTGTCCTAAAAACGGTTGTATTGTTTTCTTTCACACTGGAATCTCCGGCTTCCCTCTTTGTAGCCATTTAGGACAATGCTATCTTTTTTCTTTTTTTTGCTTTTTGGGTCACACCCAGCAATGCTCAGGGGTTACTCCCGGTTTTGCACTCAGCTCCTGGCAGTGCTTGGGGGACCATATGGGATGCCGGGGATCGGACCCGGGTCGGCCGTGTGCAAGGCAAACGCCCTACCCGCTGTGCTATTACTCTGGCCCCCGACATTGCTATCTTGTTTTCTTGTATTTCCGCTCCAACCTGGGCTCATTTTCACCCAAGGGTGTTCCCTACTTCCCCTTGCCCTGGGCAATTAATTGGAGTATGGGGCCATGTTTGACAAGGAGGAATTGATACTCACATTTTTACTGAGTATGATCAGATTGCTGAAGGACCAGAGGCAGGATACTCCTTCATACCATACCTCAATCGAGGAACCCGAGAAATTCAGGTATATTTTGTTGTGCATGCTGCTTATGTGTGTAAAGTTTGAAATTGTGTCACAATTTTAAGGCATTTTTCTGAAGGTATTTGATATGCTACCTGTGGCTATGGTTAGGCAGGGATTTGATTTTTAACTGATCTACCGAGAGTATCCCACCCGCACGGCAGAGCCTGGCAAGCTCCCTGTGGTGTATTCAATATGCCAAAAGCAGTAACAACAAGTCTCACAGTGGAGACGTTACTGGTGCCCGCTCGAGCAAGTCCATGAACAACGGGACACTGTAGACAGTGCTACAGTGCTACGGGATGTAGCATCAGAGATTTTAAAACCTCTCCCGATTACTGGAGAGCAGATTCTGGATTGAAAAACCCTTGTGTTTTGGTGTTCTAGAAACATCAGGTACACCGTCATAAGAATGGTTAATCTCACAAAATCATTGCCACTTCCCGGACGAACGTTGACCAAGCACCTGAGACCAAGGTGACCGAGCCAGCTGCCCTGTTGCCTGCTGGAGCTGCGGCTCAGGCCTTTGCTTCTGGTTTGCACTTGCAAGTGTTGATGTGGAGCAAGAGGTCCTGGGCGTGTTTCAGCCTTCGCCGCTCTCTGCAGTCTAACCCCGGCTTGGGAGCAGTGTTCCCAGGCCACGAGCAGGTGACTGTGAATGACGGTGGCCAGTGGGCAACATGGCATGTTTCCCACAGTCCTGGCCAGCCTGGGAGTGAGTGTCCACGGGGACTAGATACTGGCCACAGCCAGGAAATACATTCAGACCCACCGTCTGTCCTGGGCGCTGGGGCTAAACCTCTAGGATGAGCTGCCGCTCGTGACCGGGTGGGTCCTTTTGTCTAATGTGTTTTCCTTTCCCTTGACTCCTTGCCGGAGGGCCTTCCCGGAGCCCACCTAGCGCCTTGCTGCTAATTGCACCAGTCAGAAGAAAAGGGGCTCGGCCAGCAGTCGAGGGCTCTGCATGTGTCAGGCAAACATACCCCCTTTTCTTCTCCTGGGGGGACAGGGTTGGCCCCAGCTCAGTCCCGTGGCCATTTGCTGCACAGCCTGGCCAGTGACACGCAGGGTGGCCCTGTCTGGATTGTCCCCTCATCCGCCCGGGGGATTTGCGTCGTGCCAGCAGAACCCAGTCTTGAGGCCATTTTCCCAGGGTGATGATTTGTCTTATACACTTGCAGAACAGAAAACATCTGCTCTCGCCAAGGAGGGATTGGATAATTGCACAGCGGCTCTCTCGTCCCGGGGCAGTGTTGTGGAGCTCGCTGGAACTTGGCCGGCTGGGCACGCTTGCTCGCCCGCCCCGCCCTGCACATCCGGTCACTCCCACTGCGGCCTGGCCCCACCATACTTCACTGGCGCGCACAGACCCAGCAAGGCCGGTTCTTAGCAAGTTCCGTGTTTGAGGTGGGGGTCTTAACATTGCCATCCGAGGCAGCTGGGGGATATGTGGCTTAGTGGGAAAGTGCAGCCTTTGCCAAGAGAGGCCCTGGGTACCATCCCTGGCGCCGAAGCCCCAAAACCAGAACAATCAAAGCCACACTTCTAGGAATAGTATTGTTCAGCCTTCTCCTCCTTCTGCTTTCCTGACGTGAATCTCAGAATGCAGCAAAGACAACTAGATTTTTTTTTGGGGGGGGGGCGGAGGGGGGAGAAGCAAACCTGGTGATGCTAAGATCTGCATTCACAAATTTCCTGGCAGGCTCCGGGGACCATATGGGATGCCGGGGATTAAACCTGGGTGGGCTACATGCGAGGCAAGTGCCCCTGCCTGCTGTCTTCAGGCCCCACCAACTAACTAGATCGTTTTTTCTGCCAGATGAGTTTCCCAGAGCAGTTTTGCTGGGAACGAGCAAGAATGCAATGCGGGTTACTGTTCTGTTCGTCTGTACCGGGGTTGCAGTGGGTGAGGGCTGTGGATTCCGTGCCAGTCTCTCTTGAGTGTGAGCCTCTCCAGGGCCCCCTCCACAAGCCCCCGCTCCTTCGCAGTGGGCCGCTGGGCACTGCCTTTTCCCAAGAGCCTCCTCAGTTGCGGCCCACCCTCTGTTAATATTTTGCTGCGAGGCCCGTGAAGTCCCTTTGTTTTCTCACTTCTTACACACGTGCTGGTAGCACACGAGAGAGTCTAGGTGCTGTGACCTGCTGTGTCTCCCTGCTTGTGTTTGGGGGGGTGCGGGGAGAGGTACACTCTGTCAGTCAATCATTGACTTTGGTTCGAATTGTTGCCTGTGAAATATTCTAATTTCTCTGTGTTTAGGGATTCCGAATCCCAAACACTCAAGTGATAAAGGGCTCAACTCCCGGGGCTGGAGCGATAGTACAGCGGGGAGGGCGTTGCCTTGCATGCAGTCAACCCAGGTTCAATTCCCAGCATCCCATATGGTCCCCCGAGCACTCCCAGGAGTAATTCCTGAGTGCATGAGCCAGGAGTAACCTCTGAGCATCACCGGGTGTGAGCCCAAAAGAGAAAAAAAGGGCTCAACTCCCTCTGGGCACTAAGGGAAAGTCCTTGCTGGCCTCCACCGCCTTCTGCACCCCCCCCCATGCCTTGGCATTTGGCTAAGGAATTATTACTCCAATTATTACTCCAACCTCTACGTTTGTCTTCACACCAAAGGCCCCTTTCTCTGCCTTCTTTTGGTCTCTTAGAAGAGCACTTGTAATTGGATTTAGGACCTGCCCAAATCACCCTGGATTATCTCATTTCAAGATCCTTGGTTTAATTCCATCTGCCAACAACCTTTCCCTAATAAAGTCACCTTCCCAGCTTCTGGATGTAGGCGGGTCTTTTGGGGACCCATCCTCCTACCGCCTCCAGGGAGAAGGAGTGAAATTTTGATTTCAAATGGCAACTTAGTTATGTTGTGTGTATAGTTTTTGAACCACACCAGTGTATGGGGCGCTACTCAGCTGTGCTCCGGTAACCTTGCAGTTCTGGGGATGTGACTTGAGTCTCTGTGCATGCACAGTCTGTTCTGGCCTGCAGATAACGTATTTTTTTTCTTTTTGGGTCACACCCAGCGATGCTCAGGGGTTACTTCCGGCTCTGCACTCAGGAATTACTCCTGGCGGTCCTGGGGGACCATATGGGATGCTGGGAATCAAACCTGGGTCGGCTGTGTGCAAGGCAAATGCCCTACCCGCTGTGCTATTGCTCCAGCCCTGCAGATAAAATTTTAAAGAGATTTGTGTCATCCAGAATAAGACACAGACTGTCCAGCTTGGCCTCAACTGCGCATCGCCCTCATTCTCACTGGGCACAAGTTCGACTTGGGAACATGGTCAAATGTCACTGGAGATAGACTTTATAAGAGTGGGGGGGGAATGGGGCTGGAGTGATAGCACAGAATGTGGGCGCTTGCCCTTGAACACAGCAGAGCCAGGAGTGATCCTTGAACATTGCTGGGCCTGGCCCCCAATTTTAAAAAACAGTGAAAAAAAATCCCTAGCGTCCATTTCGTGACTGCAATGAATTCCACTGTCACCTTGCAAAACCGTACGATTCAGCTGAACTGGGGAGATTTTCTGTTTAACCTGTTCAGGTCTCAGGGGTGCTGCCTTTCTCAGGGAAGGATGGCTCTGGAGTTAGACCCAGGGAGTAATTTGATTTTCCTCTGAGTCTCATGGGGGTTTCTTAGCGAACGGTCCATGCCGATTTCATAATCCAGGCCCTTGACTGCAGACTCTACAAATTCGGTGGAACCAGCACTTCATCCCACAGTCTCTCTCAAAGAGTGAGACAGATAGTGACCTCAGGGCTGCAAGCTAGGCTCTCTGCAACCCTTCTGAAGAAATTTGGGCTTATTCCCCCCGCCCCACCCACATAAAGAAGGACCATTTTTTTACAAAGGCCGGGATATTCACAGATCTGTGCCCATTGGGTGCTAAGCAATTATCAGCAGTTGACTTGACTGCATAGCATTGAAAATAGGGCAATCTATTTTATTTTTTAATCTCCTATTTCATTCCAGCCCATTCTATTCTAGCCTATTCCATTCTGCCTGCAAACGTGCAGCCCTCATTGTTTAGAGGAAGCTAAACTTCTCCCAATCTTGGGTTTTTTTTTATTGGGACCCAGACACTGAGCCCTTTTTGGACGGGGCCTGGTGAGGTCTCTGGATCGAGGAGGGCTTCCCCGGATGTGCCTAGCAGTTGGGCCCGGGCGGAATTTGTTCCCTTTCTCCCTCTTAGTGACCTTGGTATGAGCGGCACCATTTTAGTTCCTACTTTCCCGATCAGAAAATAACTTGTTCATTCTTGCCACACACCTGGGAATGTCCATCAGCCATGGGTGGACATGCCTTTCTTGTTCTCAACGGACTAGCCTCATGATTTATTTACCCTGAAGCAGCCTCGTGGTATTTGCCGTTCTTTGATGTCTGGGTCTGTGGAATAGTTCATTCAGCTTTCTGGGCTGGGGGGCATGGGAGATATCTTGACACAGCTGTTTTGTGGTGGGCTTCTGCGCCTTTGCTCTTCTCACAGTTACCTGCCCGCCCTCCTCCCCCCAACTACCCTGGGTTGAGAATGAATGTTTTTAGCTCACAAGGAGCAAGTGATCCTGCTTCCAACGGTCTTACAGGACGGTTAGAGGCAGACAGCCTCCCTCACTTTCTGAGCTTGCTGCCTCCTGACCCTCTTGCCTTCTGCCCTTGTTCCGCAGCTGACGGTGAGACCATTCTGAAAGGCCTGCAGTCCATTTTCCAGGAGCAGGGCATGACCGAGTCAGTGCATACCTGGCAAGACCACGGCTACTTGGCGACATACATCAGCAAAAATGGCAGGTGAGGTGTTCCCGAGGGCCCCTACCTGGCTCCCACTGCGCAAGGCGGGGGGGGGGTGTGGTTCTCAGGGACTATTTCTGGCTCTGTGCTTGAGGATCATCCCTGGCAGTGCTTGGGGGTCCACATGTGGCACCAGGGGTCTTGAACAGAGGCCATCTAAGGCAAGCATCTTACCCCACCTTCCCGACCCCATCCAACTGCATACTGTTTCTCTGGCCTGAACGCTTATATTTTCTTAGAGGCCTTTTCAGAGGAACCCTCCTTCTCCTTTTCTCTGCAGTTCTTGAATTTTCTACCCTAGAGGCCAACTCTAGTCTTCTAAGAGCAGTTAGAAGCAGTTATGGGTCAAGGTGAGGTGGGGGGGTTTGGCGGTGGCAACTGGTAGGACAGAGGGCCACAGGAGAGAAGCAGGCTTGGGAAGAAGGGGATCGTGTTGGGACGAAGGATGAAAAACACTTGTCTGGAGTGTTTAGAACGTACATCCCCGAAGGCATTTTTTGACAAGAGCTATTTGCAAATTGCTTCTGAAGGCAGAAAAAATACAAATTAACATGCTTCATTTAAAAGCTTTCCACATTAGTCTTTACTTCTTTTTTTTTTTTCCTTTTTGGGTCACATTTGGCGATGCACAGGGGTTACTCCTGGCTCTGCACTCAGGAATTACCCCTGGTGGTACTCAGGGGACCATATGGGATGCTGGGAATCAAACCCGGGTCTGCCACGTGCAAGGCAGACGCCCTACCCGCTGAGCTATTGCTCCAGCCCTAGTCTTTACTTCTTAATTTTAATTTGCTGGTGGATCAGGGACGCACCCGAGTCGGCCGCACTAGCTCCCCTGCCCCTAACGCCCCTCTTCTGTTACCGGGTCAGCCTCACTTCTCAGAGCTGCCGTTTTTTCTTTCTCTTTGATTATGGCCTGTCTGTGAGGCTGAGAGCCTGGTCCGGTCCTTGCCAATTTTACTTCTTCTTTCCTTTTTCTGTTTTTCTTTCCTCCCTGCCCCCCTGCTTCTGTCTCTCCGCACACGCCCTGCTGTGGGGTGTGTGGGGTCTCTCCCAGCCGTGCTCAGGGCCCATATGCGGTGCTGGGCATGGAACCCGGGCCTCCCGCATGGGCTCTGGCCCTTTGTCTGATCTCCTAAGCTCTTCCTGTTTGCCCTTGGCAAGGTATGTCTTGATTTCTGGCTCCAGTACCTTGAAGTTGGCACTTCACCGTGCCTTCTAGCAGTCTTGATTTTTGTGTGTTTCTGGTGGAACTGTTTACCAGAACCACCCAGGTGGTTAAAAGGGGGGCAGTTCTCATTTTTCCTTTACCCGGGCCCCTCTCCGTTTGTTGCTGGTTTAGCAGACAAGAAGATACTATCAGCTCATTCAGGGGGCTTGGGCCTGGACTTCTGTGGGGTGGGACACATCTGGAGGTGCTCAGGGCGTACTGCTGGCTCTGTGTTCCGGTATCACTTTTGGCAGGGCTCAGGGGAACCCCATGTGCTGTCAGGGATTGAACCCAGGTCAGCCATGTGCAAGGCAAGCTTCCTACCTACTGTACTATCTCCAGCTCTCTCCAGCCCCCTGAGCTTCATTTTGAAGCTAGGTGAAAGGTCACCCCAGGGTTGGGATGAGGTGTCACATGTGCTAGGGGGGGACAGGCAGTGCTGGAGGGGGGGATGGATTAACTCACCTGAGCCTTAGCCCTGACCCCTAGCAGATACATGTTTTGCAAAACATGCACTCTGGTCCTGTATTTATTTATTTTTGCTTTTATTTATTCGTTTTCCCCCTTTTATTCTGGCTATGTATTCATGCCTACTGCCTATATATTCTTACAGATTTTTTCTTATAATTTGATCTTTTTCAAGGGTTTTTTTTTTAAACCATGGCTTATCGTTAGAAGTGACCGCTTGGGTTCTGTTATTTTGCTGGTTGGTTGGTTAGTTTTGTGGGGAACACACCAGACTCTTCAGGTCTTAGTCCTGCCCTGTGCTCAAGGGTCAGTCCAAATTGGTAGTGCAGGGGGACCATATGCGGTGCTGGGGATCAAACTGGGATTGGCCACATAGAAGTAATTTTGTTCATATTTAAGTCATTTAACATTTGTTCAATCGGGCACCAGTAACGTCTCTCATTGAGAGACTTATTGTTACTGTTTTAATTTAAAATAAACAAATGTATTAAGTAATATATTTTATTATTGACGTAATAAGATTATACATGCAGCATCACCCTTACTGCATGCCACATGCAGTTATATGTTTCATTTAAAAGGTGGGAACCTGGTGACACCCACTGATGAGTGCAGGGAGCTCTTTCTGTAAGGAGGCACATACCGGCGCTGGAGCAATAGCACAGTGGGGAGGGCGTTTGCTTTGCACGTGGCCGACCTGGGTTCAATTCCCAGCATCCCATAGGGTCCTCTGAGCACCACCGGGGTGATTCCTGAGTGTAGAGCCAGGAGTAATCCCTGTGCATTGCCAGGTGTGACCCATAAAGAAAATTTTAAAAAAGGAGGCACATACCCCTATCACTTTTTGTCCCTAAAATAAATCCAACTTTTAAAATATTTAAAACCATTTTGAAGCTACAGGCTGGAACTGGCTTGCAGGCTTGCAAGGAACCAAGCCAATTAAACCTGCTGGCAGTCAGCCATTGTTATGGCTATTTCGAATTCTGAAGGTTATTCAGAAAACCCAGTTTGCCCTTCCTCTCTTAGTGCAGTCACCTGCTAGGGTGCCATCTTAAAATTCACTTCTCAGGACTGGAGCAATAGCACAGGGGGTAGGGTGTTTGCCTTGCACGTGGCTGACCCGTGTTCGATTCCCAGCATCCCATATGGTCCCCTGAGCACCGCCAGGGGTAACTACTGAGTGCAGAGTCAGGAGTAACCCCTGTGCGTTGCCAGGTGTGACCCAAAAATAAAAAAAAAAATTAAAATTCAGTTCTCAGTGCTTGGTGCTGAAGTCACTTTCCCAGGCCTAAGAACCTTCTTTTGCGAACTTTAGCTTTTGACTCTAAATCTTCCCTAAAATAGATGTTGGTTTCCGAGCCTTCTAGAAGCGACTCAAGGGAGGGAGTACACACTCTGGTGAGTACCACCAGGGCCTGGTGACAGGAGGACTCATAAAAGACAGCACGGAGGACTGGAGAGGCAGCTCCAAGGGCTGTCACGTGCTTTGCATGAGGGGGCCCCCCTGGTTCAACCCCTGGACTCCCAAGTGGCAGCTGGAATAGCCCTGGAGCACTGCTTGGTTTGGTCCAAACTAAGAAGTCTGTACAAGGTGCGGTGTGTTCACTAGCGTGTTGACATGCACCACTGGGGGCTCACACTCAAGTGTGGGTTACGTGACACCGTGATAGTGCTGGAGTCTATGTGACCAAGTCCTGCCGGCCCCACTTAGGTCACTGGCAGGCTGTCCCTCACACCTGCTCCGTCCCCATGGCGTGGGGGCTCATCCTCGCTGCCCGAATTTGAAGGCAGCCGTGGCGCTCAGGCCGAGGCAAGACTGTGTTCTTTGCTTAAGAAGAAAAGGGCAGCCCCGATCTCCTTCACCCAGATTTCATTTAGCAGAAAGGAATCTCAGGAGAAGACTGAAGCCGGATTGTTTTAGTTGGGAAAAAAATGAAAAGGCTACATAACTTGCACACGGGAGGCCTGGAAATAATCCCCTGCCCTTTATGGTCCCTTGAGCACTGCTTGGTGTGGCCCAAAGGCCAAAATAAAACATCCCAGAACATCTGTGAGAGAGCGAAGACAGACTTATAAAAAGCTAAAAAGTCGGGGGGGGGGTCGTGGGATTTTGTGTCTGAGTGGCAAAGTGCAGGTGACTGTAAAATGCAGTGCCCCATAAGTGAAGGGAGACATAACCCACCCAGAGTAGGGGGGTCCAGCCGAGCAGAATGGCCTTCCGCCCTTGTCTTGTAGGGCTGATGATTCTGATTGCCTTTTCCAAGTTCCCTTGGATTGGGACTTTCTTTGCCGTGGAGGCCCTTACTAGAGCTCATCAAGGCAAAGGACTGGAGCGCTGAGAGTTTTCTCTCAGCCTGGCAAGGCCTTTGTTCCTATTGAAGGTCTCCTGATGATGGCCCAGCGCCAGGTCCCTCCCAACCTTTCTTGATTTTATAGCTTCCTGGTATTCATTGTTAAGGGGCCTCCTACCTGCCTCGGGTCTTTTCTTTCAGGGGCTGTGAGACCATTCCTGACCTCGCAGTATCTTTTCCTTTGTAGCTTTGCTAACTTGAGAATTTACCCACATGGATTGGTGTTACTGGATCTTCAGAGCTACGACGGTGATGGACGCGTGAAAGAAGAAATTGACGGCGTTGGTGTCCCACTTGTATTTATACTTAAGTATTCGCAGAGCATAAGCTCTATCTAAGTATTCGCGGAGCATAAGCTCTGTCTAGTTTAATGTTCAAACTTCCTTTCACATACTTGCTGAATTTCTGGTTAATTGGGAACTTTTCTCCCTGGAGATGAGTAACTTTAGAAGAAAAACAGTTTACCCAGTTGTTGGGGATCTGGCTGCCGTATTTCCCTAGACGGCTTGAGTCTGAGTAGGGGTTTTATTGTAAATGTCTAAGCCAGAATGACACATCTGGTTATAGCTACATTATTCTTTAGGCTTGCCCTTTCTGCCCTTTCTATTCTTTTGTTGGTACCTTTTGGGGTTCATTTTGGGGCCACATATGGTGGTGCTTAGGTGTTAGTCCTGGCTCTGCACTCAGGAATCACCCCTGGTGGTGCATGGGGGACCTAGTGGGATGCGGTGGATCAAAGCCCGGGCCAGCCTCATGCAAGGCAAATGCCCTCCCTGCTCGACTCTTGCTCGGGCCCTGACTTTTATTGGCAATTTAGACTGAGGGTATGTCCACACCATGCAGGAGACTTGGCGTGGGAGTGTGGAATTGGGCCAAGCCGGGAGACTGCGGTAGGGACGGGGGAGGACAGGTGTATCTGGGCATCTGCCAGCCTCACACAGCTCTGTCAACACGGCCTCAAGCTCCTGGCCAGTAATTGAGCTGTTCGTCTGAGCTGAATCTGTAAGCCTATTGATTTCCTTTCTCTTCACTGTAGCTTTTGAACAAAGTCGAAGAAAGAATGAGAGAACTGAGTCAGGACTGTACTGAACGGGTGAAGAGGTAAGTCTGTGTTACACACATCCTTCTGTGTTTCTTTCATGAAGAAAATAACCAGTATTGGGTCTGGCCCTGAGTGCTACCTACTTCAGATACGGAAACCTCGGGGCTGGAGTGAGAGCACAGCGGGCAGGGCATTTGCCTTGCACGCGGCCCACCCAGATTCGATTCCCAGCATCCCATATGGTCCCCCAGCACCGCCAGGGGTAATTCCTGAGTGCATGAGCCAGGAATAACCCCTGTGTATCAGTGGGTATGACCCAAAAAGCAAAAAAAAAAAAAAAAACAACCCCAAAACCAAAGCAGATATGGAAACTTTAAAAGTCATCTTCATCTTCTCACTAACAGAGCTAGTGAGAACTGTTCAAGCAAGACATAGTGTATAAAATGTTTGCCCCTTATTGCCCTGTTCCCTCAAAATGGAATTGACTGAAATAGAGCTTTCTCCAGCTGACAGCACTCTCCAGATGGGAGAATCCTGGGGCTGGAGCAATAGCACAGCGGGTAGGGCGTTTGCCTTGCACGCGGCCCACCTGGGTTCGATTCTCAGCATCCCATATGGTCCCCTGAGCACCACCAAAAGTAATTCCTGAGTGCAGAGCCAGGAGTAACCCCTATGCATCGCCGGGTGTGACCCAAAAAGCAAAACAAACAAACAGATGGGAGAATCCTTATCAGCAAGAGCCAGGGCGTTTAAATCAGCATGCTTAATTTGAGCATCCTTAGGAAAAGCTCTGGGACAGATGGAAGATAGCAAGAGAGTTGTTTGACCCAGTTGCTTCGAAAACCAGAAGGGGCCAGTGAAAAGAATGTGACACAGTGCAGAACTTGAGCGGTGTTTAAAATCTGCCAGAAAACTGAGGTTCATCCAAGTTCAGTTTAGAAGTCCTCGGCCTCTTCCTCAGCCTTCAGGACTTGGCCGTATCCACATCCTATTCTGTCCTGATCCTGGTTTCCTGCTTGCAGAGCTTTCCGTGTCTGCAGCCAGGCACACAGGCTCCTGCTAGGTCATAACATGTTTTCGGAACTCAGCAATCATGAATTTGCCAGCATCAAAATGTTGCTGCTGCTTTTGTTCCGTCCAGGAATGACATTGTCACCAGTAACCATAAACAAGTAAGTTCGTTACCACCCGCAGAGCGGACCCGCCTTTGTGACCAGTGAATTGGAAACCTGTGCTTTTCACTAACAAAGGATGAGATTCTTTTTTTTTTTTTTTTTTTGCTTTTTGGGTCATACCCAGTGCTGGGGGACCATATGGGATGCCGGGGATCGAACCTGGGTTGGCCGCGTGCAAGGCAAACACCCTACCCACTCTGCTTCGCTCCAGCCCCACGATGGGATTCTTTGTGGGAAGCTTTGGTACTGCTTTACGAAAGAAAAAGGAACAGGGCAAAGCAGCTCCCCGCCATTAAATTCCTCATTAAAACCAATTTTCCCAGTTTTCAGTCTCAGCCCCACCGCCGGTTTCGGTGCCTCAATGATGTCCCTGCCCTGTGGCAGGTTCTTGTCCCTTTGCTGAGCTGCGTAAAGCTGTGGCTAAGGAAAGAGCCACTTTACCTCCACTGGGGGGCTGTGAGCACAGCAGGGACTGAGCAGTGCGACTGCTCGCTGGGCTTGTGGTGGCCCCTAGCTGCCTCCATGGGATCTGCCCCCTGAGAGCCCACGCCAGTGACTCTCTGTGTCCCCTCCATCCACTGTCACAGGGTTGACATTTGCCTGCTGCCTGGGACTTGTCCCGATTGGGGCGCCGGGTCTTCAAAGCCCCCCTCCACCTCGAAGCTTAGTCACCTGAGTGAGGAGTTGGGTAAATCAGGAGGGAGGAATCAGTTGGGAGTATATCCGTTTCAGGGAATTTGCTGTGCAAATCTCAGCGTTCTTTCCCGGTGTTAGTATTTCACTGGAGAAAGCCCCAGTCCTTTGTGCCAGGGTCCGGGCTGTGCTTTTGGAAATGAGTGTGGAGGGAAAGACTCGGGCGAGCACGTGAGCCGGAAGAGCCTGGCTGGTAACTGTGCCGCCACCTGTGTTGGGAGCAGGGCTGGCAGCCCCTACATTGTATTCTGGTTCCACGGGCCACACCCCTTTGCCAGGTGTATTTTCCCATCTCTTAGTGTCCTCTGCTGGTAGTTTCTAGTATATTCACCCTGTCATCAAAAATACCTCACGTCGAGAGACAGACAGAGCGAGCCGAGAAGAGTGGCAGGCTGATCTCACATTGAGAGCGAGAGGAGAGAGACAGTGGCAGGCTGCGGGGCGAGGTCGGATGGGGGAAGTTGGGGGTGGTGGGAGGGAAACTGGGCACACCGGTGGCGGGAAATGTACACGGGTGGAGGGACAGGTGTTAGAACACTGAACCCCAATCATGAATCGCTTTGTAAGAAACCCAATCATGAACCGCTTTGTAATGGGCTAGCTCACGGTGATTCAGTACAAAATTTTTTTTTTAAATCTCACATGTACAAGAGACCAATATGAGAAAAGCAGTGCTTTGTTGCCATTCCAGCAATACGTGACTCAGCTGAGAATCTTCTAGGTGCCAGGGGCCTGAGCAATAGTACTGTGGGTAGGGTGCTTGCCTTGAATTCTGCCAACCCATGTTTGACCCCAACACTCCATTGATCATGTCCAGGTATGGTGGCATCAAAAGAAAAACAAATGACTCTTCTATGTGCCAGTGTTACTGGTGAAGCTTTTTTTTTTGGCTTTTGGGGTCACACTGGAGACACTCAGGGGTTATATTCCTGGCTTTGCACTCTCAGGAATTACTCCTGGTGGTGCTTGGGGAGCCATATGGGATGTCAGGGATCGAACCCGGGTCCGCTCTGTGCAAGGCAAACTCCCTCCCCATTGTACTATCGCCGTGGTTCCTACTGGAGAAGGTTGGTTGGGGAGCTAGGACCTTCATCTGGTCGCCCTAATGGGATAGGCTTAGTATCCTCCTCAAAGGGAAGAAAGGCACTTTGGCCACTGAAGAGCTCTGGTGGCATCTGCTGTAACCAGTGGACACACTTAGCAGTGCAGCTGATAGGACATCCAGCTTATATTACCTCACTTACAGACAAGGAGATTTTCAGGCAGAGCACCTGCCCTGTACTTCCGTATCATGAAACATGCCAGAGGAAAAAAGAAGTCAGTGTATGTTCCTTCATTCAAAAACATTACAGCTGTAAAAAGATATTATTGGGCCACCTGGGGACACTTGATTGTGGCACTCGGGGAGTGGCTCAGCGGCAGAAAGCAGCTGGTTTGCAAGTGTGGGCCCCAGAGTTTATTTCTTTTAAATTTTATTATTTTAAAATTTTTATAAAGTTGTTGACAATAATTTATTGCATTCAATATTCCAACACCAATCCCACCACCATAACACCTTCCCACCATTATTTTGAATTTTCCCACCAACAACCAAGCCTGCCCCAAAAGCAGGCCCTAAATTATTTATTTTGTATTGCTTCATATGAGTAATCCACTAAAAAGGATATCAAAATTTTCCTTAGAGAAAAGTGTGTGAAGATTGTTGTAGCTTAACCTGGAGCCATTAAGCCCTTGTGTAAGAGATTACTAACATGTTGTTACAGGTTGACCCTTGTGTGCTAGTATTTTTTTTTATTGAGATTGGTTGCCTTCTACTTTACACCCCATCAAATGTGGTGCGCTACTCCCGGTACATCAGTGGCATAGAGAATGAGATGCTGCGCTGCCACAAAGGCGGCCACACGCTCCAGAAATTCTAAAATTTAAATAGGCTAATAGAGCAGGAAATATTTTTTTTTTTGGCTTTTTGGGTCACACCCAGCGATGCTCAGGGGTTACTCCTGGCTTTGCACTCAGGAATTACTCCTGGCAGTGCTTGGGGGACCATATGGGATGCCAGGGATCGAACCCGGGTCGGCCGTGTGCAAGGCAAACGCCCTACCTGCTGTGCTATAGCTCCGGCCCCAGGAAATAAATTTTTAACTGGACAGTGACTTTGGGGTCTGAGGGCGTCTCTGCAGCTTGTGGCTCTCTTACGAGATCTGTGAGTCTCCGGCCCCAGAGTTTGGTCCTTGATGCTTCCCAGACTCCTGGCAATGTGGATGCTTGGGTTCTCTGGTGCACAGGAAAGCATGTGGTCTCCAGCTCACCATGGCCCAGTGTGCAATCAATGCAGCTGAAAGTATGTGACATCCCTCACCTCCCATTAGCTTTGCAGGTGCTGCAGCTGTGAGTGCCCCCACCTCCAGTGAATACCACAAACAAGAGAGTGTGTGATCATGCCCCGTGCCTTTTACTATAGCAACAACAAGGAAGAGAAGTGGAGAGGGCTGGAGCGATAGTACAGCGGGGAGGGTGTTATTTGGCTGACCTGGATTCCATCCCAACATCTCATATGGTTCCCTAAGCACTGGCAGGAGTAATCCTGAATGTGGAGCTAGGAGTAGCCCCTGGGTGTGACCTCAAAAAGCATAGAGGGGGGAGCGAGGGTTGAAAAGAGAGATATAGAGAGGCCTGACATAGAGGCAGGCTGGGGATGGGGGGTCCCCGGAAGGGTACATTGGGGTATTGGTGGTGGGAAATGCACACTGGTGGAGGGATGTTTGTTTGAACATTGTGTGACTGAAACACAATCATGAGACTTTTGTAATAACTGCATCTCACAATGATTCAATTTAAAAAACACATGTTTTAGAAAGTCCATGGTGTGGCTACGTACTGCACCATTCAGGAAACTTGATGGGGAGGCAGGGTGTCCTTGGGTTTGCTTCTGGGCACTCCCTTCTGAGTGCACTTTTTTGTGTGGTACTGGTGTCAGATGGGCTGTGAGAGGCAGCCACTCTACCAGTGAAACACAGCCTGGTCTTCCTCTCAGATCCGGGTCTGTGTTTCTGGTAGCCTCACCAGAAGCAAGCTTCTCATCTGGCACATTCCTGTCTTGCTTTTTCTTTTCTCCAGGTTGCCACCCATAGTTCGAGGAGGTGCCATCGACAGATACTGGCCCACCGCTGATGGCCGCCTGGTTGAGTATGACATAGATGAAGTGGTGTATGATGAAGACTCACCTTATCAGAACATTAAAATTCTGCACTCTAAGCAGTTTGGGAATATCCTCATCCTTAGTGGGGATGTTAGTAAGTATTCCAGACCCTTCCCTATGGGCAAAACAATATTCCTGCTGGGTACCACTGCTGTGTAGCTTCCCAAATCCCCGCTTGGTGTTGCTGTTTTTTGAAATAGACTTTTGCATCGTACTCACCTGTGGGTTGCTGAGAGTTTTATGCATTATAGCAAAGCCATGACAACTTTCTCCTTACATTTCTTTTTCTACATTTTTAGTTTATGGATGATTAGATTGTATGTTAAGAGAAAAATAATTGCTTGTCTTTTAAGAAACTGGCAGGGGTGAGGAAAACCCTCCCTGTGACGATGAGGGCATTGAATCTGGACCTCTCACATGCAGAGTCCTTGTATTTTTGAAGCAAAGATCAATGATACAGTCCTCCAGCTGAGGAGATGTGATAGCTTTTAATTACTGAGCATATCAGGATTACTTGTAAGGTTGATTTTTTTCCCCCATTAGGAGATATATGTGTGTCATCGATTGTGTTAAGTGCCAGGTAGATGGCACTGATTAAAAAAAAGACCTACAGTTCAAAAAGTGAAATTTCCTCATACATTGGCCGTGCCTAAAGATTGAAGATGAATGCAGTTTCCATTTTAGGCTGGAGTCCAGCACATTCTAGAGGACAGTGAGTTAGAGGATATTGGGCTTTGGATGGAGTTCACCGTTTGAGATCTCTGTTTTTTTCCTCCCTAGATTTGGCAGAGAGTGATTTGGCATACACCCGAGCCATCATGGGCAGTGGCAAAGAGGATTACACTGGCAAAGATGTCCTGATCCTGGGAGGCGGAGACGGGGGCATTTTATGTGAAATAGTCAAACTGAAACCAAAGATGGTCACTATGGTAGAGATATCCTTTGCTGTAAAAAGAAAAAGTTTCATAAATGTTTTTTGCTTTCTTCCTCTTTTGCCTGAACACGCATGATCCTGTTAGGAGGCAAATGTGCATTCAAACTCCCTTGACCAAACACTTTATTTTATTTTATTTATTTTTTGTTTGCTTTTTGGGTCACACCCGGTGATGCACAAGGGTTACTCCTGACTCTGCACTCAGGAATTACCCCTGGCGGTGCTCAGGGGACCATATGGGATGCTGGGAGTTGAACCCGGGTTGGCCCAGTGCAAGGCAAACGCCGTAACCGCTGTGCTATTGCTCCAGCCCCAACACTTCATTTTAGTGCCGGCCTTTTTATGTCAGTGCTAACAGAGCAGAGATGATCTAGTCGGGACTTGGTCCTTGTCCTGTGTTTGCTCAGCAGAGCCTCTGGTGGCTTCTTCTTGACCAGAAATATGAAATTTGGGCCGTTTTCTGTGTTTGGTGCAAAATGAAACCATTCTTTGCACATTCATCATTTTTGAAATTAGTGTGACAGAGCTTTGCATTTGAGTTAACCTTTTCATTAAAGATACACTATTTCAGAAGTCTGTAGTATATTTAATTTCTTTTTTTAAAATTTATTAGTGAATCACCGTGAATCACTGTTACATACTTACAAACATTCGTGTTTGTGTTTCAGTCATATGATGATCTGTTACCCATCCCTCCACCAGTGCCCATTCTCCACCACCAATGATCTCAGTTAGTATATTCAATTTCAAGGGAAATTTCTCTTTAACCTGTTTGGAACATTGACCAAATGGTGATTGATGGATGTAAGAAGTTCATGCGAAAAACGTGTGGTGATGTCTTAGACAATCTTAAAGGAGACTGCTATCAGGTAATTGTTTTCATAAAACATCTTGAAGTCAACTGATAAAATAATCGATATGTTATTTGTGGGAACTGGATCTTAAAAAAGCAGCCTTAAGTGTAACTGGTTAAAATAAGTAGATCCTTGGGCCAGAGTCATTGTATAGTGGGTAGGGTGTTTGTCCTGCATTCTGCTGGCCTTGGGCTTCAACCTTACTACCCTATATGGTCCCTTGACTACACCCAGAATGATCCCTGAGACCAGAGCCATGAATAAGTCCTGGGCACTGCTGGTATGCCCACCCAAAATAAATTAATTTTAAAAGATCAAAGAAATATATACTCTTAATTTAAATATGTTCATCTCTCCCCTACCCCTCTAGATCCTGGCGAAGATTTTTATTAGTGAAATTAATAAGAGAAATAGATGTCTATTACCATGTCCACATTGGAAATACCCAGAGAAAATTGAAGGAGATTTAGAATATATACTTAAGTACCTTAATAGGCAGGGACATTGGCTTCTTGGAGAGAATTAATGCAGGAGAGATGCTTGGATTCTTTTGTTTGGTACGCAGTTGCTCCATATGACTCCTAGCTGGTGCTCAGGCAAATAAATTGGTCTTTAGAAGAACAGAGGGAAGCTTTGAGAGTTTGAGATGACGTTTGGGTATGGTCAGTCTTTTCTGGTTGCATGCCCTAGGGACAGGATCTATGATAGTTGAGGTCTTTTTGAAGGCCAACCTTTTTTTGTTTTTTTTTTTTGGCTTTCTGCATCACACCCAGCAATGCTCAGGGCTTACTCCTGGCTCTGCAGTCAGGATTTACTCCTGGCGGTGCTCAGGGGACCATTCGGGATGCCGGGGATTGAACCTGTGTTGGCCCCGTACAAGGCAAGCGCCCTCCCCGATGTACAATCGCTCTGGCCCAGCCGACTTTTTTTTTTGTAACTTTGTAAGTTAGTTTACAATATTTGATTACATTTAATATTCAAACACCAATCTCACCACCATTACACCTTCCCACTACCAAATTTGGGATGTTTCCATTCCAAGCCCCAATCCCTGTCCCAAAACACAACCGAAATAATATATTTTGTATTATCTGTTATGAAAAAGTGCTGAGCATGCTTACAAAAAAATGTTCATATAGGAAACACCGTGAAGATTGTTCTGTTTTTGGCAGAAGCCATTTAGACATTCTATAGGATATCACTAACATGTTGTTAAAGTTGGGTGATGTGAGCTTTGGTATATATGTCTGAAACTATGTATATATGCATATATATATTTTGCTCTATGATTTGTTGCCTACTGCCTGAACCCCATCAAATATGGTGTGGTAATTATAGAGAATGGGTAGAGAGTGTCTTATGATGTGTCGCGCAGTCCAGGAATATGTTCGCTCATATGTGAGGCTCAGCCTGAGCGTGTGGGGAGTGGCCTGGAGCACGGCGGCAGTTGGGTTGTGGAGGTCGGCTGCTGGGGCTGCGTCCCGTGGGGCGGGGAGGGCTCTCACCTGTCCTTCTCTGGGGCTCCCGAGTCCAGCCAACTTTGATAAAGGGGAGCTGATAAAAGAGCCTTCAGCAGGGTCCAACAAAGCACATTTTTTTTTTTTTTGCTTTTTGGGTCACACTCAACAGTGCACAGGGGTTACTCCTGGCTCTGCACTCAGGAATTATTCCTGGAGGTGCTGGGGGACCATATGGGATGCTGGGAATCGAACCCGGGTCGGCCGCGTGCAAGGCAAACAAACGCCCTACCTGCTGTGCTATTGCTCCAGCCCCTCCTTTTCTTTTGTTTTTTGAAATGTTTCTACTGTTCTAGTTAAGGTAAGGTTTTTTACAAGTCGTGTTGCGTATGGTCTTGATGTACCTTTCCTCTTCCTTACCACCTCCAAAGTGTCCAGCACTCTCCCCCCGTGTCGCTATGGTATTCAGTCCACGTCACCTCCCACCCGTCTTTGCCCCCTCTGCTTGGTCATTTCAGTTTTGTAAGCCAACGGTTTGGCATCATTCAGTACTATCTAGTCCCTTGTCTTTGTATCTCTGTAATGGGATCATCCACTGTTTGTCTTTATCTTGGTTTTTTTCCCCTCAGTTCCATCCAGGGCTCAGCAGACTGCCAGCTTTGGGCTTTTCTTACAGCTGCATAGTATCCCATTGTGTCTACATACCACAGCTTGATCCCTCATCTGTCCTTGAGCTTTTGGATTTCCTCCAGATCCTGGCTATTATACTAAGTGCTGCAGTCCAAGCACATGTTTTGGGGAGACCCTGTCTCTGATTTATATGTATCATGTATTTATATGTATCTTAACTCTGATTTATCTGTACACAGAAAATGCTTTGTGTGTACAAACCATTTAGGAACAGCCAGTGCGAGATTTTGAATTTAAGGACATTAATTAACCTCTCATAAAAGATGTCATGTCCTTCCATAAAAGTGTATCATTTTGGGGCTGGAGCAATAGCACAGCGGGAGGGCATTTGCCTTGCACTCGGCCAACCCTGGTTCAATTCCCAGCATCCCATGTCGTCCCTCGAGCACTGCCAGGAGTAATTTCTGAGTGCAGAGCCAGGAGTAACCCCTGTGCATCGCTGGGTGTGAGCCAAAAAGCCAAAAAAAATGTATCATTTTCTGACCTGGCAGGCCTATTGCCTCTTGCCTCTAAACCTGACCTAGATCTCCTTCAGAGGGAATTCGGGTGCGTTAGAAAGCATACATCACAGAGGTACCCAGGTTGATTTGATGTACCATCCATTTTCAGAAAACAATACTTGATTGTCCCCTGTTGCTTCTGTTAATCTATATTCTTTAACAGGAGACACAAGAAGCACCCCACTTTGGCACAGTGTAGAATGGTACTGCCGACTTTGGGGGGAACAGTGGCGTAGATGATTAAAATGTTTGACTTAAGAGAAATAATTTCTCGCTAATTAATTTCTCTCCTAAATTCTACTGTTTGTATATTTTGCACTCGCTCTACTTTTTTTTTCTTTTTCGGTCACACCCGGCGATGCACAGGGGTTACTCCTGGCTCATACACTCAGGAATTACTCCTGGCGGTGCTCAGGGGACCATATGGGATGCTGGGAATCGAACCCGGATCGGCCGTGTGCAAGGCAAACGCCCTCCCCGCTGTGCTATCGCTCCAGCCCCTCGCTCTACTTTTTGTATCATTTTCTTGACTGCCCATACTCAGTGTTCACTGAGTGAGGTATCTACGTAAATTTAGCTTGTTTGCATAAAATCTTATATGTTCAGGTATAAACAAGTGGCTATTTTAGTAAGTGCTGCAATCAAAGTGCATGTTTTGGGGAGACCCCATTTAATGGTACTTAAGTTTGTTGGCAGCTTAAGTTAATACTTAGTACCCCACACTTTGCTAAAGTGTATGCATTCAGTTAGATTTTTTAGGGGTTGGGCAGCCACACCTCATGGTACTCAAGGGCTAACCAAGTGTTTGGGGAACCAGGATCAGACCTGGGGTCCAGCTTGATTATTTTTTTCAGGGTTGGGGGGAGCCACCCCTGGTGGTACTCAAGGGCCAAGTGGGGAACCAGGTTCAAACCTTGGGGTCTCCTGCTTCAGAACATAGGCTCCCCCTATTAATCTATCTCTCGTCCTATCATGTTAGCTTTTTATAGGATGTCAGGAGCATATTTACATTAGAGTATAGTTGTGATTGTTTTCAGGCATAAAGGATACCATTTGAGAGATTTAGAACGGGCAGGGAGTGAGGTGCTTCAGGGCTCATTAAGTTTGTTTCAGATTAGCTACACCTTGCCATTGCTTTTGGACACATTTCCATCGTGATCCAGCCTTTTTGCGCCTGCAGAGTTTCAGTCTCCCTGCCCGGGGATTTCTAGCTGGTGGATGAAGAAGTTTTCAGTTTCGTGTTTCAGTTTAGTGAGTTGAAAGGACATTTATTCGAGGTTATAAGTAAGTCTACAGAAGTGATGTAGACGTCTCTCGAGGTCTTTATGTGGGTTGAGGAAAACATGCATGTCAAATGTAAACAGAAGCACAAGCTAGCTGTTGTAACGGTCGTAATCAGAGGCCCGATTATAACGGGGACGCAAACTCCTGTCTTGCGAGTCGGCCCGGAAGCACAGTGCCTGCCAAAGGGGAGGGCGGGCGTGCTTCAGTAGCGGCCGTTTGTGGAAACGGTTTGTTTAGCTCATTAATGAGGAGAGCAGCAGCATGAAAAAGCTGATTCAAAAGAAGACCCAGGAAACTGAAACACGCATGTGCTTGGGAGTGGGGTTAGTTCTGGGCTGCAGAGATTCAGGACTGGATCCTGGCCCCCTCCACCCCCAAAAAAAAACTCAAGTTCTCTACAAAATAGAGATCCTTAATGACTTCTCAAGATTAACTTGAAGTTATTGAACAGTGGGTGCTTATCAATAAGGTCCATGTCACTGCCCTTTAACCGGGTCCCGCAAACCTTTCTCCAGGGGGCAGCCCGTAGTTCAGGCCTGCAGGTCTCTCTCAAACACCAGCTCTGCCGCTAAGGGCAATAGGAAATAAACCAGAGAGCTGCATTTTCATAAAGCTTTTGTGTGTTTTGTATTAGGGCCACACCCACCCAGCTGCTCAAGGCTTACTCCTGGCTCTGTGCTCAGGGATCACTCTTGGTGTAGCACTGTGGCACTGTTATCTCATTGTGCATCGAGTTGCTCAAGCGGGCACCAGTAATGTCTCCACTGTGAGACTTGTTCTTACCGTTTTTGGCATATTGAATACGCCCCGGGTAGTTTGCCAGGCTCTGTCTTGCGGGCGGGATACTCTCGGTAGCTTGCCGGGCTCTCCAAGAGAGACAAAAGAATCAAACCCAGGTCGGCTGCGTGCAAGGCAAACACCCTACCCGCTGTGCTATCGCTTCAGTCCACTCTTGGTGTACTGAGGGATTATAAGAAGTGCAGAGGATTGAACCTTGGTCAGCCACAGGCAAGACAAATGCCCTACTCACTACTGTCATTCTGGTTCCCCATACAGCTTTTCTTACTTAAATGGGGGATGTGGGGAAGATGGTGACTTGAGGTGACCCAGAGGACAGTTTGCCAACATCAGATGATCTGTAGGGGTCGCAGACAGAACCACTCTGAAGAAACCTATCATGATTTTCAATAGCATGTTTGAGATTTTTTGGGGAGGGGGTCACACCCAGCGGTACACAGGGGTTACTCCTGGCTTATGTACTCAGGAATTACTCCTGGCGGTGCTCAGGGGACCATATGGGATGCTGGGAATCAAACCTGGGTCGGCCGCGTGCAAGGCAAACGCCTTACCCACTGAGCTATCGCTCCGGCCCCTTGAGATCATTTTTTAGCAAGTACCCAGGTCTTCAACTATTAAGGCCAGCAGTAAACCAATATGCTCCCCCATGACACAAGCATTTGTTCTGCTATCCCTGTGAGGCTGAGCCTTTGGGCTTCAGTTAGGAAAACATGACCACGATTGTAAAGCTCAGTGCATAAATTTTAAAACTTCATTACCCAGAAAGGGGCAAATCCAGAGCAGCAGTGTGGTTTAGAACAAATGCTACAATAATACTTGGATAATGCTAAGTATATTTTGCCATCTCGGCCTGGCTCACAGCACCCAAACCCTTGCACTTTCCTGAGCTTTCACAGCAAAGGAGCATCTGGTAGAATGTTTGCTCTCCTGTCCTGCGATTGTGAAAACACGGCAGAGCCGTAAGTGAGAGCCGTGTCTTATTCCTAACAAGCCCCTTTGCACCACTGGACTTGGGTAAATGAAGGCCACTTTGGGGAAGTGCCTGGGGAGGGGCCCAGGCTCTGCCTGTGGGTGAAGACACAAGCTTGAGAGAGGGACAGGAGCTCCCAGGTGTTCCCTTGCCGGGTTCCTAGCCAACAGAAGCAGCTTTGTTTGAAAGGGACCTTTCTTTGGTGTGTGTGGGGGGTGGTTGGGCCGCGCCTGGTGTTGCTTCAGAGTCACATTTGGCAGTGATCTGGTGACTGTGGTTTAAACCTGGCTTTGCCAATGCATGGTGAGTGCCTTAACCCCTATACCATCTTCTTCAGTCCCCGAAAAGCGTTAATCTGCCTTAACCTGTTCACTGTACCAAAATCTTCTGAATTCAGCTTGCTTTCTATTTTTTTAATTTAGTTATTATTATTATTATTATTATTATTTTGCTTTTTGGGTCACACCTGGCTATACACAGGGGTTATCCTGACTTTGAACTCAGGAATTACCTCTGGCGGTGCTCAGGGGACCATATGGGATGCTGGGAATTGAGCCCGGGTCGACCGCGTGTAAGGCAAACGCCCTCCCTACCCGCTGTGCTATCGCTCCGGCCCCTCTGCTTGCTTTCTAGATGTCTGGAGCATTCACTTCCTCTGCAGATCATGATTCTCTCCTGATAGTGCTGTTATTATCACTGAGAATAATAATAGTTCTCTGCTTCAGTTGCAGTTGGCGGCCTTCCCCCGGAAGTTGCCACCCCCCGCCCCATGCAGTCTCTGTCTCTGCGTCGGCAGGCACTCTAGTTCATCCTGACCTTTCGGGGCTTGGGGTGAAGCGCTGGGTTCCATCCAGCTCCTCTCTGTGCAGGGGGGGGCTCACATCAGGGGGCCTTGAGAGGGAGGAGCATCCCGGCCGACCGCTCGGTTAATTTGTTTTCACCTTCTCTGAGGCCAACGGTGATCTCCCCTGCAGGAGGTTTTCTGTTCTCCCTGGACCCGCTGACCGCACAGGCTGCTCTCGGTGGGTCAGTGGGTGCTCCTGATGGGGCACTGTGCAAGCGGCAGCAGCACCCAGCCGCTCCTGACGTCCCCCAGGTGGCAGCCAGGTTCCTGTGTCAGTCACGGACATTTGATCCTGGACCACTTCTGAGTAATCAGTTCCCTCCCCACTGGTGTTATGAGTCTCTTGTGCGAGTCCTTGAAATCGCCTGTGGGGTGCCTGGTCTTGGCCCCACGTTAAGGACACTGCTCAGTTCAAGTCTGACATTCTCGAGACATAAGATGCCACGGGTGAAGGGGTCACAGTCTTCGAAGACTGGCCGCCACTTCTGGTCAAGGCCGAGAGGCCCGAGCTGTGCAGATCTTGCTGCTTGGGTCCATGACTGCTTATGGGGGCGGGTACGCATCACAGCGTTAGCAGCAGCACTCTTATTTTATTTTTTATTTTTTGTGTCACTCCCGGCGGTGCACAGGGGTTACTCCTGGCTCTGCACTCAGGAATTACTCCTGGCGGTGCTCAGGGGATCATATAGGATGCTGGGGATCGAACCCGGGCCGGCCGTGTGCAAGGCAAACGCCCTACCCGCTGTGCTATCGCTCCAGCCTAGCAGCAACACTCTTAAGTCTTTGCAGATGCTGGGAAGCCTTCAGTTCATGCGATGCAGGTGACACGCACATGTAAATCAGTATGCAATGAGAGCTAGTCGGTGATTACCAGAGCAGGCCAGGAGGTGGAAGGTTAAAATAGCCATGGGAGAGGCAGTACTGAGCAGAGGTAGAAAGTATGAACTTGGCTTTGTGGCACTATTCCCTTCCTAGACTTCCTGACTCACTTTTGGGGGTCTTTGGGACAAGTTTGCTATCTCTCAAATTTGCTTCTGCATTTGCACCATGAGGCATGATAATAGTCGCTGTGGAATAGTTTTTTGGAATAAAGGAGATGGTACGGGGCCAGAGACATAGTACAGGGGCAGGACACTTGCTTTGCATGTTGCTGGCCCCAGTTTGATCTTCTGCACCAGATATGGAACCTTGATCACAGCCAGGAGTAAGCCCTGAGTACTGCCAGGTATACCCCCTACCCCCACCGCCAAAGTCAATAAATATGTGTATTTTTAAGAAAAAAGAAAGAAAGGAAGAAGGATAGACAGTTCCAGAAAGTTCTTAAGTTGAGCTGTTCCAGGTGTGGATGGAGGCGCCGTTCTCTGGCAGGAGCGCCAGGGCTACGTCGACCTTCTCTGAGCTCATGCACCTCCGCTCTGTCCCCTCTTCAAGGTTCTCATAGAAGACTGCATTCCAGTACTGAAGAGGTACGCCAAAGAAGGGAGGGAGTTTGACTACGTGATCAACGACTTGACGGCTGTTCCCATCTCCACGGCTCCCGAGGAAGGTAGATTTTTTCTTACTTTGCTTTCCCAAAGACTCCATTTGTGGACATATTTCTCTTAGCACCACGTGAGGATGAAAGGAGCAAAAAGACCTTAGAGACTGTTAAATTCCAAGTTCCTTTGTCTTGGTAGTGCCAGAGATGGAACCTGGTGCACCGTGCCCACTGAGCAGTATCCCCTGGCCAAGTTCCTTCGATTTTGGTTTTGTTTTGGGGCCAAACCCGTCGGTTTCCAGGGTTACTCCTGTCTCTGCTCAGGGGTCACTCCTGGCAGGGCTTGGGATCGAACCCAGGTCAGCTGCATTCAAAGCATGCGCCCTGCGCGCTGTACTAGCCTGTTTTCTATAAACTCACCTTCCGGCACACTCTGTGCCCCCCCCACCTTCTGGCCAGTGTGGTTTCTTACTTGGCATGTTTTTGTTTCCTTTTCAGCTGTTTTCCTGTTTCACATGTCAACCACTGCTTTGGGTGGAACCGTTGGTTATGCGAGGGCTGCTCTTGGCCGGACACTTGTTTCCGACCTCCCTCGCGCCTGCGTGGGCGCACACCCCCCAATCCAACACTCTTGTTAGGGCTCGCTCATAAGTTCTTTTGGGGTGGGGATAGTCAACACCCAGCGATCAGGGGTTACTCCTGGTTTTGCACTCCGGAATTACTCCTGGCAGTGCTCAGGGGACCCTATGGGATGCTGGGAATTGAGCGCGGGTCAGCCGCACGCAAGGCAAACATCCTCCCCCACTGTACTATCGCTCCGGCCCCCCGGGGTTCTTAAGTTCTTGAGTTCTGGGTCTTCCACTTTTGGTCTTGTGGGTTATTAATGGGAATGCTTGATTTTTTTTTTTTAATGCTGTTTCTAATGCCTAAAATCCACACTAACAGCGCTTCATTCTTTCAAAATCCAGATTCCACATGGGAATTTCTGAGACTGATTCTTGACCTCTCCATGAAAGTACTGAAACAAGACGGGAAATATTTTACACAGGTAGGCCACTTAACTCAGCCTGCCGCTCTTCAGTAAGAAGTTTCTCTCTTGAAACTTGAATGCATGTTCTTGAAGCTTCTGTCTGTGAAGGAAATCAGCAGCAGGCTTCGATTCGTCTCTCTCGGCAGAAAGGTTTCTAAAATCACTGACTTCTCATGTGTTGGGGGTCAAAGCTTTCTGTGCGGGCCTGTCTGTCCCACCACCATTCCCGTGGCTTCGCGTTGGCTGTAGTATCCACCGCCGCCACCAGATGGGGATAGACGATTGCGAATCTCCTTGGTTCCCGCTGGCTCTTGAAAAGCCAAGGAATCCACTTAAAGCGGGAGAAAATTATTTTGGCTGTAATAGGAGCTGGTGCCACAAGGTGGAAGTAAATTGTGTTTTTTCACATTCCCTTTTCTTTCTTTTTTATTGGGTGAGGATGGGCGGGTGGCGGGGATGGGGTATCTCCCGAGCCTTGCTGAGGAAGCCCTGAGCCGGTTCCCTCTGGCGTTGGCCTCGGTGCTGATGTGAATTGCCAAGAGTCAAACCCAGGACTGTCATATACCAGGTACCACTCCTACCCCTTGAGCTCTCTCCAGCCCCAGATTCCTTCATTTTAAAATGAAACGAGAAG
This sequence comes from Sorex araneus, assembly GCF_027595985.1. Classification (NCBI taxonomy): domain Eukaryota; kingdom Metazoa; phylum Chordata; class Mammalia; order Eulipotyphla; family Soricidae; genus Sorex; species Sorex araneus. The sequence continues at coordinate 21,837,286 of NC_073313.1, forward strand.
TTTCTATTTCTCGATAAGAGGTTACATATTCTGCCATGTATAACCTGCACGTGGTCTTAAAATCCTGCGGATGTCATCAGAGGAGATGATGACAAAGAAATCCAGTCTCTTTGCTTGGTACAGAGGCCCCTTGCCTTAGCGCAAAAGAGACAAACTCTTTGGTAGAATTGGACTCTGGCCTCTCTAGCTGCACCCTTCCTTCCTTCCTTCCTTCCTTCCTTCCTTCCTTCCTTCCTTCCTTCCTTCCTTCCTTCCTTCCTTCCTTCCTTCCTTCCTTCCTTCCTCCCTCCCTCCCTCCCTCCCTCCCTCCCTTTCTCCCTCCCTCCCTCCCTCCCTCCCTCCCTTTCTCCCTCCCTCCCTCCCTCCCTCCCTTTCTCCCTCCCTCCCTCCCTCCTTCCCTCCCTTCCTCCCGGGAAATGCTGTTTCCAGCAGCTTTCTCTTACTTGTTTGTCAGAGCTATTTAGGGTCATTACCATTTTTTCCTTTTTTTTTCTTTTTGGGTCACACCCAGCGATGCTCAAGGGTTACTCCTGGCTCTGCACTCAGGAATCACTCCTGGCGGTGCTCAGGGGGACCCTATGGGATGCCGGGGATCAAACTCAGATTGGCTGCGTGCAAGGCAAACACCCTTCCCACTGTACTGTCACTCCGGCCCCTGCACATTTTCTTTCTTTCCTCCCTCCCTTCTCCCGATGATGATGTTGTTGAGGATCAAGGCCCATACCACATACGTTGATGCTGCGACGCATTGCGGGAAGTTGCACTCTTTTCAGTGGTGCTTACTTGTCCCCTTCTCTAGTTGGGGTATGTGCGCGTGCTGGGTGGAGGGCATCCTGGGGCTCACGCTCCTGGCTGTCTGCTTGCACATCTTATTGTCCTTGCAGTGCTCTCTGGAGCTCACAGCCTTTAATTGTGGGGCTATCACACACACCGGGCTGCGACATCGGGAGGTGACTTTTTTTTTTTTTTTGGTCACACCTGGCAATGCTCGGGGGTTACTCCTGGCTCTGCCCTCTGCTGAGGGGACTGTATGGGATGTTTGAACCCAGGTGGGCTGTGTGCAAGTCAGATGCTGTGCCTGCTGTATGATCGCTCCCCCCCCCACCCCTTTTAAAGTGTTTTAATGTGAAGAAGTAACCAAGAGTTCTTACGTGATTCTCCAGAGGAGCTCCTGGCCTGTGTTTCAGACAACTTAGCAGCCCAAGAGACTCCTTGGTTTTGTTTTCTTCTTTCCCCCTGCTTGGAGAAGGATCCCTGACCCCGGCCCCTTAGCCCCCACACACCTACGCAGAGATCACGCCAGTGCCAGTGAGTGGATTCTTTCTCCCTGGAGTTGACACATCGTTATTTACACACTCTAGACTTGACTGTGTAAAGCAAGGCTGTGGAACAGGCGATGCAGCTGAATGGTAGAACACTTGCGTTACATGTGTCAGGCCCTGGGTTTCATTCTTGGAACCACAAAGGGGAAAATTAAAAAAAGCAATTTCTGCAAACTGTGTTCCAAATCTTACTCACCACTCACTCGGTTTGGTAAAGGTTTTCACGGCCCATGACCATATCCGTTTACTGCCTTTTGGCTGCAGTGGCACCCTTGCAATGTAGCAATGCAGATGTCGTGATCTGCAAAACTGAAAGCCCTTTTTGGCCCTTCATAGGTGTGGTAGCGTCTGACCTGGGCTTTGTAGGAAACCTGCAGATGAAGCCTGCTCAAACCAAGACATCTTATTCACGGAAATGTAACCCACGTGCACTGGATTAGGTTGGACAGGAGTGGACATGTCTCAAACCAAGCACGCCTGGAGACTTGGATTCTTTTTTTTTTTAATTGAATCACCATGTGGAAAGTTACAAAGCTTTCAGGCTTAAATGTCAGCTACACAATGCTCAAACACACGTCCCTTCACCAGTGCACATATTCCACCACCAAAAAACACAGTAAACCTCTCTCCCACCCCCCACCCTCCAACCCCCCACCCCGCCTGTGTAACTGATAAATTTCACTTTATTTTCTCTTTACTTTGATTACATTCAATATTTCAACAAAAGACTCACTATTATTGTTTGGAGTTCCCCCCCCCCCAAAGTCAGACCTGCTGGAAAGGAAGCATTTGATAATTTGTTTACCATTGCTGAGAATGAAGAGATATGAGGTTGTGTAGCCACAATAGTGGCTGCGAGATTTTGGATTTCTGTATTTTAGTATTTTAGTAACTAAGTCCAGAGAAATTTCTGCCAGAAGTTGCATCATTGCTAGCTCATACCGCTCTGCTACATTATATTCCACATATGAGTGCAATTGTTCTATGTCTGTCTCTTTCTCACTCATTTCACTCAACATGATAGTTTCCATGTTGATCCACTTATATGCAAATTTCACGACTTCATCTTTTCTAACAGCTGCATAGTATTCCATTGTGTAGATGTACCAAAGTTTCTTTAACCAGTCATCTGTTTTTGGGCACTCTGGTTTTTTCCAGATTGTGGCTATTGTAAACATTGCTGCAGTGAACATACAAATGCAAACATCATTTCTACTATACCTTTTTGCCTCTCCGGGATATATTCCCAGGAGTGGTATTGCTGGATCAGATGGAAGCTCAATTTCTAATTTTTTGAGAATCGTCCATATTGTTTTCCAAAAGGGCTGAACAAGTCGGTATTCCCACCAGCAGTGAAGAAGAGGAGACTTGGATTCTTTTTGTTTGTTTTGGGGCCACACTTGCATTGCTCTGGGCTTATGACTCCTGGAAGTGCTTGGGGGACCTTATGGGGTGCTGGGGATTGAACCGAGGTTGGCTTCATGCAAGATAAGCACCTTATCTGCTATACTATTGCTCCACCCCCTGGATTCTTTTAATGTTTCTGCAAATAGAAGGAAGTATCATCCACCTTACCAAGGTAGAAAATGTGAGATTTTGGTGTTTTTTTTTTCTTTTTGGGTCACACCTGGTGATGCCAGGGGTTACTCCTGACTCTGCGCTCAGGAATTCCCCCTGGCGGTACTCAGAGGACCCTATAGGATTCTGGGAATCGAACCTGGGTCAGCTGCATGCACGGCAAATGCCCTACCCACTGTGCTATTGCTCCAGCCCCGACGTTGGGTTTTTTAAAAAAAAAACTTAAAAGCCATTTGGCTTTGACGTAGACCAATTAATTTGTAGTAGACACCAGGTGGAGTTGGGTAGAAAGGGTGACTGTAGTTTTGAATATTGGCTGGTAGACTGTCTCTCGGGGAAGTACCAGCTCAGTTGGGAAGGCTAATTGAAACGCTCCCTGGGAGGAGGGCGCCGGTCCATTCTTAAATGTCTTAAATCATGGCCTTGACAACTTGCCTTGACAAGCTATTTTTCCAAGTTTTATATATATATAGAGAGAGCTGTGCTCGTTGCCAGGAATTGTCCAAAAGGACTGCTTTCCTGTGTCTGCATGCATTACTGTGGGGAGCTCAAGGTGAACTCATTTATAATTCCCATCGTACACGTATAGTTTGACGGTGTCACACAGGGCCGTTCAGACACACTGGTGGCTATAGGCCGCTGGAGATAGCATGGTCTGGTGGTTTGGTTCCTGCAGGGGTTGCCAGTGAAGGCTTTTTCGACTCCTCTGATATTGCTACCACAAAAGTGGATTTAGTCCTGAGCGTGTGGGTCCTTGAGAATCGAATGAAAGATGTGCAGGCCGAATTGAGAGGCATAAGAAGTTCAAGTCGATTGTACAGTTACCGTAGATGGGTCCAGGCGCCTCCCCGATGTCCAGATCTCTCCTTTTGCTCATGTACAACATCACTTGTCCTGTTGCCCAGTGTCTGGTCTCCTTTGCCACGTCTCGGTCTCATCTCATGCCATTTGCCCTCCTCCGGTGCATCGCGGTCCCAGTGCGTCATTCTGCTTTGTGTGTGCATCTCTGGTCTGAGATCTGCTGGGACCCTGTCATCTGGGGCCTCTTGCTACTCTGTAGTCTGTCACTGGGCTCCTCGAGGGCCGTGATCCCACGCCTCCCTGTGCCCTTGGCTTTTCTTGGTCTCTGGCCACACCCAGGTGCACATGGGTGACAACCTCTGCCATCATGCCAGCTGTCTGGACACGCATGAATGAGCAAAGAGAAGCTGCTTGCTTAGGGGCTTCCTATTTGTTTTTTTTTTATTATTAGCTTTTGATTTAGTTTGGGAGTCACAGCCGGCTGAGCTCAGGACTTATCTCCTGGCTTTGTGCTCGGAGATCACTTCTGGTGGGTGTGGGGGACCCTCTAGGGTGCCATGAGTTGAACTGGGTCAGCCTCATGCAAGGCAAGCACCCTCCCCACTCTCTTATTGCCAGCTCTGTAGGGACTCCTTTTTTCCTCCTATCTTTCTTCTGTCGGCATCCCGTCACGCGTTTTCACAGGCTGTCTTTTCGCAAGGTGAGATTTCAAATGACCAACTGAGTGAACTTGTGTACCTGTACCCGTGTCTCCGATCTACTTTCATAGTAGCAGTGCCCTTAGGAGTTCTCTCCGGGGTGGGCCTGCCTGCCCCTCTTACCTGCGAGTGAGGGGGAAGACGAGAGGAAACGGTTTGGCCTGTGATTCAATGATTGGCAAACTTGTTTGCCTGAACACTCCTGCTTGAACTTGTTTCTTTCCCAGTGGTGCGTTCAGGATGTCGCTCACGGTGACTGCAACTTGGAAGTTGTTGCGCATGCGGGGGAATTGAGCTGCCGGGCTGAGGCTGAGCTCTGGGAATTTGCACCCGGAATTGCTCCTAGAGAAGTAGGAAGCAGATCTGGGGCGTGTCCTCCTTCTTCCGCCCTCATTTCAAAAGTCTAGTAGACACAGAACTATGTTGTTGGCATTCTTGTCCATGGAGATGAAAATTTTGTTTGAGAACTGGACCAGTACTGTTCACCACTGCATTGCTCCCTCAGCCCTGTGCACCTGCTAGAAGTAACCATTTGTAGTGTTATTTCCTCTACTCCCGTGTTTTTTCTTTATAGATGCTTCACATGTGAGATTCCCAAAACCATTTCTATTTCTAGTTTTTCTTGATTTTGAACTTGATAGAAGTAGCCTTGTTAGAGATCAATTCTTCTGGACCTGTACAGATATACATACTAACAGTATGTTTTCTTTTTTTTCTTTTTGGGTCACACCCGTCGATGCACAGGGGTCACTCCTGCCTCTACACTCAGGAATTACCCCTGGTGATGCTCAGGGGACCATATGGTATGCTGGGAATCGAACCTGGGTCAGCCGAGTGCAAGGCAAATGCCCTACCCGCTATGCTATCGCTCCAGCCCCCACTGATAGTACTTTTTCAGATGCCCCAAGTATGCAGAAATCTGTAAAGTGAGAGTCAGGAACACCCACCCACTCACACCTAACATGGAGCAGAAGTGTTTTCTAGAACTAAAGGGATTGATTTTTCCGTGTGTGTGTGTGGGGGGGGGCATACCCAGCAGGGCTTACTCCTGTTTCTGTGCTCAGGGATCGAACCTGGGCTGGTTGCACGCAAGGCGAGCGCCCTAATCCCTGTTCTAGCTCGCCAGTCCCCAACTGAAGGGATTTCAACCCTCGGAGTTGTTTCCTTTTCTGGCTCTCTCCCTCTGTTAGACTCTCATTCTGCATCTTCCAGGTTTTGCCCTTTTGGGGGGATGGGATGGGCCACACCTGGCGTTAAGCCCAGACTTCTGGGTTCCCAAGCGGCGAGACGGACAGGGAGATACTAGCTCGATAAAGCAAAAGCAGTAGGAGTTTTATTCCAGTAGACTGGGGTCCACTATCGCACCCACAGAGTGGTCTCTTGATAGCGACCCCGACTTCAGGCAGCGAGCAGCCTATATAGGGTTGGATGACATAAGCAGTCCAGGCCTTATTGTTTCAGAAAGAAATCTTACTTAGTTGCCAAACAAGGGTGTTTGGGCAAGTGTCTAGAGTAACACTGGTCAGGCAATAGTGAAACTAGTTTCCACTGGCAGTGGATGGTTACATAAGGTACCCCTTCTTTTAGGGTTAACAGAAGGCAATTTCTGGATTTCTGGGGCACTGTGCCTGACTGATTGCGCCCACTTGCTGGGCCCAGGAACTTCCCCAGGTGGGCACAGGTGGGCTAGTGACACGCTGTTTCATCGCTGGGAAACCGAGACTGCTCCAGTTCCAGGAACTTCAGTTCCTTCAGCTGAGACCTAGCTGGTTTTGCTGATTTCTGCTGCCTGTCATGGCGTCAGTTTCGCCCCTTACACTATTGAGGGCTTAGGAGTTGCTCCTGGCCGTACTCAGGGGAGTCCCTGGTCAGGGCCCAAACTCGCGTGTCCTGCTTGTACAGGATGCGCTCAGTTCCACTTCCATTCAGAGGAACTGGAAAGGTGTCGCGTCATTTTATTGGAGAAGATCTCTGTTTGTGGAAAATGGTTTTTTCTTTTTGGGTCACACCCAGCGATGCTCAGGGGTCACTCCTGGCTCTGCACTCAGGGATTACTCCTGGCAGTGCTCGGAGAACCATAGGGGATGCTGCGGATCAAACCCGGGCCGGCCACATGCAAGGCAAACAACCTACCCGCTGTGCTATCGCTCCAGCCCCTGGTGTTTTTTTTTTTAACTACTTTTTTTTTGGACCCTGTGGGAAGAACAAACGGGAACGTTCCTGTTTCCTTGCCATTTCTCTGGAAAGAGCGCCTCCCCAGAAGGAGCGTGTGCATGGCGCCGGTGTTGGAGGACGAGGAGAGCAAGTCAGCCAGCTGGGCAGCTTGGTGGCATTTCCATTCTATAGCCTCGCCAGTGGTGATATATTCTAAAAACAACCAGGCGGTCTTTGCTATTTGTGAATCTTAAATTACACATGTGGTGTTTATATACTCTCATGGTGAACTTGATGTCGAAAGCAAATTATATGCTGGCCGAGGGCATTTGGGCTAAAGCCCATCTAGGACCCTAGATGATGGGTTACTAAACAGGCTGGCCCTCAGAGGCAGATGTCATGCTGTGCATACGTGCTGAGTTCAAACCACCTGGGCTAGCTCTCGACTACCTCCCTACTGCACTGTGCAAGCTGGCTTTCTTGGCTGCTTGGCTCTGAGACGCCAGTCTCTGGAGTATGTGGTACAGCTTGCCTTCATTTCTAAATCGTTTTTTCTCGCGTGTGTACCTGACTATTTTGAGGCAAATTGATGGTGAAGGGTTGTTTGTTTGTTTTTTTGGCAGGTAGGGGCTTGGTTTGGGGGCACTCCGGAAACCAACCCTGGGTACCAGTCATCCAACCCTGGGACTCTTGCGGGCCAAGCATGCGCTCTAGCCTTTGTGTTAACTCACCGATGCTGCGGTGAAATGCAGTCAGCACAGAAATGCAGTCAGCACAGAAACAACATTTCTAGGTTTTCTAGGTTTCTTTATTTTCTAGAACAATTCTTAATAAATTATACTTGATATTTTGCTGGGCACAAAAAAGAAAAAAGTACTCTGGGGCTGGGGTGATAGTGTAGCAGATAAGAGTGTTTGCCTTGCCATGTGCCCATCTGGGTTCGATCCCTGGCATCTCCTATGGTCTCCCAAAAAAATCAGGAGTAATTCCTCAGTGCATAGCCAGATGTAATCCCTGAGCATCGCCGGATGTGCCCCCCCCCCCAACAAAATAAAATTCAGTACTCTTCCCAATGTTCAGAGTCTCGGAGATTTCCTTAAACAGCGGTCTTTGAAAGCAGATTCCCCTTCTGACTTGAGAGTACAAAAGAATATAGAGAAGTATTATGGTGAATGGGCAGGTCCTGTATCCACACACTGAGTTTTTTTTTTTTTTTTGATCATACCCGGCGATGCACAGGGGTTTCTTCTAGCTCTGCACTCAGGAATCACTCCTGGCGGTGCTTGGGGACCATATGGGATGCTGGGAATTGAACCCGGGTCTGCCGCATACAAAGCAGATGCCCTACCCACTATGCTATTGCTCCAGCCCCCCATACACTGAGCTTCTGTGCTCAGTCTCGTCTTCACCTTTATTCCTTCTTGGTTCCAGAGTGGCTGCTTGCTACTGCAGTGGTCCTGGTTTATCCCGAACTGTTTCAAATCCAGATGTTTCCTGGCACTCGTTTCACTGACCAACCCTAGATGCTGAAGAGGCTGGACGAGTAGTGGCAAGAAAGGGAGAAAAATTAGAATATAGTGACGTCAGGAGAAAACACCCAGCATGGGGGACTGGAGCGAGTACAGTGGGTAGGGTGTTTGTCTTGCACGCCATTGGCCCGATTCCCAGCATCCCATACAGTCCCCTGAGCACCGCCAGGAGTAACCCCTGAGCATTTTGGTGTGTGACCCAAAAAGCCAAAAAAAAAAAAAGCACTTAGCATGAAGTGAAACCTAGGGTGTTTCTGTAGTATGTATATTCTGAATGAACTTTTGTTTTCTTATTTATTTGGTTTGGAGGCCACACCCAGCAATGTTCAGGGGTTACTCCTGGCTCTGCACTCAGAAATCACTCCTGGGGCTGGAGCAATAGCACAGCGTGTTTGCCTTGCACGCGGCTGAGACAGGTTCGATTCCCAGCATCCCATATGGTCCCCTGACACCTCCAGGGGTAATTCCTGAGTGCAGAGCCAGGAGTAACCCATGAGCATCACCAGGTGTGACCCAAAAAGCAAAAAAAAAAAAAAAAGAAAAAAAAGAAAAAATCACTTTGGGCATTGCTCAAGGGACACTAGGGATTGAACCCGGGTTGGCCATGTGTAAGGCAAGTGCCTTGCCTGCTGTGCTATCTCTCCGACCCCTGTTGTTTGTTTATTTGTTGTTTTGGCTTTTTGGGTCATACCCCGGAAATGCTCAGGGGTTACTCCTGGCTCTGCATTCAGGAATTACTCCTGGTGTTGCTCAGAGGACCATATGGCACGTGAGGGATTGAACCCAGGTCAGCCGCATGCAAGGCAAATGCCCTCCCTGCTGTATTATTGCTTCGGCCCCTGTTACTTATTTTTAATGATTGCTGTTTGCAGAGCTGGGGATTGTAGCAGAGCTTCGTACATGCACGGCAAGTGCTACCACTGGGCCACATCCCTCGCTTCAGTTTTTGCTCTTATGCCTTAAAATAAATCAATATGTCACAGATATATAAAGCTTGGTGGAGCCCAGAAATTCCATCAGATTGTAAGCCACTGATAAATCCATTTAAGAGGGGGGAAAAGAATAAATAAGTCACAGATTTGGGGAAAGCATGGGGAGGAAATATAGTTTGGTGTCAGCGTGTCTCTTGGGAGGTTCATGATTTGCAGCTGTTCTGGAAATTAAGAGCATCTTTTTGGTATTTGTTTCTCAACACAATAGTGATTTGGTGGGAAAATGTATTTCGAGTGGATTATGTGGATGAATCTTGGTTAATTGCACGGTGCTGGGACAGTGACTGCGTCACTAATGAGGAATTGGTCTCCTTGCTTTCTATTGCTTCATACTCTGATAATTTGCAGTGGCTTGGTAAATGAGGTAGCAGGATAATGAGCTAATGGATCTATAAATAGAATTCAAAGCAATTTGTGAACGTACGAAAGCCTTATCTCATTTTCAGAGCTGAACTTTTATCTAGAGCGCTGATGTGTTCTCATTTGTGAGAGACCTTCCGGCGAGCGAGCCCCTCTCGGTGGAACTCAACGATCCCATTGTTTGCTTTTCTCTCTTTGATTTAGGGCAACTGCGTCAATTTGACGGAAGCCCTGTCACTCTATGAAGAACAGCTCGGGCGCCTGTATTGTCCTGTGGAATTCTCAAAGGAAATCGTCTGTGTCCCTTCATACTTGGAATTGTATCCTTGGACCATACCGTTGTGGGGCCAGAGCGGAAGACCTGAGTAAATGCCCTGCCAGTTTAACCTGTTCCATCCCAGTTGCAGACGGAATATGCCTCCAGCACTGCATTTCCGTCATTAGTGACTGGGGCGAAGAGGTAGAAAGCTGCTGCTTAGCATATAGGAGATGCTGGATCTCAAACCTGGCTGCACTTTGGAGTCCTGGGGCCTTGTCCGTATCCCGATCCCCTCAGAAACTGGGTGTGGTCTGTCACCGCTCCCCTGGGGACTTCCATGCCCCAGCACCTCTTGAGATCTTCGGCATTGGCCAGAATGGGTTAATCATGGAGATGGGCGCGTTTTCTTACCCTCCTTGGCCCCGGGAGGTCCTGAGCCTACTTAACCCTCGAGGGATTGATGCACACCCAAGCGCTTCAGAAACCCTGCTCTGGGTCACTGCCCTAATTTAACGTTGGCCGTTGGTATGAAAATCTGAATCTGGGGGCCGGGGCCACAGTACAGCGGTTAGGGCAGCCCGACCCAAGTTCGATCCCCGGCATCCCATTGGGTCCCCCAAGCACTGCCAGGAGTAATCCCTGAGTGCAGAGCCAGGAGTAGCCCCTGAGCATCACTGGGTGTGATCCAAAAAGAAAAAAAAATCTGAATCTGATCATTGAATCTGCTAATTCCTTTCCATACTCCGCTTGCTCCTGATTGCAGTGGAGAGTGAGCAGCAGTGTTAATGTTAGCGTCTCTGGGAGTTCCGCCCCCCTAAAAAACGGCCCAAAGAACCCGAGACAGTCTGGAGGACACGGCCAGGGGAGTGCCATGCTGGAAGTGGGTACTGGAGAAGGAGCTTCCTGCTTCTGAAAGGGGCTTTAGTCTGCACACGCGCCGCGTGTTCCAGACTGCTGTGCTCTTTAGCGGGCATCCTTCAGAGTGGGGGTGGCCTGGCTCTTTGTGAGCCCGGGACAGGAACGCGCTCCACCCCTCTCCGACCACTGGGCACCCCTGGCAGATGCCCCCTCCTCCATATTTCCCCAGGTCGCTTGGTGCGACATGTTTTGAGATGTTTAGGAATCACTTGATGGGTAGCGTTGACAGAAATGGCCTCTACCTTCTGGCTGGTCTCTGCCTCCATCCTTCCACCATTGTTGCTTTCTCTCGCCTGTCCATCCCCTCTCTCTGCTCTCCCCTCTTTGCTCCTTCTCCTCTCCTCTCTCCTTCTTGCCCTCTCCACCTGCAGCTCTCTCCCCGCCCTCCACCCCTTCCGGGGCTCCCTCTCTCTGCCCTTCCTGTTCTGATCTCCGAAACCATCTCAGAGCGCTTGGACTCGGTGCCCCGTGAGAGCAGCTTGATGTCGTGTCCGCCTCCTGGCCACCCACAGCCCGTCCATCCGCAGCCCATGCCAGATGCCGTGAGCCAGAAGCGCTCACCCATCTTCCCACGTGTCTGTGAGGGATGCCTGGTTTCCCGCGCGCGCGTGATCCGTTATCTTTCCTTGACTCACTGTCCAGGTGGGTATTTTACACTGTCTGGAAGAAAGCTAAACTTTGAAGAGCTTGACCCTCAGCACATGTGCTGCAAATAGCCTTCCTGACCTTCCTATGCTGTACATGCCATCAAAACGAGTCAGGCAATTGATGGTGAATTCCTTCAAGTTTTTTTTTTAATTATTCTTAATTAAAAAAAAACACATGGAAAATGTCTATTTTGATGAGCTAGGGTGTTGTTTCTCGAACGTCAGCTGAAGGATGCCTAGGCAGCGCCGCAAGAGCCGCTCATGCACTGAACCCCTAGAATGTGATTTTTGTTACTTTTGTTCTGTGTGGGTTTTTTTTTCTCTCTCTCTCTTTTTGTTTGTTTTGATAGACTTCAAATTTGGTTGTTCGGAGGAATGAACATCATTGTTTTTATTCTGGAGGAAAATTCTTGATGGTGTTTCTCCCCCCCACCTCCCCCAGCTCTCCCTACCACCCCCCACCCCCGCCCAAATTGACTTAGATGTTAAAATTTGGTGCTTTTAAGAAAGATTTTAAAAAATGAATAGCAGTGCTTCAATTAAAATTACAAGAGAAATTTCGTGTGTCTGTTGTTTTATTTCAGCCCGGTGCCTTCTTTCCCACTTCCAATCTCACGGAACTAGGGCGCTCCTGGTCTTTGTTCGGGCCCACCTCTGGCTGCCATTTCTTGATTTCTAACCAGATAGCTGAGGAGCCTATTCTGTTGGATTTTGGTTTGGGGGTCACACCGGGCAGTGCTCAGGGGTTACTCCTGGCTCTGCACTCAGGGATCACTCCCGGAGGTGCTCGGGTGGACCCTATGGAATGCCGGGGATCGAACCTGGGTCGGCTGTACGCAGGGCAAACGCCTTATCCGCTGCATCATCATTCCGGATTAGGGCCTATTCTGAACAGCGGTAACAACTTTATTCACATCCACGCTCAACGGTTCACAGCCTGTTCGTTCACCGAATCTCCTTTTTAAAATTGACCCGAGGGGAGAGAAGGTTGGGCTTTTCTTTACACTTGAAAGTCAAAAGCTTATTTCTGCTCCTAGTCTTACCTGTATATTAGATATGAACGCCTAGTTCACTTTGCATCCCTACTGTGAAACTTTTTGCAAAGACTTTGCGTAGAAAGAGACAATAAAACCCAGACCAAGAGCAGCAGGAATGCCTGTCCAGGGAAGTGCGTGTCGCTGAGTTCACATCTACAGAGAGGGTAGAGTAACGTGTTGTCACACTTCACTGGTTGTTCTATTATTGTGTTCTAAAGATTTAAGCTTCTACTACTGGAATCAGTTTTTCTATATGGTGAATTTGCAGCATTAAAAATGAAATATTTGGGGGGTTGGAGCGATAGCACAGCGGGTAGGGCGTTTCCCTTGCATGCGGCCATCCCGGGTTCAATTACCAACATGACATGGTCCCCTGAGCACTGCCAAGAGTAATTCCTGAGCGCAGAGCCAGGAGTAACCCCTGTGCATCGCCGGGTGTGACCCAGAATGCAAATATATATATATTTGGAATCTTTTTTTTTGTTTTTTGTTTTGTTTTGATGCTATACCCAGCAGTACTCGGGATTTAGTCCTAGTTCTGTGCTCAGGGATCACTCCTGGCGGTGCTCCAAGGATCATATGGGTGCTTGGGATCGAACCTGGGTCGGCCACTTGCAAGGCAAGCACCCTACCCACTGTACCATCACTCTGACCGCTTGGTGTCCATTCTTAAATAGAATGTGCTCAGTCTAAGAGTCTTTGTCCTAACATCAGTTCGTGGTATGTAACAGTCTTCTTGGATTTTTCTCTTACTGTTCTTGTGCCATCCACACAGTGGCTGTTCCTGGCTCTGTACTTAGGAGCCTGGAAGTGTGGGGATTGGCCACCCAAGTGCCCCGTACTATCTCTCTGCTTCCATAGACCCAGGAGTAAACCCGGAGCACTGCTGGATGTAGCACCCAAGACCCAAAATAAATAAACAGATAAATGAAAATGAATGTCTATTGTCCCCCCCTGCTTTTTGTTGGATTGCCACAGAAGTAACTGAATGAAAGGAGTCATGTTCTGAGGAGATAGATAGGCTTTCGATCATTTCTTCTCTAAAGAGGTTGGCAGACGTTCAATCCCGTGTACCATCTCATAGTCTTCTAGAATGTTCTGCAGTGCTTCGTATACATGCTGTCTGAGATTTGAAATGCTGGTCCTGAGCCAGGGGTGGGTGATGGCTCATGGGGCTGTAGCACCTGCTTTGCATATAAGAGCCGCATGTTGAATCATTGGCTCCACATGCCCCCCAAGCGTTGCAGGGTATGGCCCCCAAACAACTAAAACATGATACTATCATTGTTGGAACGCTATTTTGCTGTTAGTAGAATCTGTTTCTTTTTTCCCCTCTTAGAAGAGAAACCAGGTGTATTTGCCATATAGCTACACGTTACTTACATGCACTTGAACTGTAGCTTGGGGCGGAGACTCAACAACTCCTGCTAATTCTGATGACACCCCCATCCCACCAAGGCACTAACTGATGCTAGAATGAAGAGGAGCTGGTTGTGTCCGGCTAGGCAAGGCGTATTTAGGACAATTCTAAGGAAAAGTAGAATGGGAGTGTCAATGATTTGGGTGGTAAAGTTCAATTCTGATGATTCTCATTTCTCTGTATTGGAGAAAGTCTTGAATTCTGATTGTCTTGAACATCTTTGTAATAATAGTTTTATTAATAAAACCTTGCAAACTGATCTCAGATAACTAAAAACAGCTTCTGCTTTGGATGCATTTTAAGGGAAAATGTTAAAAAAAAAAAAGCTAAGCATTATTTTACGTTAATGGTGGTAGGCATTAGTCATAGCGGTAAATTTTTAAAGAGGGTAGTTTTTTGTTTGTTTGTGGCCACACCTGGCTGTGTTTAAGGCTTATTCCTGGCTCTGTGCTCAGGGATCACTCGGGCAGGATTCAGGGAAGCATATGGGGTGTTGGGATTGAACCCGGGTCTGCTGTGTGCAAGGCAAGCGCCCTACCTGCTGTACTGTTCCAGCCCCATAAAGTTACTCTTTTCATTAAAGACAAGACAAATATGGTTGTCATTTAAATTCTATTCAGCGCATCAGCCGATCCCAAGAATTAGCTTGTTAAAAAAAAGGCCATTTTTCCCCCCAGCCCTGTTTATCACAGGGTCTATTTCTACTCGGAGCCGTCATGTATCATTTTCAGCAGCTGCGTGGGTGTGTGACGGTCTGTGTTCCGCCTGCATTAGTCTCTCTGAGATGCTCACCATGTGTTCTTAATGCGAATAACGAGAGAAGGCAAACCCTTGCAATGCTGCTTTCTTTGGAAAGTGTGATTGATTATTTTTTAAATTCTTTTTATTTTGTAAGTTAACAATATTTAATATTCAAACACCAATCCCACACCATGACACCTTCCCACCACCAAATTCGGGGTGTTTCCATCCCAAACCCCAAGCCCTGTCCCAAAGCACAACCAAAATAATATATTTTGTATTGTCTGTTATGAAGAACTGCTGAACATGCTTACAAAAAAGTGTTCATATAGGAAACTGTGAAGGTTGTTCTATTTTGGCAGGAGCCATTAAGACATTCTGTAGGATATCACTCGTACTGGAGTGATAACACGGCGGGTAGGGCATTTGCCTTTCACGCAGCCAACCAGGGTTCGATTCCTCCATTCCTCTTAGAGAGCTTGGCAAGCTACCCAGAGGATCCTGCCCACACGGCAGAGCCTGGCAAGCTACCCGTGGCGTATTCGATATGCCAAAAACAGTCGCAAGTCTCACAATGGAGACATTACTGGTGCCCGCTCGAGCAAATCAAACAATGGGGCGAGAGTGCTACGTGCTATAGGATATTACTAACATGTTAAAGTTTGGGTGATGTGAGCTTCGGTACATATGTCTGAAAAATATGTATGTATGTATTTGCTTCTATGATTTGTGGCCTCCTGTCTGAACCCCTGTGATTGATTATTTTAAAGACCTGATTAATAGTCATCAAACGGGGCGTGGAGGGACCCTGTGTTGACAGCGATTTCTGCCAGGGTCCAGCGGTGCTGATGCCCAAATAAAATGTGCTGCTGTGGGGCTGGAGGGATAGTCCAGCGGAGAAGGCATGTGCCTTGTACACAGCCGGCCAAAGTTTGATGCCCAGCATCCTATATGGTCCCCAAGCACTGCCGGGAGTGATTCCTGACTGCAGAGCCAGGATAACTAACCCCTGAGCATTGCTGGGTGTGACCCAAAAAGCCTCCTTACTTGTACTAACTTCTGCTGACAAGAATTTGTATTGGGCTTGGAAATTGGTCCATTTCATTTTGTTCCCGTGACACCTGGGATGTGGGGATGAGAGTGGGAGCGTAGGTTAGAGAGACATTGGGAGAAATTGACACTAAGGTCAGACATAAAATTATACGTCGTGGGGGCTGGAGTGATAGCACACAGGTAGGGCGTTTACCTGGCACGCGGCTGACTCGGGTTCGATTCCCAGCATCCCATTTGGTCCTCTGAGCACCACCAGGAGTAATTCCTGAGTGCATGAGCCAGGAGTAACCCCTGTGCATCACTGGGTGTGACCCCAAAAGAAAAAAAATTATACGTCGTGAGCCCGGGTTCAAGACTTGTGCCACTCAACCAAGTACGGTCTTTTAATAGTTGCCTTGATTTTTTGACTCTTGATTCCAGTGTGATTTTTTTTTTCTTAGTGAACCTCTGTCAGTGAAGGAAGCAGCGTATGGATTTATGCCCGAGCACAAGCTCCGTACCCAGTCTTGGGACAGCCCCTGTCAGCAAGCCTGTTCGAGAGGCCAGTTAGGAACCCGTATTTGATTACCTGTTATTATGCCATGTGGCCCTGAAGAAACACTTCACCTCCTGTCACCCTGTTCCTAAGTGTCTCCGGACCAGATCATCTAATGCATCTCTGTGCTTTGGGTTCATATACTATGCTCATTTACATTCTCTTGCTCGATCTGAAAATAGCTTCGTAAATTAGGTGTTAATAGCACTGGGATAGGTCAGCAATCAGAATTTGAAATGTGCCTGGGTGGTACCTTGGCTGTTGCAATTTTTACATGGGTTTCAGGGTTCTGGATTTGGGACTTTGACTTCTAGTATCTTAGAGTCTTTTGACAGGCAGTCTGGGGAAACCTTGAGCCCCTCCTCAGAAACCGCTCGCTGATTTCCTTCCTTCCTTCCTTCCTTCCTTCCTTCCTTCCTTCCTTCCTTCCTTCCTTCCTTCCTTCCTTCCTTCCTTCCTTCCTTCCTTCCTTCCTTCCTTCCTTCCTTCCTTCCTTCCTTCCTTCCTTCCTTCCTTCCTTCCTTCCTTCCTTCCTTCCTTCCTTCCTTCCTTCCTTCCTTCCTTCCTTCCTTCCTTCCTTCCTTCCTTCCTTCTCCTGGCAGTAGTTCAGGGGGACCATAGGCTGTGCGCTGACGGTTGAATCTGGATAGTCCAACTTACCCACTATACTGTATCTCCAGCCCACTGGTTTTCTTTTATGTAAAGTAGGATTATAAGGAAGTAAGCTATTGTTGGTTTTTACTTTTGCTTTTGCTTTTTGGGTCACACACGGCCATGCACAGGGGTTATTCCTGGCTCATGCACTCAAACCTGGCTTGGCCGTGTGGAGCAATCACTCCAGCCCCCAGCTATTGTTTTTTTTTAACAAAAATTTATGATGTACTAAATATGCTTTAAGAGCATAACTAGATGGGGCTGTCTTGCATGCGGCCGACCCGGGTTCAATTCCCAGCATCCCATATGGTCTCCTGAGCACCGCCAGGGGTAATTCCTGAGTGCAGAACCAGGAATAACCCCTGTGTGTTGCCGGGTTTGACCCAAAAAGCAAAAAAAAAAAAAGAGCATAACTAGATAACTGGGCCTATGTGGTGGGTCAGATGCCATCGTTTTGAGCTAGTGACGAGCCTCAGACAAGCTGCAGCAACTGAAAGATCACTTTGGTTTCCCCTTGGTGACATGCACCAATGTGTCACCTGCATTCGTGCTTGAAGTGCTAGATTTCAGTTTGAGGTTCTGTGAAAGTCAGAATGGAAATGCTTTCCCAGCCCAGGTTAGGGACACTCGCAATTCTGCCCCTGGATCCCAGGTTAAGAACTTCCTGCCAGCTTTTGTTTCCATTTTTTCAATGTCTTTTGGCAAGTGGGAGGGTAGCTGGGGCCCTCTACCCTTCTGTCAGAGCCTCAAATCGATGCTGGCAGATCAGTTCTCCTTGGCCTGAGCCATTTAAAATCTCAATTACCCAGTGTAGACATTCCACTGATTTCTGCTTTATTCATTATTTCAACAATGAGATATAGAGCACGGGCAAGAAATAGCTCTGTGCTTTTGAAAAACAATTTGAATACTCTTGGATCTGATTTTCCTGGGCAGTCGGAAGCTGAATGTGACTGGACAGGTGCGTTTATCGTCTGTATCAGGGTTTGGGGACACCCCTTCAGCTCATTAATGCACAGCGGGGTCTGCAGACACCAGCGGAGCGTGTGTTTCACAGGCATCCCTGTGCCTGAGCCCTGTGTGCTCCAGCTTCAGAAACCACACCGTCCTCTGCAGTGCTGCAGGGCGCGTTAGAGAATAAACGAGGTGTACTCCCCTCACGTGGGCTACAGCAAGCGGGTCTGTTCGACAGAAGGCCCCATGTCCAGAGAGTGAGGCCTGGGCAGTTGACCCATCTCAATGGCCAGAGCTGGACGGCTAGAGTCATGAGTGTACTTTTATTTTTTTTTTAATTAGCACTGTTTAGCGCTGTCGTCCTATTGTTCATCAATTTGCTCGAGCGGGCACCAGTAGTGTCTCCATTGTGAGACTTGTTACTGTCTTTGGTGTATTGAATACGCCACAGGTAGCTTGCAAGGCTCTGCTGTGCGGGTGGGATACTCGGTAGCTAGCCGGGCTCTCCGAGGAGGGAGGAATAGAACACGGGTCAGCCATGTGCAAGGCAAATGCCCCTACCCACTGTGCTATTGCTCCAGCCCAATTTTTTCTTTTTTTTTTAATTAGTGAATCACCATGAGGGTACAGTTACAGATTTATACATTTTTGTGTTCATGTTTCCCCCATACAAAGTTCGAGAACCCATCCCTTCACCAGTGCCCATTCTCCACCACCAGTAAACCCAGCATCCCTCCCCCCCTCCCCAGTCCCGTCTCCCCCCACCCCACACTGCCACTATGGCAGGGTATTCCCTTTTGTTCTCTCTCTCTGATTAGGTGTTGTGGTTTGCAATAAAGGTGTTGAGTGGCCATTGTGTTCAGTCTCTAGTCTACATTCAGCACGCGTCACCCTTCCCCCGCATGACCTCCGACCGCATTTTACTTGGTGTTCCCTTCTCTGAGTTGCCCAGAATGAGAGACCAGCCTCCAAGCCATGGAGTCAACCTCCTGGTACTTATTACTACTATTCTTGACAGCCCAATTTTTTCAATTGAGTAATTTTTTTTTGCTTTTTTGGGTCAATGGGGTTTTTTGGATGCTCAGGGATTCCTCCTGCCTGACTCTGCACTCAGGAACTCGGGGGACTATGGGATGCTGGGGATCGAACTCGGGTCAGCCCCGTGCAAGGCAAACGCCCTCCCCCGCTGTGCTATTGCTCCAGCCCCGAGTGTGTGCTTTTGACCCTGGAGCTAACCTTGAGAGCTGGGTCCTAGATCCGCCAAATAGGACACTTTCTTTTCATTTTTTGGTCCTAGGGGTGCAGCTCGGGGCCATATGCATTCCACCGGAGCTCCATCTGGCTAGAAATCCCGCTTTGCTGATTTCATTCTTGGATAGTTGTACGTCTGGCTTGGTGAGGATGGTGGAGGCTTCAGTTCTCACCACGTGGTCCTGGTGGCTTCAAATTCCCAGAAATGCCCCTTGGACTCTGTTCCATGTCCTCAGCTTAGCTTTTGTGTTTCCTTTCTTCTCTCTGTGTTGCTATTGTGATGGAGGCTGCACCCTTAGCCTCGGTGCTCACCAGGGACAACTCTGGCCTGGCTGCTTGGACGTCTTCTCTGTGGTTCTGCTTGCCAGGGGTCCATTGCAGTGTTCACACCCCCTTGACTGTGTGCTGAGAAGGCGCTTTGGTGCTGGGGGTCGCAGATCACAGAGTCCCTGAAACTGTGCCTCGTGCACGGGATGGCACCAGGAATTGACTCAAAGCTTCGTGCCTGCAGGGCAGTTGGTTTTAGCCACTGAGCCTTTCTCAGGTCCCTGTCCTCTGCTTTTATAGACAAGTCTGCCTTTGCCGGCCTTTACTTGTCCGATCCCCGTCAGAGCACCTTCCAAGTACTCATTCATGGTTGCTTCCTGCCTTTCTGAAACCTTCAAGCAAAGTGATTTACGGCAAACTGGTTCGTTCAGAAGATCATTTCATGGGGCTGGAGCAATAGCACAGTGGGTAGGGCGTTTACCTTGCACGCGGCTGACCTGAGTTCGATTCCCAACATCCCGTATGGTCCCCTGAGCACTACTAGGGGTAGTTCCTGAATGCAGAGCCAGGAGTAACCCCTGTGCATTGCCGGGTGTGACCCAAAAAGCAAAAAAAAAAAAAAGCAAGATCATTTCATTCAGTGTTGGCTGGGATTCTTTTCTCATCAACGTTATTCCAGGAACTACTGTACTTTCTCAGCCTCATCAGTAGTCTTCACCCCACACCCAGCATTCATACACTTGAAATGTTTCATGCCTGCAGAGACTGTTCTGGTGGGCAAGGATACAACCCCAAATTGCTTTATGGGGCCTTTTTTGAATTGGGGGTGTGTGGAGCAAGACATTACTAAGCGCAAGTGCGAAGGCTGCCATAGGTTTCTCTTGGCCCTGTTCTGAGTCTCTGAACAACTAACTGTTACCTGGGAAGAGGTTCAAAGCTTGGAAAAGGGAATCCCTCAACTTGCCCCTTTGAAGGAGAACAGGGAAGAAAGGGGCTAGTGTGCAGAGCCGGCAGGGTGCTGTGCTGCCTCTCCATGCCTCAGAGCGGCAGGACCATCCACCTGCTCTCACGCACATGGGGCCCCATCTATGGGGTCTGCGCCTCTACCTCCTGCCCCCAAAGGAGCGGAAGCATTCACGTTAATGGCGGCTATTTCCCTGAGTCTTCTTTTAATTTTGCCTGGTTTTGTTTGGGGGTGACACCTGGCTGTGCTCAGGGCTTACTCCCGGCTCTGTGCCCAGGGATCATTCCTAGCAGGGCTCAGGGGACCGTAGGCTGTGTCAGAGACTGAACCCCGATCTGCTCAGAGTGCAAGACAAGTGCTATACTATACAGACAAGTGCTGTACTATTGCTCCAGCTCCGAGTCTTTTTTGTTTCCACAATATTTTGCTCGAATAACTTCAGCCCTGGTGATTCCTGCCCAGAGGGTGGGATTTCTTGGAGGCCAGGCTGCAAGGCTCTGATAACTGTCCACTAAGTCTGGCCCTCGCACTGGAGAACAGCGGAAAGGTGCATGCGCTGAGATAATCAAGTAGAGCAACGCAGCATAGGCCACTGGATAAAAATATAAAGTGATGAAGGTGTAAGAACAAGTGAACAAATAATTGAGGATTCCAGAGAGAGAAATAGATAAGGAACATGCCCTATCGTGGCAAGCTGGTCGCTGCCTAGGTGAGAGGTAAGGAGAGCTGGGATGAGACATGAGCATTTAAAACATTGAGTTGTCCTTTTGAAGGGATACTGAATTATAACATGAGCAAAATCAGCATCTTGTAATCACAGGGTTGATTGAATTACCACTGAATTGGCCAAGCATCATCCACTGACCTTGAGCGGAAGTGTGCCAAGGAGGGCTAGAGCGATAGCACAGCGGGTAGAGCATTTGCTTTGCACATGGCCAACCGGGGTTCGATTCCCAGCATCCCACATGGTGCCCCAAGCACCGCCAGGAGTTAATTCCTGAGTGCAGAGCCAGGAATAACCCTTGTGCATTGTTGGGTGTGACCCAAAAAGCAAAAAAAAAAGAAAGAAAGAAAGAAAGAAAGTTTGCCAAGGAGCCTATACATATGGCTTCATGGTGTCACATACAGATTGCTTCGAGGTTGTGTATCAGTTTTCTGAGTCACTGGAACAAATTTAGTTTCCTAAACAAACATGAAACGATCCTCTGGCAGTTGCGGACGGAGGTCAGAAGTCTGAGATGCATCTTGCAGGCTGGAAGTGAGGTGTTGGCAGGCTGGTTCCTCCTGGGGGCTCCTGGGGAGAATCGGCTTCCTGCGCGAGGCTGCCGGGCCACCTGCATCCCCTGGTGCTGGACTCCCCACCCAGGTCTGCACGCCAGCAGCCGAGTGCTTCCAAACCTCCCGCCCCCTTCTCACGTTGCCGGCTCTCTGACTCTGCGGTCCCTGTTGGAAGACTGCCCTGGAGGTTACTTGGGGCCCATCTGCACAATCCCCAACAATCTCCCCAATTCAAGAGCCTGAGCACAGCTGTGAAGTCCCTTTTGTGATATAGAGTAACAGTGGAAGGTCTTTAATTTGGGCTGTGCACATATGTCCCTCGGGGACCGTTATTCATCCTGCCACACAGAACGAGAGAAAGAGACATTTTGCGCTGGAGCAGTTGCAAAGGAAACCCGGAGCAGGGGATCGAGATTCAGGCGGAGCAGATGGATGTCCAATGTGAGAAGGACCCAGCAGGCCCCTGCCGTGTTGGGCTCTGGCATTCCCTGCAGTGAAGGCAGGCAGGAGCAAAGGAAGGGCCCGACGATGCTTTCCATACAGAGATGGTATCAGCCTTGCATTTAGAAAGGGTCTGCTGGCAACTATTCTCTGACCTCGAAATGGTTCACCATTCAGCATGAAAATGGGGGTCTGGGGCGATAGCACAGCGGGTAGGGCGTTTGCCTTGCACGTGGCCGACCCGGGTTCGATTTCCAGCATTTCATATGGTCCCCCGAGCACCACCAGGAGTAATTCCTGAGTGCAGAGCCAGGGGTAACCCCTGTATATCATTGGGTGTGACCCAAAAATCTAAAAAAAAGTGGGGGTGAGGATGGATACCTCGGAGCAAGAGGAATGAGAGGCGAGAGGCCGCAGGCAGTACTGATTCTAGTGGTCACTGAAGGCTGTGTGGCTTTCCAGGTGCCCTCCTTTCAGGCGCTGCAACAGAAGCAGAGGTGACTACAGGAGGTGCCCCCCCCCCGTTGTCCCCTTTAGGAGTCCTGCTGGCTTCAAGGCAGAAGACCTTCGACAAAGCTCTTCCTCCAAGCACCCCGCCACTACAGTGCCGTTCCATGCCCCTGAGTTACCGCTAAGACGCTGTGGGGCAGGAAGGGCTTGTGCTGCTTTTCTTTGCCCAGGTCGGTGGCAGTTGAAAGGCACACAGTGAGCCCGAAGCTTTCTTTTTAACTTCTTTGTCTAGCAGTGTTTCGCCTTGAAAGTCAGGTCCCATTAGAAGACCCTCCGCATGGCTGTGTGAAACAACGGAGAGAGGTGCTTCCAGAATGGTAGTTGTCTCCTTAGGAACAGAATAGAAAAAGCAGTGCCATGCTTCTTAAATGTGGGTGCATAGGAGGGTTGTCTCACTCACGCTCCGCCGAGATTCGACCCGGATGGCCATGCTTTTGCACGGCCACTTTGCTGCTGAACGACCAAGGTCCAGAGCCAGCTACACTACTTCTGGTCCCAGCAAGTGCTTGCAGCCGTGTCTCCGGACTGTGAACTAAGCTTTTGCTCCATGCTGCCCCAGGAAGGGAAATGATGCCATTTCCAACTTAAATCTCCCTGGACTTAATTACTAAAATACAGAAATCCTAAACCTAGACTTTATATCTCTTCATTCTCATCAGTGGAAAACTAATTATCAAAAGTTTCCTTGTCAATAGGGCCGTATTTTGGGGGGATAAACTCCAACAAGAATAGTGAGTTCTGTGTTGAAACTCCAACAACAATAGTGAGTTTTGTGTTGAAATATGGAATGTAATCAAGGTAAAGAGGAAATTAAGTGAAATTTATCAATTATACAGGTGGGGGAGTGGGGGGTGGGGGTGGGAGGTATACTGGTTTTTTTTTTGGGGTGGTGGTGGAATATGGGCACTGGTGAAAGGACAGGTGTTTGAGCATTGTATAACTGAGACATAAGCCTGAGAACTTTGTAACTTTCCACATGGTGATTCAATAAAATAAATTTTAAAAAAAAGAGGGTTGTCTCAGGATGGAATGATAGTACAGCAGATTGAATGTTTGCCTTGCACCCGGCCTATCCGGGTTCGATCCCCGATATCCCATATAGTCTCCCCAGCACTGTCAGGAATAATTCCTGAGTGCAGAGCCAAGAGTAACTTCTGAGTATCGCTGGGTGTGACCCAAAGAGGAAAAAAAAAATGAGGGTTGTCTCAGGACCTCTTAAACAGACTCTTTTGGTATTGTCTAAGGCAGGCCTAGGAATTGGCATTTCTTTTTGCTTTTTGGGTCACACCTGGCTCTGCACTCAGGAATTACCCCTAGTGGTGCTCGGGGGACCATATGGGATGCTGGGAATCGAACCCAGGTCGGCCGCGTGCAAGGCAAACCCCCTACCCGCTGTGCTCCAGCCCAAGAATCGGCATTTCTTACCATTTGGTCAGCCATCTGCAGTGAGCATCCGTGTGCCAGAGGGTGGGCAAGTGGAAAGCCACTTGAAAAATGCTTTGGAGAAAAAGTTGAAAACCTCGCAGCAAAAAATGCAGGAAAGTTTTGGGTGAAGCACTGCCAAACTGAAATCTTTTAAGTATCACTGAGAGGACTGGAAAGCAATGGATAGCGATTAGTGATTGCTAAAATGTCCTTCTATTTGAGTGACAAGGGTTAGATGTACTCAGGTTTGACTCAAAGGGCAGCTGGGGTTCAGGGAGAGAGCTTCAGAAGCTGAGTTCCTAGTCTCAGATCAATACTTCCCAGTGGTATTGATCATATTTCAGGAGTTATTTCCAATGGGGATTGTCTAGTCCCTTTTGGAACGAAGGATTGGGGCCACATCTAGTGGTGCTCAGGGTTTACTTCTGGCTCTGGGCCCAGTGGTCACTTCTGATGGTGCTTGGGAACCTATATGGGGTGCTGGGGATTGAACCCATGTTGACCTTGTGCAAAGCACATGCCTTACCTGCTGTACTATCTTTCTGGACCCTCTTTATTTCTTTATGCTCTGCATATGACTGTGATCATCTGGTGTTTCTTTTTTTTTTCTAACTCACTTTCCTTAGCATTACTCGCTCCAGTTCCATCCAAGTTGTAGCAGATTGCAAGATTCTATCCTTTCTCATAACTGAGTAGTATTCCGTAGTATTCCGTTGTGGACTGGAGCGATATAGGGTGTTTGCCTTGCACACGGCTCACCTGGGTTCAATTCCTCGGTCCCTTTCGGAGAGCCCGGCAGGCTACTGAGAGTATCCTGCCCGCACAGCAAAGCCTGGCAAGCTCCCCGTGGCATATTCGATATGCCAAAAACAGTAACAACAAGTCTCACAATGGAGACGTTACTGATGCCCGCTCAAACAAATCGAACAACAGGACGACAGTGCTACAGTGCTACTCTGTTGCTAGGCATTCTTGGGGGGGTCACACCCAGCAATGCACAGGGGTTACTCCTGGCTCTGTACTCAGAAATTACTCCTGGTGGTGCTCAGGGAACCATATGGGATGCTGGGAATCGAACCCGGGTTGGCCTCGTGCAAGGCAAATGCTCTACCCGCTGTGCTATTGCTCTAGGTCCTCTGTTGCTAGGCACTTGGGTTGGAGAAACACTGGTTTGTTTAGCCTATTGATTTGTGAAACTTTATCACAGCATTCATAGTAACTGCAGAAGGCCTTTAGAAAAAGATCAGACAGGAAACTCTATCAGTCAGTGCTCACTGCAATAATGCGGAATAACAAGTAAACTCGACAGTTTATAGCACAAGGTGTGTATTTCCTTCTCACCCATATGAGGGGGACCTGGGGTTCACTGACTCAAAGTGGTTCTGCTGGGTTTTTGCCGCTAGTCTTATACAGGGTGCGGGTCTGTTCCACGTTACTTCTGTTCTTGAACCAATGTTTCCCAGAGACATTCTCTAGGGGTGAAAGACAAAAGTGTGGGGAGGGGCAGGCATAATGATGCTAGGGGTTTCTGGTCTCTGTAATCTATCACTGTCACATTGGCCAAAACCTGTTTTAAGGTGAAACCCAAGGCTGAGGTAAGCCATAAGCCTCAGGGCAGAGTACTGACGAGAGGAGCGAGGAATTGGGAACAATAATTTTGTCTACTATAGTTGACTTCAAGTTTCATGCAAAATCCACGGACTTCTTAATGCCCCCTGTTTAGAATTGATATAAAGGATCATGCGTGTCTTCCTGATGGCCACATAGATTGTCCACCTTAACTAACAGTGTGTGACGAGTGAAACTTTCATCCCCATATCACACTCTGAGTCAAGATGTTGCGGGCCAGTCAGCATTCAGCCTCTTATTATTAGCAAAGAGAAGGTAAAAGAAATTTTGTTGTTGGGGCTGGAGCGATAGCACAGCGGGTAGTGCATTTGCCTTGCATGCGGCCATCCCGGGTTCAATTCCCAGCATCCCATATGGTCCCCCAAGCACTGCCAGGAGTAATTCCTGAGTGCATGAGCCAGGAGTAACCACTGTGCATTGCCGGGTGTGACCCCCAAGAAATGCCTAGGAACAGAGTAGCACTGTAGCACTGTCATCCCGTTGTTAATCGATTTGCTCGAGCGGGCACCAGTAATGTCTCCATTGTGAGACTTGTTGTTATTGTTTTTCGCATATCGAATACGCCACGGGTAGCTTGCCAGGGGGGGGGAAACAAACAAAAAAAGAAATTTTGTTGTTGTTTTTGGCCCACATCCAGTGGTGCACAGGGGTTCCTCCTGGCTCTGCGCTCAGAAATCATTCCTGGCAGTGCTCAGGGGACCATATATGGGATGCCGATGATCAAACCCGTCTAAGCTGTGTGTAAGGCAAGTGTCTTACCTGATCTATTATCTCTCCACCCTGCCCTCCGCTCCCAGGATGAAAAAACAATTAAGGGAAATAACCAAAAACATTCACTGTAGCACTGTAGCCCGGTCATCCTGTTGTTCATTGATTTGCTCGAGCGGGCACCAGTAACATCTCCATTGTGAGACTTGTTGTTACTATTTTTGACATATTGAATATGATAAGCCAAATTTGGCATATGGAATAAGCCACGGGTAGCTTTCCCAGGCACTTTGAAAGTAAAATGACACAGATGTCCTGCACTAGTGTGGGAACATTTGTGGCTTCCTGGAAGGCACATTATTCTGGAAATTTAGGAAAGGTGCCATTTGGTGAGCCTTTTCTCTTGGGAGTCAGGGAGCCTGAAGCATGAGCCCGAATTGTCTTTGCTCCTTGGGTAGGGAAGTCATAAGTTACAAGGCAGCCAGTTCCTTCACTCCGCTCCTTGGCTCCCGAGGTGGGATCAAGACTGGCTTGAGAAACCAGCCTGCATTTGCAGGCATATGTCTATGTTGCTTCACACCTTATTGATGCTGCAATTTACTCCTCACAGTTGGGGCAAGCAATGCCAATTCCTGCAGCACTGTTTACTCATAGGATGCAGAATATAAAACAGTTTGGAACGCAGGCAGTGGGCCCAGAGTACTGGCTGCAAATCCTCGCTCTGCTACTTCCTGGCTCGGGAACCTTGGCCCTCTCTACCAGCTGCAAAATACACAAAATAAAGCACCTCTGTCTCAGTCAGACTGGGGAGTTATAGCCTAGGACTGTGAGCTGGGTGACTGAAGCAGAAGATATTTACTTATCATAGTTTCCGAGCCTGGGAAGTACAGGATCTAGGTGCCATCTGGTTTTGAGTTTGGTCAAAGTTGGCTTCCTAGTTCATTGATGAAAATCTTTTTCTCTTTCTTCACACGGTGAAAGGAAGATCTTTGCGCATCTTTTTGTTTGTTTCTGGACCACATTCAGTGGTGCTCATGGCTTACTCCTGGTTCAGTGCTCATGGATCACTGTGCTTGTGGGGGTTGGGGGCCCATATGTGATGCTGGGGATTGAAGTTGGGTTGGCTGCATGCAAGGCGATGTTCAGGGTTCCATAGGAGATGCTGGGAGTTGAACCTGGGTCGGCCGCGTGTAAAGCAAACACCCTACCCTCTGTGCTATCACTCCAGCCCCCTGCCTTGTGTTGTATAAGGGCACTAATCCTGCTTTGTTTGTGAGGGTTCCTCCCTCATGCCCTAATGACCTTCCAAGGGCCCCACATCCTAATATCATCACCTTAGGGGTTATGATTTCAATATAAACTTGAGGCCACACATTCAGTTCACAGCAGCCTCCTTCTACATCATCATGAAAAATCAAATTACTTAAATCACTCGAATTCTATCTTTCAATTATTATTTGGGATGGTCAGAGCCACACTCAGAGGTGCCCTTGGGACCACTGCCTCACATGCTGTGGTACTTGGGCAACCATGCAGTGTCAGGGATCAAACCAGGGTTGACCAGATGTAAAACAGGTGACTTAACCCCTGTAGTATCTCTCCTGCCTCTAGTTTTGATTATTTATCAGCACATATTAGGTTCTGAATTTGTTCAAAGCATGAATTTGGGGGCCAGAGAGATAGTACAGTGGGTAGGGTGCTTACTTTGCACACAGCTGACCCAGATTTAGTCCCCAGCATCCCATATGGTCCCTAGAGCATTTCCAGGACTGATTCCTAAGCACAGAGCCAGGACTAAGCCCTGAACATTGCTGGGTGTGTGCCCCACCGAAGTATGAATTTGTATCTCTCTAGTATCTAGTTTTTAGTATTTATTAGCAAGTGTCAGATTTCAGAAAAGAATTTAAAGTCAGAATTTTGACCATTGCAAAAAACTGTCTATAACATTGGGCCACTTCGGCCTTTGAAGGAAATCAGTTGCAAAAAACTGTCTATAACATTGGGCCACTTTGGCCTTTGAAGGAAATCAGTTGGAGGAATCGTAAAGCACACTATGTGCCTGCCCTCTGTAATCTCTGTTCACCCGATTCACCAGCAACTATTATACAGAATTGGCAGTTTCCATAGTGTAGGATAACATTGGTTTGTCCTTCCTCCCTTGCCACAAGGAGTTTAGGTTTATGGAGACACTCCCATTCCTTTGTTTCTCTGTAAACTCTTCTCTGCACCCTCCTTCCCAACCAGTTAATCACCTTTTCCCTAATCAGATTCTGTTATCTGAACTTGTACTGTAAGTTAGTGTCTTTTGCATAGTTTACCTTAAAGCAATGTCCTTTCTGTATGGACACAGGAAGACAGTTAATATTATGCTTTGTAACTTGGGAGTTGATTGACTTCAATAATATTTACTCCTGGGCATCTACTTTCTCAACTCAGTTGCCCTTAGTTCCTAGCACCCCAAAAGCAGGGTCCCGACGAGGGACAGAATGGATCCAGGGCAAGCTGTGAGCTACCCTGGCATTGAAATGGGCCAGGCCAAAGCGCCACAATATTCAACTATAAGTTGAGGGCATGATCATGGACAATGCTGTCATGATCCAAAGGTAACAGTGAGATTAGGACCCTGCTCAGGCTAGAGCCTGGCCTGAGGACTGTGTTCTGGAATGTGTAGTGAGATGTCCTCAGGAAGAACCAAACTTTAAGGTTATATCTCTTACTGTGCTCATACAGAATGACCTTACTAGAAATATTAGAAGTAGATTTACTATAACTATTTAAGCAGATTACTAGCTCACACCCTGACACACCCTTGTTTGGACCGCCACCCTTGAGCGGATCTCCTTAGATGAGATTTCCTTAGATGAGATTTTGTTAATCTCCCCGAGAAATGGTCTTACCCTTCTTTGTTGATTTGTTAATGTTCAGACCCACCTTTGTGTCACCACCCTATGTGATTTCTATATAAATTCAAGACTGTAAGATTGGGGGAGGGTGAGAGAAAGAAGCAGAATGGGACCGGACATTGGAATAAACAGCAGCTGATACTGACCAGCCTGGCACTCGCAACTGATACTGACCAGCCTGGCACTTGTTCCTTCTTTCGCCTGCCCATCTCCATCAGCCTCCCCGGGGTGGGGGGAAACGGCGTGAGACTACCGAACACGGGCGGTGGGAGAGATAGAGCCCCGCTGGTCCCCTCCACTCTGAACACACACGTAATGTGCTGGTTATCACGTTCGCCTCACAGCGAAAGGTCCCCAGTTCGAAACCCGGTGGAAACAACACTGGGGTTCCCTTTGGTTTTCATCACTTTTTAAAAATCATTGCTCTAATTCTCCTAGATGCCTTTCCCCCTTCCAATTTCTCTATGTGTCTTTATTCTTTTTTTTTCTTTTTGGGTCACACCCAGCGATGCATAGGGGTTACTCCTGGCTCTGCACTCAAGAATTATTCTGAGTCCCCTAAGGACTCTGAATTTGTACTGTAAGTTAGTGTCTTTTGCATAGGGGGACCATATGGGATGCGTGTGCAAAGCAAACGCCCTACCCGCTGTGCTATCAATCCAGCCCCTTCTATGTGTCTTTAAAGGAACTAGCTATACATTAAGTGAAAACTAAATGGGGCTGTAAAGACATTTAATTGTTTGGATTAGGGGGGTCAAACATGTTGCCCATGGGCCTATTTCTGTCTTTGTGTTTGGAGTGACCCTTGGTGGTGTTTGGGGTGGGGGGAACCAGGGTCAGCAAGATGCAAAGCAAGCACCTTAATCCCTGAATTCTCTCTTGTCCTCAGTGTTCTAGAAGGACTCGATTAAGGGTGAAATCAGGCAAGGCTCTGTAAACTCTGCTGGCTTAGAGATTAGGCCCTGTGCCTGTCTTGAGCTTTATAGTCCCAGAGGTTAGCGGCCACATAGTTTCCAATAATAAAAATTAAAATATGAATGATCAAAGGCTTGTGGGTCTTTCCCCAGTGCTCTGGATGCCCCCCACACACTAGAGAGTGCATGACAGGCTTTAGTGTGCTGGTCTGTTTTGTGGGGCCGAGGCCTGACAGTGATACAGTGATATATATATATATATATATATATATATATATATATACACATATACACATATATGTGTGTGCATCTATCTATCTATCTATCTATCTATCTATCTATCTATCTATCTATCTATCTATCTGTTCCTCTTGAGGAGCCTGGCAAGCTATCAAGAGTATCCCGCCTGCATGGAAGAGCCTAGCAAGCTTCTTGTGGCATATTCTGTATGCCAAATACAGTAACAATAACAGGCTCATTCCCCTGACCCTGAAAAGAGCCTCCAATTGTTGGGAAAGAGGAGTAAGGAGAGGCTGCTAAAAACTCAGTCTGGGACGAATGGAGACGTTACGGGCGCCCGCTCAAGGAAATCGATGAAAAATGGGATGACAGTGATACAGTGATGATCAGAGTGGATATGAAACATATGTGATCCAAAAGTTAACTATTCTGGATTTTGTTGTTGTTGTTGTTGTTGTTTTCGCTTTTGGGGTCACACCTGGTGATGCTCAGGGGTTACTCCTGGCTCTGCACTCAGGAATTACTCCTGGCAGTGCTCGGGAGACCATATAGGATGCTGGGAATCGAACCCAGGTCAGCTGCGTGCAAGGCAAACGCCCTACCCGCTATGTTATCACTCCAGTCCCTATTCTGGTATTTTGAGTATGGGAGACATACAGAGAACTTAGATGATTTAGCTTAACAGTAAAATAATGACTAATTTATGTTTCAAATTGACACTGAGATAGGGGGCAAGAATTACCCATCACCAACAGGAAAAATGAGAACAAGCTTTCTCTTTCATGGAAGATATGCATTTCAATTTTTTTTTTTTTTGCTTTTTGGGTCACACCCGGCAATGCACAGGGGTTACTCCTGGCTCATGCACTCAGGAATCACTCCTGGCAGTGCTCAGGGGACCATATGGGACGCTGGGAATCGAACCCGGGTCAGCTGCGTGCAAGGCAAACGCCCTAGCCGCTGTGCTATCACTCCAGCCCCGCATTTCAAAATTTTATTTTATTTTATTTTATTTTTTGCTTTTTGGGTCACACCTGGTAATGCACGGGGATTACTCATGGGTCTGCACTCAGAAATTACTCCTGGCGGTGCTCAGGGGACCAATGGGATGCTGGGAATTGAACCCGGTTTGGCCGTGTGCAAGGCAAATGCCCTACTTGCTGTGTTATTGCTCCAGCCCCGCATTTCAAAAGTTTAGAAGACTAATTGCAACATTCTCAAGAAGACTCAGAATGCTAGAATAGCATTACTTGGGAAAAAATAATGAACAAGTTGGGGAAAAAAGCCTTAAGTATGGGACTTTGCTATGTACCAAAAATATTGTTTAAAATCCATCATTCCCAGGCTAGAGTGATAGTATAGCAGGTAGGGCGCTTTCCTTGCATGTGGCCAACGCAGATTTGATCCCCAGCATCCCATATGGTCCCCCATACCTGCCAGGGGTGATCCCTGAG
Source organism: Sorex araneus (assembly GCF_027595985.1). Taxonomy (NCBI): domain Eukaryota; kingdom Metazoa; phylum Chordata; class Mammalia; order Eulipotyphla; family Soricidae; genus Sorex; species Sorex araneus. The sequence goes on from NC_073313.1 coordinate 21,868,922, forward strand.
AACAGTGCCAGGAGTAAGCCCTGAGCACTGCTGGGTGCGGCCCCCAAATAAAAATAAAACAAAACAAAAAGGCAACTCTTCCAGTACCTTCCCACATGCTTGCTTCTCTGGGCCTCAGCATTGTTAGGCGTTGCCAGATTGTTTTCCGCAGTGGTCTCCCAATTTGCATACTTCTGATCAGAGCATGAGCGTTGAAATTGCTCCATTGCCAACACTTGGCATTGTTAGATGTTGAAATGTTTGCCAGTCTGGAGGTGTGAAATGGTAATTTCCTGTGGTTTAAATTTTCATTTACCCAATTACTAATGAGGTGGGGCACACTTTTATAAGGTAATTGGCCAGCCTGTATTCTCCTTTGGAAAAATGCCTGTCTTCTGTCTGTTGGCTATTGGGTTTTCGTTTTCTTATTGATCTATTGTGTTTAGACCTTCGTGATACTAATTCTGTGTTGTTGAGACTGTTATCAGTATCACTTTTGAGCCTGCCATTGTGAAATCTTTTTAAGATGCACCTTGCTTTGATGATATTTTATAATCATCAGGAAATTTAGCTTTGGCTGTGTTTTTGTCTTTTCATTCATTAAGGACATTTTGGGATGCATATGAAGGTTTTTTATTCTAGTGTAGTCAAATCTGTCAGTTTCCTTTATGGTTTGTGTTCCTATGTTTTGCTATTTAGAAACTGTTCCCTACTGATTCCCTCCCTCACCCTCCTCTCTCTGTCACTCACACAGATACTATGTATCAGCATTTTATTTTATTCAGGTTTACTCCTGGCTCTGTGCTCAGGAATAACTCCTGGTGCTCTCAGGGACCATATAGGATGCCAGAGATAGAACCCAGGTTGGTTGTGTGCAAGGGCAATAATACCCACTGTATACTATCCAAAGAGAGAGGAACGCAGTCTCCTGCCCCCACACCTGGCTATCTTCACTAGGGCCTCTCAGAGGGGGATGGATTGAGTTACCCTCCCCACCCCAAGCAGAGCCCCAGCAGCTGAAGACCTCTGGAACCCAGCCACAGCCATGCTCAAGGCCACTCTCCACACGTTTGGATGAGCCTCATGCATGAAGGAACCCGCAGAGGAACCCAGGTGTATGGGACCCGGGGCTGAGATCTCCAAGTCTGCTCGGATCGAGACTGGGCCTCCTTCACCCAGATCCCCCATTTTCCAGTATCTAGGCAGTCACAGCCACAAACTGACCCCAGCAGCCGTGTAATCCCATCATCGGCCAAGATCCAGATACTATAAAACAAAGCTCCTGGAAGCAACCTCTTATTGTCTAGTTCTCCCTCTCAGAGAGCCTGGCAAGCTCCCTGTGGCATATTCAATATGCCAAAAACAGTAACAATGATGGGTCTCATTCCCCTGACCCTGAAAGAGCCACCAATGTGGCACCATTATGAAGGATCAGTAAAGAGAGGCTGTTAAAAATCTCAGGGTTAGGACGAATGGAGACGTTACTGGTACCTACTTGAGCAAATCGATGAACAACGGGATGACAGTGCCAGTGCCAGTGACAGTACTATCCAAAGATTGCTCTGATCATCTTTCAGTATCTTCAATTTTACTTTCCATTCATGATCTGCCATCTCCTCTCCTGTTTTGGTAGTATGTTAGGAAGGGTTTGGATTTGCTTTGATTTGGTTTTTGTCTTTTACTGGGCGTGCTATGAGCTGTGAGGGTAGTTCTCTCCCCGGCCCCCTAGGACTCTTCCTACCTCTCCAATACCCTTGATTAAATTTCCCATTCATTTCCCCATCCTTTGAGATACATTGCTGTCCAACATCAAGTTATTCATTTATTCATGGGCCTGCTTCTGAGTGCAAATGATTTTTTTGTACTTTGAGAAAGTGATAGTTGATGGCTGTGCAAAAAATAATTAGATACACAGGTTTCTTCAGCATGCCAGCAGATCATATATTATCTTAGAACAGTTGCCAAAGGAGAAAAGAGTGCTGACCACAGTCTTAAATGAAAGTCTTTTTTTCTGATGACTCTTGATGTGGTTTACTACTTATTTATTTATTATTCCTATTTGGGATGCACTAGGGGGGCTCAAAGCTGAGCCCCTGTACTTAGAGAGTGCTTGTGGGGATGCTCAGGGGCTGTGTGGTGCTAGAGCTTGAACCCAGGACTCCTACACACAAAGCAAGTGCTCTGTCCTCTGTAATTTTTTTCTTTTTGGGTCACACCCAGTGATGCCCAGGGGTTACTCCTGGCTGTGCCCTCAGGAATTATTCCTGGCGGTGCTGGGGGGACCGTATGGAATGCTGGGAATCGAACCTGGGTCGGCTGTGTACAAGGCAAACACCCTACCTTCTGTACTATCACTCTAGTCTCCTATAATTTATTCTTATTTATTTTATTTCTCCTTCCCCCTTTTTGTGGTGTACGCAAAGCCTGATATACACTTGGGTGCACTGTGGCACCCACTTGTGGCTCTGGGGATCTCAGTGGCAGTGCTGCTAGGATAACAGTGAGCAATGGGAGATGTCAGGGATCAAACTCATGGTCTCACATATACAAGGCAGATGCTTTACACTGAGCCATGTCTCTTGGCCCCTGTGCTTTAAACAGCAAACTTAAACATTTGAATTGACAAGTGAATTTTGTGGAATCACTTATCATAAGCTAAGCAACTGCACTCTAACACATTGCCAAAGATGGAGATGAGCCAAATGCTTGATCAAATCTGGTAGCTACAACTGAGATGAGTAACAGTTGTAACTTAGATGTGAACTTATAACTAAGATGTGAACAGAGCACTTCGGCATGTGAAACCCACCCAAATAAGCTGTGTTTGGGGAATGATTCAGATGCCAGCAAATGTGTTAAACTAGGCCCTATGTACCACCTTGAAAACGAAACATAACTTAGAATTTTAATTACCACAAAATTGTGCTCGGATAAGCAATGAGCCATGTGGTTATCTGTCTTTATTCATACTTTATAACTCACCTATTCCCTAAAGTGATCAGATGCAGCTTGCCGCATTAAAACTTGTTTTAGAGGCTAGCAGAGACTGGAAGGTATTACTTGAAGAGTATGTTGATCACTAATTCCAACCCCATTCAGAACGATTCCCTTCAAAGCATTTTCAGCATCTGATGTCTTTTCATTTTCACCTCTAAAAAAGTAACCTTGGATTTAATGCGGTGCCATAAGCATCGTTTCTTACAGCATAGCCAAAGCTGATCTCCTGATGATTATAAAATGTAATTAAAACAAAGTGCATCTTAAAAAGATTTCACAAGGGCATGCCTTGTCAGTCTTGTCTTTGCCTCTTAAGTTCTGGGCGTTCTCTATGTGTCATTCAAATCATGAAATGCAATCATGCAGGATCTTATAGCTAGGTTCTCTAATTCTTAGCTTCTGAACTTTAAAGTGGTAATGCACTGGGTTAAATGACTTCCATGGGGAACTCATTCTGACATTAACCCAGAATAGCTCTCAGTACTACATAGTTCATCAGGGAGATGAGGTGAGGTGATCATTTATTCGCTCATTAACATGTATACTTCTAGGACCAGAGAGAGAGAGAGAGAGAGAGAGAGAGAGAGAGAGAGAGAGAGAGAGAGAGAGAGAGAGAGAGAGAGAGAGAGAACGGCATGTAGGGCATTTGTGTTTCATGCAGCCAACCTGGATTTGATCCACAGCATCCCACATGCTCCCCTGAGCCCCACCAGGAGTGACTCCTGAGCACAGAGCCAGGAGTAAGCCCTGAGCATAGACAAGTGTGGCCCCAAATCAAACAAACTGGAAAAACACATGTATACTTCCTATGTGTCAGACCCTGGCGAGAGTTCTGAGTGAACCAAGGCACAGGACGACCTTGAAAGACATACCCCCGATCTACTGGAGGTGGGGGACTCTCCCAGAACTTAGAATCATGGACTGGTATCTCTGAAGCTGCCTGGTGTGTGCCTTGGACATTTGAAATAATTCAAGTGACCATCTAAAATGGCTCCAAAGGGACAGAGGAAGGAGAGCGGTTTTCAGTACCCCAGCGGAAACGCTGATGGTTAGGTGGGAGAGCTGTATATTTTCCAGGATTCTTTCTTCTTCTTTTTTTATTCATCATCCTTTCAGATAGAAATGTTTAAGGGAAACAGCAGGGAAGGGCTGCCAGGAACATAGCAATTTGGTTTACCAAGATCATTATATTTAGTACCTTAATGTCTAGCTTTTGAGGTAGGGGTGAGGGGTGTTGGATTTAAGAAAAAGCAAACAGTTGTTCTTAATTATACTATACCATGGAACTTGGTGGCTAGCTTCAAACAAAAATATAGCATGAGACTAATACCCAAAGACCATAGAAACAAAGGCCAGGATGGTCCATGGTTGGAAGCCTGCTGCAAGAAATGGTCACTCTGCGCACGAACTGAGTGCTGAAAGTAGGTAAAGGAATACACAGGATAACCTCTCAGCACCTGTATTGCAAACCATAACACCCAAAAGGGGAGAGAGAAAGAGAGAGAGAGAGAGAGAGAGAGAGAGAGAGAGAGAGAGAGAGAGAGAGAGAGAGAGAGAGAAGAAAAGTGTCTGCCACAGAGGCAAGATGGGAGGAGGGAAACTGGGGACCTGGGGACATTGGGGGTGGGAAATATACACTGGTGAAGATAAGGGTGTTAGAACAATGTATGACTGGTACCCAACCATGAACAATTTTGTAACCTTGTATCTCATGGTGATTTAATAACAAGAAAAAAATATCTAGCTTCTTCGCCATTAGAGGAACATCAGTGACTAAACAGAATACAGACTCAACCTTCCAAGTGGCTATGATTGGGAGTTACTACAGTTAAAAAATGCCAAGCCTGAACGATGAGCAGCCACGTCCAAATGGAATTCATGGCTTATAATATCTTTTGTGAGGCTGATGCTGTGTTCACACACACATATGTATATAAATATATATTCCTTTGGTGGGTCACACACCTAGCGATGTCCAGTGGATACTCCTGGCTCTGCAAATGAATTACTCCTGGTCATGCTCAAGAGGACAGGGTTGGGGCTGGAGCAATAGCACAGCAGGTAGGGCGTTTGCCTTGCATGTGGCCGACCCAGGTTCAATTCCCAACATCTCATATGGTCCCCCGAGCACTGCACTCCTGAGTGCAGAGTGCCACAAGCAACCCCTGAGCACCACTGGTTGTGACCCAAAAAGCCAAAAAAAGGGGGGCAGGGTTGCTGGGGATTGAACCCAGGTCAGTAACCCAGGTCAGTAACCCAGGTCAGGCCCATGCAAGGCAAGTGCCCTACTTGCTGTACTCCTGACCCAATAGATTATATTCTTAAATTCATATATTACCTGCTGAATTTTATGTAATATTAATAAAATCCTCCTAGAGTCTGACACTTTGAAAAACATTATCTCCTGAAATAAATTAATTTCCATAAATGCCATTATTTGAGAATGCTTCTCTAAATTCTTTCCCCTTTTGGGGTTACAATGTTTGGAGTCACACCCAGTAAGCCCTGAGCCACACCCAGTGCTCAAGGCTTACTCTCAGCTCTGTGCTCAGGGGACCATGTGGAATGCCTGGAATCAAAGTTGGGCTGGCTCCTTACAAGACCAGTGCCCCACCTGCTGTGCTATTGCTCTGGTCCCAGTTCTTTCCCTTTTTTTTTTTTTTTGCTTTTTGGGTCATACCCAGTGACGCACAGGGGTTACTCCTGGCTCATGCACTCAGGAGTTCCTCGTGGTGGTGTGGGGGACGATATGGGATACTGGGAATCGAACCCGGGTTGGCCGTGTGCAAGGCAAACGCCCTACCCTCTGCGTCATCGCTCCAGCCCTCCCTTTTTGTTTTAGCTCTCAAAGCCACTGGAGTGACAGTACAGCAAGGAGGGCATATGCCTTGCACATGGCTGTCCCAGGTTTGTTGCATATGGTCCTCAAGCACCAGCGGGAGTAATTCTTGAGTGCAGAGCCAGGAGTAACCTCTGAGCATTGCCGGGTGTGACCCAAAAAGAAAAAAAAAAGCCATCAGTTTAAGTGGATAGCTCATCCCAGACCTATATTTCTCTGCTTAAAAATATTCTTGTAGTTGAAATCTATTTGGGTAGGTTGGGCGGGTAAGGATGGAAATGGTACACTGCTGTTTAGTCTGAGCCTGGGGAAGAGGGAGTCTGTCTGGTTTCTGTCCAACGGTGCACCTCATCTGGACTGGAGCATCTTCAGAGCCAAGAGCATGTGCCTGCTCTCCCTAGGGGACACGGCGTATATCCCCTAAGCTTGTAAGTTTCTGAACAAAGTGCTCAGAGCCCATTTCCAGGGAGCTATGGGCACCACTATTTCAGTTTATTGTCTCATTGTCCAGAGAGAAAACTCTTGGCAGGGCAGAGGAGGGGGCATGGAGAGATAGTACAGTGGTAAGGGGTATGGCAAATGCAGGTTTGATCTCCAGCATCCCATATGGTTCCCAGGCACCACCAAAAGTAATTCCTATGTGTAGATCCAGGAGTAAGGCCTGAGCACTGCCGAGTGTGGCCCCCAAATCCAAACCAAAACCAAAGGTCTTGGAGAGAAGAGGCGGAAGAGCTGGTCAAGGTGGTATGGATGGTGTGAGTATGAGCAGGTGGAAGGGAAGGATGAGGGTTTTATCCTTATCCCAAAGGAAGGTTGCATGCCTCTTTGAAGTATATGCCACCACTCTAGTTCTAGCCATGCTGTTGCAAAAGGCAGAGTTCATCTCTTCTAGCATTTCATTGTGCGCGCGTGCACGCGCACACACACACACACACACACACACACACATGCCCCAATTTCTTTATCCATCTGTTGTTGGTTGGGAATCTGCGTTGTTTCCAGGACTTGGCTTTTGTAAACAATGCCTTAGTGAACATAGGGATTTATGATTTACAGCTTTAAGCAGCATGTGGATAGACCTGAATTTGTTCTCTCTGTCAGATCTTAACAGTGCATGAGTGGGTTTAAGGAGCTATATTATAACTTAAAAATATATGAGCAATGATTACTCATTAGTCTATGTTTGGAAGACTAATTGTAAATATTTTAGTATGTCGAACAAGTTCTTTTTATCTGAGCCAAAATCATTCTAATGCAAAAATAAGCTGTCAAAATTTGAAATCTCATTTTAGTTCCATTATTATATTTGCATCCATAATTTTCTTCCTTTTCCCACTGATCATTCTACTGGCAGAAAGTTCTAGAGAACGGGGGTGTGCCTTTGAGAAAACACAGTCTCTCCGCACCCAGTGAGCACTTAACACAAAGGACTCTATGGTGAGTTCTTATGGCAGAGGAGACATAAGCAAGTTTCTGTGGTCACTGGCTTGAAAGAAATGATGGCCCACTTGTCCTTGAGTATGTCTAGTAAACTCACAGAAAGGGACCCTAATCACTTCTCTATTCCTGTCTCACCCATGATTCCAGTTGCAAAATTGCATTTCAGACTAACTTTTCAGGCTAGGTTCTACCATGTCATTGGGATTTCAGTGGCATCATGCTTGCAATGTTAAGGTCCTTCTATCTTAGGGTCTGGACATAAAGGTGTCCAGATACTGACTTCAGTGTCAATGGCTTAGAGATAGAGAGGAGCAGACAGGTGCTTGTTCATAGCCAACTATTCTTATTGATAGGAGCAAAAGCAGCTAGGATTGGCATCCAGCCATGGTATGTGTGGAAGAGCTAGATCAGGGACCAGAGAGAAGAGGACATAGTTGTATCAGGAACCAACCACACCTAGGGGTGCTGGGGATTGAACTGGGGTGGGCCATGTGCAAGGCAAGTGCCTTAAGCCCTGCACTATGTCTCTGGTCCCGATAGTTGTAGTTTTAATATACATTTCCTTAATAACTAATGAAGTGGACCTTCCTATCATGTTTTTTCACTAGATAATCCCCATTTGAAGTGTCTTTGGTCCATTTTTTTATTGCGGGAATCAGTCTTACTGCCTCATACATATTCTGTTTTTGTTTGGGTGTGAAGGCTCGGTATCATCACTAGCAATGCCCTTGGCAGTAATTTTGCGTATTTTGTACTGGGGAGGAGTGGGAATCGGTACAAATTTAAGGTTCTGAATGAGGATGGGAGCCGGGCTGATGGCCTATATGGTATGGCTATGCTGATTTTAAAAATATTGACATAATTCTCTACCTCTATTGCTCAGTGCTCTGAGCCCCCACAGCTTTTTTTTTTCTTTTTGGGTCATGCCCGGTGATGCACAGGGGTTATTCCTGGCTCATGCACTCAGGACTTACTCCTGGAGTTCTCGGGGGACCATATGGGATGCTGGGAATCGAACTCAGGTCGGCCTCGTGCAAGGCAAACACCCTAACCTCTGTGATATCACTCCAGCCCCTCCCACGACATTTTTGCCCCTCTTTTCCCCATTCCTCCCTCCCACTTCCTTTTCCTTTACGTTCTTTTCTCCTTTTTTTTTAAAAAAAAAAAACCAGCATGGGATACTTCTCATTGCATGATGGACAACTCTGAAATAAAGGATTTTTAAAAAGTCATGGGACTGGAGCAATAGTGCAGGAGGCAGGGTGTTTGCCTTACATGTGGCTGACTTGGGTTCTATTCCCAGCATCCCATATGGTGCCCCAAGATGGCCAGGAGTGATCCTTGAGCACAGAGCCAGGAGTAAGCCCTGAGCACCTCTGGTGTGGCCCCAACCCCCCCCCAAATTAATTCAGAGGCATCAGTGAGTCTATCTATGGTGGCTAAACATGATATATGAATTTTATTATTCTTTCTAGAAACTATAATTATGTCCATTTATGAGATGGCAAATTGAGATCCTGAGAAATGAGGCAAGTTTCTCAAGGTCAGATAGAAGTAGTAGCTAGTAAGCCTGTCCAAGCACTTAACCACTGCCTCTACTGCCTCGTAGCATGGAAATGTGCATCTGCCTGATGGCACCACGAGAGTTCTAGAAGAAAAAGAAGGTATCACTGCCAGGGCTCAGTCAGGAACACGGAAACCACTCTGAGTATCTTTTAATGAGTAATGCAGGAAATTGGTTCCAAAGGAGTGAAGAGAGGACGTTATTTCCTAAGTTTAACATGGCAGGTATCCAAACAATGTGGTCTCAATCGAAGTCATTTCATTTGAATGTCAATGAGAGAAATATCCCCGTGACCATGTTGAATGGAATATCATTATCAAAGGTCCTGGTTTCATTGTTATGCGTCATTCACTTTAGGTCACCATTTTCAAGAACCTATTGATATTTTGTGAGGACTCACCATAACTACAAAGAATAGTGAGAAAGGGGACCAAGCGCTGGCCGGGTGTCTACCTTCTCCTGTCCTGTGGCCGCTTTGAGGCTTCTCATGAGCAGTGCTCCAGAAGTCACAATGCCACTGATGGAAAACCTTAGGCGCTGTGGCGACCTGTAGCTGTACGTGTCTGTCATTCTCAGCACTGTTTTCTAGGAGCTGTGGGTGAAACCAGAAGCCGTGTACAGCAGTCCAATGTAAAGTAATGTCAAATGATGCTACAGCCCAAATTGTAAGGTGCACCCCACTTGCAGACCTGGTAAAATCTGAGCAAACCTCACAAGCTATGGTATGCGTATGGTGCATGTTTGTCCTGGACTTCCCTGTCTTTTAATGTTTGAGGGTGGTGGGGACATACCTGGAGAATGCTCAGGACTTACTCCTGGTGATGCTTGGGGCACCGGGGATCAGACTGTGCCAGGCAAGTGTCTTTACCCCATCCTATCTTTCTAGCCCTGAACTGAAATTGAAAAGATGAGCCCGAGTTTCCTTAAGAAATGATTTGCGGGGCTGGAGCAATAGTACAGCGGGTAGGGCGTTTGCCTTGCACGCGCGGCCGACCTGGGTTTTATTCCCAGCATCCCATATGGTCCTCTGAGCACCGCCAGGGGTGATTCCTGAGTGCAGAGCTAGGAGTAACCCCTGTGTATTGCCTGATGTGACCCAAAAACAAAACAAAAAAAATGATTTGCCAGACGAAGGAAGTCTTTTCTGAGGCAGGAAACTTGAGTGAAGTCTGATGTTTGTGAACTTGAGGTCCATTGAAAAGTGGACACGGATGGCCCTTGTCGCTTTACACCAGCGTAGCTGTGGCAATGCCTCCTAATTGGCAGTGGGTCAGCTGTGGGTTGGCTGCAACTTAGTCTCCCCCTTACGCCCTGTACTCGGGGTTCGGGGCCCACCGGATTTAGCAAGTAAGAGGCAGTGGCTGTGTTGAGAGCAGCTAAGCCGCCCTGTGCGACTGCTGCTTTGCTCAGTCTTGTTTGGCCACGTGGCCTGCGTGGGGGGCGGGGACTTGTCAACCCCCCACTCACCCCAGGGTGGGCTTGGATAACAGCTCCGAGAAGCACAGCAACGCTCAGTTCCTGATCCCACTCACCCGCCAGCGTTTGTGATTAAGTGTCTGTATCCTTGTGTGCCTGATTTAAGACCCTGCTTGGAGCCCACCCAGACCTTGCTCTCCAGGCCTGGAATGGACTGATCTGGCCTCAGCCTGGCCTCGCCACTGTTGGAGGGCGGGGTCGACCACCCCTCAAGTACAGAGAACAGAGCCAACGATGCAAATCACATAGCAAAGTTTATTTATTGCTTCAAGCTAGCCCAACGGCCGGAAGCAATGGGCTTCAACAAGGACCCCAGCACTAGGTTCAGCAAGTTCTTACACTTTCATCTTGCCAAGTCAGCATTACTCAGCAATTTTCCATTACCTACAGCGTACACATCTATTTTGTTGTTGTTTAGGCCACCCCCCCCCCCCCCCCGCAACATCCAGTGCACCTCTCTAACAGTTACATTCCGGAGACCTAATCTTATTCTGGGGATCTAATCTTATTCCGGAGTTGTAATCTTTGACAAAAGCATCTGGGTTTTTTTTTTTTTGGTTTCTTTTTCGTTTTTTGTTTTTTTGCTTTTCGGGTCACACCCCTAAATGCTCAGGAATCACTCCTGGCGGTGCTGAGGGGACGATATGGGATGCTGGGAATTGAACCCAGGTCGGCCGCATACAAGGCAAACTCCCTACCCGCTGTGCTATTGCTCCAACCCCCAAAGCATCTGGTTTTTCTGCTTTCCTTGTTCCTGGGAGAAGCCTATCACAAAGACGCCTATCACAAAGTTTGTCATGGCGGTTCTCCGGCTAAGTGGGTCCTAACATCACCACACTCCAGGGGACACTAATAGAAACATGCTGCCCTTGTGTCCCCTCTTTACCTCGACCTGTGCTTTTCCTGTGGGTCGGCAGGAGCTGGCAGGTGGCATTGGAAACCACTCAATTTTTCCACTTTAAATGAGTAACACTTCTCTTTCCATTACTGGTGCACCCTGGCTGCTTATCAGTTCCTAAGGGCTGCTACTATGTAAATTTAGTGAATTTTGTTGTTGTTGTTGTTGTTGTTGTTTTCTTTGCTTTTTGGGTCACAGGGGTTACTCCTGGCTCTGCACTCAGGAATTACTCCTGGCGGTGCTCAGGGGACCATATGGGATGCTGGGAATAGAACCTGGGTCGGCCGCGTGCAAGGCAAACACCCTACCCGCTGTGCTATCGCTCCAGCCCCTTTTTTGTTGTTCTTAAATTAACCTCCCTCTAACAGAGCCATTGAGAGCCCCAGGTGCAGAGAAAACTGAGCTCTGCCCTCAAGCTGCATTAGCACCGGCTGGGAGTTTGTTAGAAATGCAAAGTTCAGGGCCTGAGAGCTGGGAGGGGCTGCAGCGACTCAGTTCCCAAGGACAAGCCCCCGGGGTCCAGCGCGTGTGTTTCCCAAACCGATGCAAACCCCCAAAGAAATGCAAATTTCACACCCTTTCTGAACCGGATCCAGGCAGGTGTGGAACCCGGAAATGTGTCTGGGTCAGCCCTCCCGGAGAGTCGGCTGCGGGCAGGCTCCGTGCCGCCACTGCGGAATTGGTCTCAAATTCAAAGTCTGGTTGTCCCTTTGAAAGCCCAAACCGGAGAGACAGGATTTGGTGGGAGAAAAACCAGTTCATGCAGGTGCTAGAAACTGGAGAGGAGGGCGGGGCTTGGGGGTTTCCCCCGCCCCGTTCTTGCGGCAAGGCTGGGAGTTGAGATTTGTAGAGAGCTTGTTGAGAAATAAAGGGGAAACCAAAAGGGCGGTGGAACTGATGTCAGTCTGCTGTCGGTGGACCCCACGGGTGGGTTAGGAGAGGCGGGGAGGAGAGAGACGGTCACTTTCTCCCAATCGCCTCTGCCACCCGGGACCCAGGGTGACTGGGTCTTGTCTCGCCTCCCAGAAAGGAATTTCAGACGTAGACAAGCAGTGAAGTAAAACAGGTTTTATTTGTTAGCTTTTTGAAGGGGGAGGAGGGAAAGGGAGAGTGTGGGTACTAAAGCGCTCAGGACAGAGCTTGGGGAAGCCCCTCCACACGCCCCAGCGCTAGATAGGAAAGTACACGTCTCAAGAGGGGAGATGCGGGCGACACATGTGCTCGGCCACGGGGGCACAAGTAGCACATGGGCTTGGGCAGCAAATGTGTGGCCTCCCTTTATTCAAGGTGACTATTATAGGGTTTTCCCAAGCCGCCCCCGTGTGGGGCTTTCTAGTTAGATAAGAGCCCATTGCTGGGGTTGTTAAGTGGGTAGAGGTGGAAGTGGTCTTCTTTGAAACTCCTTTTCTTGACCTTTGTTCCTGTTGATCTTCTCTGAGGGTGGGTCCAGCCTTCTCTCTGGGCTAGTTTAGGGTGAATTGGATTTTTCCTTTGTAGTGAAAACATTATTTATTTTTTATGGAATCAATTTCACTGTCACTGTCATCCCATTGCTCATCGATATGTTCGAGCGGGCACCAGTAACGCCTCTCATTGAGAGACTTATTGTTACTGGTTTTTGGCATATCCAATAATTTAACTACTGTTAAAAGTCAATTAAAAATTTCCTGTGGTTTATATCTGGTTAGTCTGTTCCTTTGATCTTGAGTCCATTTAATTGGTGTGTTTCTAGGAATTTTCTTCTTTAAAAAATTTTTTTAAAAATTTTATTGAATCACTGTGAGATAGTTCCAAGCTTTCATGTTTGGGCTACAATCTCACAATGATCAAACACCCATCCCTCCACCAGTGCACCTTCCCCACCACCAATATTATGAATCGGATTAAAGGAAGGAATTAAAGGTTCTCCAGTTATTTCCTTCAGGCCCTTTCTGTAGGGAGGGGGTCCAGTCTCCTCAGGGTCTCCTGCTGGAGGTCTTATCGTGTCTTGCTTTCTGTATCTACAAGGTGAGTCAGACTTAGTGGCTTTATTACTTCCCAGAAATTTCATTGTCACGATGGGGGGAGGGCCCTTCCCTAGTCTACCTGCCTACATCAGAACCGCGGGGGAGGAGGGGTGCAGGCACAGTGCTGTCTGGCTGAGGCCATTGGTTGGACGCTGATGAACGTTGGGAAAATCCAGAGCTGCGGTCTCCAGGGGCGTGTGTAGCGATTCTGAACTTCTACAGGCAGTGTTCACTGCCCCTTCATCTGTGACTACACCCTTACGAAAAACCACTCCTTGGTGTTAAAAACACACAAGGCAAAGGCCAGGGGGCAGGGCGAGGTTTCATGTAGTGTGCGGAGAACCCAAGGGAACATATAGTGCCTGTGCCCGAGGGCATGCTTCTCTGTGTTGTTTCCATAAACATCTGAGGGGTCACCCTCAACTGTTGGCTGGAATCAGACAAAGGCATGCAAGCTTCTGTGTGTTAGCAGCTTAACCCACGGGCGGCGGGATGGGTTGATCGGTTTAAGCATGGCAGGCAAGAACAGGCTGGATCAACAGTTATTACATTTTACTTTTTGTTTTGTTTGGGGGTTACGACCACACCTCGAAGTACTCAGAGCCTACTCCTGACTGTGTGCAGGGATCAACCCTAGTTGGCGCAGGGGGGTGTATGGGGTGCCAGGGATGGAACCTGGGTTAGCTACATGCAAGACAAACCCCCTACCTGCAGTGATATCATGATAACGTTGGTGCCCCCCCCATGAGTGGCTTATGTGAGGCAGAGAAGGGAGAGAGAGGGTCAGTGTCTCCTGATCCGCCTCTGCTAATGCTGGGACCGGCTGGGAAGACTAGGATTCAGGATGGAGATAGGATTTGCTCTTTTTTTGGCCATTCAATAAAACTTTATTTACAAAGTCAGGTGCTGACAGTATTGGTCCAAGGGAGGCTATAACATTTGCCTACTTTTGCCTTAAGGTGTTACTAGGCATTTAGAAGTACCCTTTTTTACATTTTTTTCTTTTTCTTTTCTTTTTTTTTCTGGTGAATCATCATGGGGTACAGTTACACACTTACAAATTTTCGTACTTACATTTCAGTCAGGGCTGGAGCAATAGCACAGTGGTTGGGATTTTGCCTTTCACGCAGCCAACCCGGGTTCGATTCCTCCGCCCCCCTCGGAGAGCCCGGCAAGCTACTGAGAGTATGGAGCCCGCACGGCAGAGCCTGGCAAGCTACCCGTGGCATATTCAATATGCCAAAAACAGTAATAATAAGTCTCTCAATGAGAGACGTTACTGGTGCCCGCTCGAACAAATTGATGAGCAACGGGATGACAGTGACAGTGACAGTGACATTTCAGTCATACAATGGATCGAGTGCCCGTCCCTTCACCAGTTCCTGTTCTCCACCACCAATGTTCCTAGTATCCCTCCCACACCCCAATTCTCCACTGCCCTCCCCCCTTCCGCCTCTGTGACAGGCACATTACCTTTTTTTATTTTTAAAATTTTATTGAATCACCGTGAGATAGTTACAAGCTTTCATGTTTGGGTTACAATCTCACAATGATCAAATACCCATCCCTCCACCAGTGCACATTCCCCACCACTGATATCCCAGGTATACCCCCCCCCTTCCCCACCCTTCCCCTGCCTCTAAGGCAGACAGTATTCCCCATACTCTCTACTTTTGGGCATTATGGCCTGCCACACAGACACTGAGAGGTCATCATGTTTGCTCCATTATCTACTTTCGGCATGCATCTTCCATCCCGACTGATTCCTCCAGCCATCATTTTCTTAGTGATCCCTTCTCTATTCCATCTGCCTTCTCCCCTCCGCTCATGAAGCAGGCTTCCAGCTATGGGGCAATCCCCCTGGCCCTTGTATCTACAGTCCTTGGGTGTCAGCCTCATGTGATGCTACCCTACACTCCACAAATGAGAGGCACATTGCCTTTTACTCTCTCTCTCCTTTAGGGTGTTGTGGTCTGCACTGCCAAGTATTACATGGCCCTCATGTTCGGTCTATAGTCTACTTTCGGCACGCATCTCCCATCCCGAGCAGGCCCTCCAAACACCCTTTACTTGGTGCTCCCTTCGCTATCTAAGCTGCCTTTTCCCCTACCATGTGAGGCTGGCTTTCAAGCCGTGGAGCAAACCTCCTGGTACTTATCTTTACTGTCCTTGGGTGGAGCCCTTCATTCTGGCACTTTATATTCCAGAAATGAGTGCAATCTTTCTATGTCTCTCCCTCTCTTTCTGACTCATTTCAGAAAGAGAGTCAGAGCGGGATTTGCTCTTTTTAGGAAAGGAGAGTCAGTCCCAGGCCTTACCCAGGATTTATAGGCTCTTATTTTCCTCTCGGAAAGAAATTTCAGGAGACGAGTGGTGAAGTAAAAACAGATTCTATTTGGAGGTTTTTAGGAAGGGGAAAGAGGGAGAGAAAGTTAGAGAAATGCCCTCAAGGGAGAACATGTACTTCTCCAAAGGTGGAGAGAGCCTCAATCCACATCTCAAGAGGGGAGATGCAGGCGACACATGTGCTTGGACACCTCATGTGCTTGGCCCTGTGGGCACAAGCAGCACATGGGCTCGGACAGCATATGTGTGCTCTTCCTTTGTTCAAGGTGGCTTTTCTAGGGTTTCCCCACATAGGGCTTTCTAGCTAGGTAAGAGTTCGTTGCTACGGTGGTGGCTAAGGGGGGCTACCTTGGTCTGGAGTTTCTCTGGTGGAGGTGGGTTTGTTCAGCTGTCATAAATCTTCAGGTCCTTAATTGCAGTCTCTCTCTCTGCTGAAGTTTGTCTCTGTGGGGCCCAGCCTCCTGGCGCCAGGAAGACCTTATCAGGCCTAGGCCCTAATTCTTGCAGCTTTAGTGTTATTGTTATTGGATTTATTACTTCTCAGAAATTCCATTCCATGGGCCTCTCCTTTCTACCTGCCGTCCTCAGCTCCAGCTCAGTTATTACATTTTATATTTTGTGGGAGGGGCACACCTGGCTGTGCTCAGGACTTATTCAGTGATAATTCTGGGTGGTGTTCACAGGGGACCATATTGATGTCAGTGGGCCTCATGGGTGACTTAGGTGAAACGAAGAGGAGAAAGATGGTCACTTTCTCCCGATCCGTCTCTGCCACCCAGGACCCAAGGTTACTGGGTTCTTGTCTCACTCGCAGAATTTCAGGAGTAGACAAGCAGTGAAGTACATAGATTTTATTTGGAGGGTTTTTGAAAGTGTGGGGAGAGAGAGAGAGAGAGAGAGAGAGAGAGAGAGAGAGAGAGAGAGAGAGAGAGAGAGAGAGAGAGAGAGAGAATAATGCACTCAAGGGAGAACATGGGTTTCTCTAAGGACGGAGAGAGCCCCTACACACATCCTAGTGATGTAGGTGGACCCCACGGGTGGCTCACATGAATTGGGAGGAGAAAAACAGTCACTTTCTCCCGATCCGCCTCTGCCACTCAGGATCCAGGGTTATTGGGTTCTTGTCTCGCTCGTAGAAAATAATTTTAGGAGTAGACAAGCAGTGAAGTAAAACATATTTTATTTGGAGGGCTTTTTGAAGGGAAATAGGGAGAGAAAGTGGGAGAGTGGAGAGTAAGAGAGACAGTAACTCGCTCAAGAGAGCACGCGGGCTTCTCCAAGGGCGGAGAGAGCCCCTACACACATCCTAGCATTAGACATGAAAGCATGAAAGTACACATCTCAAGAGGGGAGATGCAGGCGACACATGTGCTCAGGCCCCACATGTGCTCGGCCATGTGGGCACAAGCAGCACATGGGCTCGGGCAGCATATGCGCGCCCTCCCTTTGTTCAAGGTGTCTTTTATAGGCTCCTCGGGTTGTTCTGATCTGGAAGTTCTGGAGTCTTCTCAGCTGGATCATATTTTAATCAGATTAAGGGAGAGGTCCGAGGGTTTGAGGAACTTCATGGGGAGGGGTTCAATCTCCTCAGGGTCTGCTGATGGTCTTATCAGGTCTGTTTTCTGTATCCACAGGGTGTATCAGTCTTAGGATTTTCCTCCCAGAAGTTCTGTTGACCTAAGTTTCATTGCCAAGGGCCTTTTCCTGTCTACCTGTCTACATCAATATGGGGTGCTGGGGATTGAACCTGGGTCAGCTTCAGGCAAGGCAAGTGCCCTATCCCCTGTACTATCTATCACTCTTGCTCCAGTTGCTACATCTTAAAACACATTATAGGGCTGTGGTTATAACTCAAGTGATAGAGCACATGCTTGTGTGTTCAAGGCCCTTGGGTTTGACCCCTGCCACTGCATGACCCCCATGCACAGCAGTTCCAGGTGAGGCCCTGTAGTTCTTTTGTTTTGCTTTCTTTGTGTGTTACACCCAGCAATGCTCAGGGATTACTCCTGGCTCTGCATTCAGGAATCACTTTTGGAGGTACTTGGGGAACCATATGGGATGCCGGAGATTGAACCTGGGTCAGCCCCTTGGCAAGGCAAACGCCCTACTCGCTGTACCATGGCTCCGGCCCCGCCCTGTAGTTCTAAGCACGGCTGACGGTAATCCCACGTCAGTTCAATGATTTGTAACTGCAGGGCCAGGGTGATCAAACACATTTTATGGTGCTTGCCCAGTGTATGTGTGACCATGCCTCTCAAATGAGGTTCAAATCCTGGCATGTGTATGTTCCCCCAAATACAGACCTGGGTGTGGCTTCTGAGCACCAGGGGGATGGCCCACCCCCGAAGGAATAACTGAATGATCAAAGTGAGGAAATCAAGGACTAAGGAGTTCATATGAATCACAGGACAGGCTTGGGAGCAAACAACTGCAGTACTGGGACAGCTAGTAGCTGTTCAAAGGCATGCAATGCTCCTAAGTACCAGAAGCAAGAAATCAGGAGATACTTAGTTTGGGTATAGCCATTTTTATTCCCTAAACTCCAAATTTGGGGTTGGAAAAAGAGTTTAGTATGTAGGGCGCTTGCCGTGCAGGAGGCTGACCTGAGTTTGATCCCAGCATCCCAGATAGTCCTCTGTAGCACTGTAGCACTGTCATCCCGTTGTTCATCGATTCCGTTGTTCAGCGGGCACCAGTAACATCTCCATTGTGAGACTTGTTATTGTTTTTGGCATATCAAATACGCCATGGGTAGCTTGCCAGGCTCTGCCATGCGGGCGGGATACTCTCTGTAGCTTGCTGGGCTCTCTGAGAGGCACAAAGGAATCAAACCCGGGTCGGCCACATACAAGGCAAATGCCCTACTCACTGTGCTATTGCTGCAGTCCAGATACTTTGGGCACAGTAATTCCTGAGTTCAGAGCCAGGAATATCCTATGGGCATCTCTGGGTGTGCCCCCAAACCAAACCAACAAAAGAAAACCTGCCCTCCGCAAACCCCAAAGAGTGATGGTTTCTGTTCCCATTAAGGACACAAAGCCTGATAATGAGTGTTTCCTACAGGAGAATTATAGCTTTTTTTCTCCTCCAGTATCACTCTGACACAAGCTCACCACCTTTGCTAATTACCTGAGGCAGATAAGCAGATTTATCCAGTCACCTGGCAGAGAGCAAAGAGGCAGGAATTCGAGAAAGTCCTCTCCCTAGAGACAAATACCTGTGATGTGACCATGGGCAGATCACTTAATAACTCCCGGCTCTGTTTCTTTATCTATTGAAGTAGCTAGACCACCTACCTGAGAAAGATGTTCGAAAAGATCAGAAACAATACAAGTTATGAGTCTTAGTGAAAGGCTGGGATTTGAACCCGCCCTAGTCTGAAGAACGTGCAAACACCAGAGTGGCTCCACTGCCTCCCTGTGCCCGGAGCTGGCCAACTTTAGCTCTTCCTCCCTCTCCGTGCCCTCCTGTGTCCCTCTGCTTTGTGTCTATATGAATACATTTTCCAGATTTTCAGTCCTTTCCATTTTTCTCATGGAAGTTATGGCCCAGCCGGGATTAGGCTGCCGGAGCGAGAGGACTCCACTTGCTCATCCAAATACTGGCCAGGTGCACTCCTGGCTAGCTTAAAATCCTGGCTCTGTGGCCTGAGCTTGCAGGATTTCATTCTCTCTGGAGAAATCCTCTTCCCTGTGAGTTCTCCTGGGAGCTCCACCAGTGTCCATGATGTGCCATTCTGGTATGCAGTTGACCCATGACCAAAACTTTCCTTCGGGGCTGGAGAGTTTAGTACAGCAGGGAGGGCACTTGCTTTGCATGTGGCTGACTCAGGTTCGATCCCTGGCATTCCATATGGTCCCCCAAGTCCTGCCAGGAATCCTAGAGTGCAGAGCCAGAAGTCAGCTCTGAGCACATCTGAGTGCCCCTCTTCCCCCCCCAAAAAAAGGGGATAGTTCTGGAGGCTCTGCATTGAAGCAGTTGGGTGGGTGTGGATCTGATTTGCTGCAGAAGACCTCTTCAGCAAATAAATTTTCACAGCTTTTGAGAAGTCATTTAAAAAATCTATTGGACAGCTTATACCAGAACAATGACTTCTCACCTCCAAAACACACCAAATGAGAGCTTACCAGGTTAATATAATGGCCTCAGGCCAAGATATGTGGACTGATTTCACTGACACAGCAGTCTGTTCAGAGAACTTTACCTGTAGTTGGAGACGCAGGCCCAGGGCAGATAAGCATTTGGTCTGCGCACCATCAGGTGGGGCCAAGAGCCCACATTTTCCATTATTCCTTTTCTGTGGGGTGGAGAGTTGAGCTACACTGGGTGGTGCTCAGGAGCTATTCCTGGCTCTATGCTCAGGGGACCATGATGTGCTGGGATTTAAAATGGGGCTGGTGGGATGCAAGACAAGTGCCTTAACCCCTCTACTTTCTCTCTGGCTCTTCACCACCTTTTCTGTAAATAAAGTTTGTCCAGATCAAAATCACGTTCTCTTGTTGATGTTCTATTAAGAATTATTTTTGTAAGAAAAGGTAAGAATCGGGACTGGAGCCATAGCACAGCAGGTAGGGTGTTTGCTTTGCATGTAGCCGACCTGGGTTCGATTCCCAGTATCCCATATGGTCCCCCAAGCAGCCCCAGGAGTAATTCCTAAGTGCAGAGCCAGGAGTAACCCTGAGCATTGCCAGGTGTGACCCAAAAAGCAAAAGAAAGAAAGAAAGAAAGAAAGAAAGAAAGAAAGAAAGAAAGAAAGAAAGAAAGAAAGAAAGAAAGAAAGAAAGAAAAGGTCAGAATCCAGTATGTTTACAACATATTCTGGCCGCAAAGCTTATAATATTTTAGCCAAACTCCTTAGCCAGACTTAGCCCTGAGCACTGCCAGGTATGGTAAAAAAAAATAAAACCCAACAAAAACAAAACCAAGCCAAACAAAACAAAACAGAACAACCCAGATCTGTTTCAGGTACCCTAGTCGGCAGACCTTTGCTTTCATTATTTGCTTTACTGTTTCTCAGTGCTTTGAAATTTTCTATGGTGCTGGTGGTGTGTGTGTGTGTGTGTGTGTGTGTGTGTGTGTGTGTGTGTGTGTGTGTGTGTGGTCTCTCAAACAGTGCCCAGAAGCCCAAGGTCCCTCCTGGAGATTCTCAACCCAGTCAGTGGTTTAGTGCAAGGGCTCAAACATCCAGTGGTGGACCATATCAGGCAAGTCCCTTAACCACGCGAGCTTCTTTACTATGCCTAAAAAGTTTTTTTTCTGTGTTCAATTTTATTTATTAGTTTGGGGGCCACACCTGATGGTGCGTAGAGCTGGCTCTGAATTCAGGGATCTCTCCTGGAGGATTCTGGGGGAACATATGTGGTGTTAAGGATTTAACAGGGAAAATAGCACAGAATGAAGAATGTACCGTAGAATGAATGAGTCACTGAATCTATTATTCTACCCCTCTCATATGCTTGCATACCTATGATTGTTCTTTTGGTAAGTAAACCCGCCTCATTCCGTCACAGTACATGAACACATGATCTTTATGTTCAACGCATTGGAAGTTGTTCATGACTTTTCTAGACTTGTTATCATTGTTCAGTTAACTGCATTGTTGCTCTCTGCTTTTGCATGGGCATGGTGTAGTTTGGGATGAGAGTGCACAGCTCTTTTCTCCCGTGACAATTCATGGAAGTCTTGTTTTGTATAGTCTTTTTACTTAGCAGTGAAATGTTGGGGATGGGCTGCAAGTTGCTAAGTGAGGCAGTAGTATGCTTCGGAGTAAACGCCAATTGCCCTTATCTCTGGGGGCAATCACCATTTCCAGTCTGGTGGAAGCTAGTCCTGCTATAACTCACAGCCTTCTCCCCATGTCTGCAAGTGGGAACAGCGTGGGAGAATTTGGAGAAGCAAGGGAATAAGTAAGAAGGGCATTCTAGTGTCAAGCTAGTGACTGTCCTCTCCTCATGTACAGGCAGCACTGTCAAGCAAGCCACAGTCGCTGTGCCTGGCAGAGCGCCCCCCCACACACACATCAGCTTTCTATTTTTTGCTTTTCCTGTAGCACCTGAGACAAGTCCCTGGGTCTCCGTGCCTTCATTTGCAACAGAAAGTTGGGAGTTCCATGCCTATCACATATATAGGTTTACCTTGAGGTTAAAGTGGGATTTGAGAGGCTAGAGTGATAGCACAGCGGGTAGGGCATTTGCCTTGCACGTGGCCAACCTGGGTTCGATCCACAGCATCCCCTAGGTTCCCCACGCACTACCAGGAGTAATTCCTGAGGGCAGAGCCAGGAGTAACCCCTGAGCATTGCTGGGTGTGACCCAAAAACAAATAAATAAATAAATAAATAAAGTGTGACTTGAAGGTCTATGCAGAAGTCCATTATCATTTGAGCACTTAGAAGGTATTAGGAGGAGGCTATGCCAGCGCCTAACGTGGGGAGGGGGTTTGATTTTGATTGCTTGCTCTTATTTATCCCGTGATTCTTCCGAGCCAGGAACCGTAGTTGCTGGGAGGGCAACACTCAACTTGATGAACATGTTTCCTGACCTCAGGGAGCTCCTGGTTAGCTCACAGGATTGTGGGGTCAAGTCTCATAAAAGAATCCCTTCCTCAGAGTCAAAGACATGTTAGCATGTCTTATAGAATTATAGCAACACAACAATATGAACAACCACCGAGCACTTAATGCCACATAGTAAACACCTAAACTACAACATAATGCCATATTTTGGCCAATGGCTCTTCAGAGTTTGGTGGTAATATGAACGGAGCAGAAAGTAAGGCTGTTGGGGGGGGGCACAGAGATAGCACAATGGGTAAGGTGCTTGGCAGCCATGTGGCCTACCCGGGTTTGATCTCTGGCATCCTACATGGTCCCTTGAGCACCACCAAGAGTGATTTCTGAGTGCAGAGGCAGAAATAGTCCCTGAATATTGCCAGATGTGCCCCCAGAACAAAACAAAACAAAAAAGTAAGGCAGGATGCATTCTAGAAAAAGTTTAAAACCTTGGGAGATCTAAAGCTTGAGTAGGACAAGCCAGAGAGGACTGCAGCCATGGGATCTTATTATATTGGGCTCATCCATGGCTGCTGAGCTCTGTAGTCAGCCTCCAAGGCCATGGTCACAAGTTTTGCCAGAGAGCAAAGCTATACGCCTCCTGAGCTCCTTCTGTTCCATAACCCTCAGTAGAACAAAACAGATTGGCAGTAATTGTGCTGTGATTTAATCATGTCTTTCTCACTGGATAATAAAATCAGTGTCATTTTAACAGTGATATAGGCAGGTAGACAAGGAAGGGTCCCCATGACAATAAAATAAATTCCTGGGAAGTAGTAAAACCAACAGTCCAAGGCTGCAAGAAGCCCACCTTGCAGACACAGGAACTAAGGCCTAATGAGACTTCACCTGGTACCAACGGACCCAGAGAAGTTCCAGTAGGAACAAAGGCCCCAGGAAAGGAATTGAAAAGAGGACCATCAACCATTTCCAACTCGACCCCCTTGGCAACCACCCTAGAAACAGACTCTTACCTTGGTAGAAAGCCCCACATGGGGCAGCTTGGGAAAAACTCTCTAAAGGCCAACGTCAACAAAGGAAGTGTGTGCATGCATTTCCCGACACGCAGCTTGTGTCCACGTGGCCGAGCACATGTGATGCCCGAGCACACGTGTCACAGCATCTCCCCTCTTGAGATGTGGACTGGGGCTCTCTCTGTCTTTGGAGAAGCCCGCATTCTCTCTTGAGCCCGTTCCTCTTTCTCTCCCACCTTCCCCTTCCTCAAAGGCTCCAAATAAAATCTGTTTTTAATTCACTGCTCGTCTACTCCTGACTTTTTTTTTTTCTGTGAGAAAGACAAGGACCCAAAAGGCTTGGGTAAGGCCTCGGACTGACTTTCTTTTTCTGCACAGAGCAGTTCCTTGTTCCAGCCTGACTCCATGGCTCCCCGAGAAATTGGGTGGTGGGAATTAACTCCTGAGCTGAGAAGGTCAAGCGGGCCTCAGGTATAGCTTGACAGCCACCTGGTGGGGCTGATGGGACTCAAAGTCTGTTCTGTGAAGGGGCTCATTGAAAACTATCAGTCCTTGCCTTCCTTAGCGGTCCCAGTCTCAGGGTGGCAGATGTGGATTGGGTGAAAGTAACGGTCTTTCTCCTCTCCGCCTCACATAAGTCACCCATCGGGTTGCCCAATGACTTCAGTAGCATTGGAATGTCCATTGCCCTTCCCCAAGGTAAAGCAAATTTTCATAGCGTGAGCTGCTGTCGTAATTAAAGAACTCCAAGACCCAGTCATCACTTAATGCTTCCAGTGGAACCGATGGCCTCTGAATTTCTCCTGGGAACATGCTGAAACGGGCATGCTCTGGATACAAGAACGGGCAGCCTTGATGGCACACGAGGACAAAACGCACAGGTGCAATTTTTCATCCAAACACACTGGGCAGAAATCCGTCACCAGATCTTTTGAGGTTGCTCCTAAGCTTAATTTGAACATGCCCCCGTCTTTTGCACAATTCTTAGCACCACAGAAAGGAAGTGCTTTTTCTTTTTTCCTTAAAAAAAAGTTCCAGTCCAAACCATCAGACTCTGTAGGTTGTCTTAATTGCTACTTTGCACGGGGCTGGACTCTGACTCTGACTTTTGGCACATGTTGTCATACACAAAGTTCCTAAAATAAAATGCTCCAGGAGATCCCAGAAACGGTGGCAGGCTTTAAAAAGGGACTCGTACGCTGAAAGACTAGCTTTGGTGAAGACCATTCAGGCAGGCAGAATGATGGTTGCAAAAGAATTCCGCGAGTCCTGGGGATGCTGAAGTGGATCCTGGAAAAGGCTTCCCACCTCTCTGATCACGGGTTGGGGGAGTTTTGACCAGAATCCAGTTTTGATAAAGTAATTGTTTTTTTTTTTCTCCTCCCCAAGTGACTATACATTTAAATAGCTAAAACATCTGTTCAGCCACATAGTAAAACATGCACACTCGGAGCGCGGGGGAGCAGAGCCTGCCAAATATCGCTTGAGAGGAACTTTGCAAGGGGACCAGCCCCAAGATAAAGCAACCGCTGTTTGTTTTGTCTGGTGAGGGGGAAAGCCAAGGCAACCAATATTTTGGGTTTTGTGCACTGCCTGTGTGAAGAACTCTTTTGAGAAAGGGTGGCGCGGAGAGATTTCCGGATAGGAATTTGTTGCATCTGCCCATTAGTGAGCCAGAGAGCCTTGGATGTCAACACCTTGCAGACTCTTGAGACCAACGACCAAACCAGAATCGGCGACTGTCTTCTTGCGTGTCCTTGCCGTCCATCCAGATGGAAGCAGAAACCGGGAGCAGCTCTGAGCCCGGAAAGCCAGCCAACAGAGGCATGAGAATCGTCCTGGCTGTGTTCGTCGGTGGCACTGTGGTGCTGGGAACAGTCCTCTTTCTAGGTAAGTGGGCACTGGAGGCTGGGAACTAACTGGCTGAGCAAGGGCAGCGAAGTCTCCTTGTGCTTGGTTCTAACCAACTGTGTGCAGGATGTGGGTACGGGACTGTTTGCATCAGTAGTTGGTGCATCCCTGGCATCTACTGAGTCCACAAATAGAAAGCAGCATTTCCTTTAGGAGGCTAAATAAATAAATGCACCAAGTACCAAACGCGCAGCCAAGGATACAAAGTGGGCATAAGTGGTTTTGGATGGCAGGAGGATTCGGTTGCACTGGGCAAAAAGAATGTTTTATGTATCAGATTTAGCAAAATGAGTGTTTAGGAATTCTTAGTCAGACACTTTCTTTTACTGTATGAGGAAAAAGACTTTGACATTGTGACCGATGCCATGCTGGAATTTCTTCCCATTTGTTTTATTTTGGTTTTGCCTGAAGTCATGAAGTAGCTCACCAAGTACAAACCAGTCTTTAAAACTGTCCCTTTCGGAGCTAGAGAGCGTACAGCAGGTAAGGTGCTTGTCTTGCAATCAATCAGCTGACCCAGGCTGGGTCCCTGGCATATCATATGGTTCCCCAAGCACTGCCAGGAGTATAGTTCCTGGCAGTATAGTATAGTATAGTATAGTATAGTATAGTATAGTATAGTATAGTATAGTATAGTATAGTATAGTATAGTATAGTATAGTATAGTATAGAGTGCAGAGCCAGGAGTAACCCCTGAGTATTGCTGGGTGTGGCCCAGAAACCAAACACAAAATGTCCCTTTCATGGCATTTGTTCCTTTCTAATCCAGTGGCCCTGAAAATTAATATGAAGGAAAACAGGGAGTTTCCGCCCACGATTTGACTGGTCTTGTGATTCAGTTGTTTTCATGACTCTTGGTGAGACTGATGGCTCCAGAGAGTAACATAATAGCGAAGCATACACCCATCAGGGAAAGGGGAGGGATGTCCTAAAACAGTGAGCATTTGAACCCGACTTCTCCTACTTCCCTTACTCAATCGGTAGATTTCACTCATCTGAAAGTGCTACAGGAACATTCCTGTAAACACAGGAGATTCTAGGTGACCTTTGCCTCTGCTTTGCATCTTTTTTTTTGCTTTTTGGGTCACACCCAGCGATGCTCAGGGGTTACTCCTGGCTTTGCACTCAGGAACCACTCCGGCGGTGCTTGGGGGACCATATGGGATGCCGGGGATCGAACCCGGGTCGGCCTCGTGCAAGGCAAACGCCTTACCCACTGTGCTATCGCTCCGGCCCCTCTGCTTTGCATCTTAAACTCTGAGAAGATGTCTTCCCTAAGCCTTGTTCTTCCGCACTGACTTGTGGCCCTGGTCCGGGTGGTCTGTGAGAACCTGAGGCACCAGAGGCAGGAATGACCAGTTCATTTTCAAATTCTTTGGTGTCTCTTTCCTCTCCCCTCAGCCCTACAGCCTGTTTCTCAAATGCCAACATGGCCGGCAAG
Organism: Sorex araneus; assembly: GCF_027595985.1. NCBI lineage: Eukaryota > Metazoa > Chordata > Mammalia > Eulipotyphla > Soricidae > Sorex > Sorex araneus. Next base: position 21,895,343 of record NC_073313.1, read on the forward strand.
CTTCTGCGAAGGGCCAGGCTTGCCATAGTTTCAGCTTTCTGCCCCGGACTCTGGCCATCACTCTGCGGTGGCTAGCAGCGAGCACAGCTGTGTGTCCACATTTCACTGTGGGCAGTGACATGTGAATTTCAGGGAATTTTTTTAGCATCAGGAAATACTCTCTTTGTTTTCACTTTCCTTTACCCTTAAAATAATGTGAAAGCTGGAACTGGAGAGATAGGACAGTGGTCAGAGCACTGGCTTTACATGTGGCTGACCCGGGTTCGATCCCTGGCACCCCATATGGTCCCCTGAACACCTCCAGGAGTGATTCCTGAGCGTAGAGCCAGGCGCCAGCCTTGAGCATCACCAGGTGTAGCCAAGAATCAGACAATCAAACAAAGAAATGTTCAAGCTATTCTCGGTAATGGGCCGGACAGAAATGGGGAACGGAGCAGACTCAGCCCATTGTCTTGGCCTTTTCATGGACCCCTCTTTGCAGTTATTCTTAGTCACGGCTGCTGCATTCTGAGGTCATTTCTATTAGTTCTCTATGGAGAAATCTAAAATGAGAAGCTGAACTGTTCTTTTTGTTTTTCCAGAACCTCCCAACCAGTTAAAATATGACATTTTCAGTTAAAAAAAATTAAAGTTTTTTCTTTGTCATTTTTTTCATTCAGGCTCATAAGTAACACTCTCCCCAACTCCAGGATACAGTGTGCTTCTTTGACGGTGTGGGTCTGTAATCACTTTCTTTAAAATCTTTCTTTTACTCATTATTGGGTATATATCTGATTTTAACTGCCTACATCAGTTCTGTATCCTTAGGAGTTTGGGTTCAAGATAATTGTGCATGCAAGGACTTATTCTTTAACCGACCATTCTTTTTTCAAAACTATCTTTAATAGACCATTTGTCTTCCATGCTTGAGGCCCTGGTTCCATCTGCAATACAGCAAAAACCAAACAGACTGAGATATTGTCCAGAATTATAAAATAGTTATTATTTATAATATAGATTTTTCCATTAAAAATAACACAAATGGCTGGAGAAATAACTCAATGACGTGGTCCCCCACCCCCCGGGGCCAGAGTGATAGCACAGCGGTTAGGGCGTTTGCCTTGCACGCGGCCAACCCGGGTTTGATCACCCGAGTTCGATCCCCGGCATCCCATATGGTCCCCCAAGCACCGCCAGGAGTAATTCCTAAGTGCAAAGCCAGGAGTAACCTCTGAGCATTGCTGGGTGTGACCCAAAAAGCAAAACAAACAAATAATCAATGTCGTGGCCCCCTGAACACCTCCAGGAGGGATTCTTTTTTTTTTTTTTTTTTTTTTTTTGCTTTTTGGGTCACACCCAGCGATGCTCAGGGGTTACTCCTGGCTTTGCACTCAGGAATTACTCCTGGCAGTGCTTGGGGGACCATATGGTATGCTGGGAATTGAGCCTGGGTTGGTCACGTGCAAGGCAAACGCCCTACCCGCTGTGCTATCACTCCGGCCCCTCCAGGAGTGATTCTTGAGTGCAGAATTTGCAGGCAAGAGACGCTGGTTTGATGTCCAGTACTAGATGCCCCCACCCACATATGGCCAGGAGCATCTGTGGTGCCCTTGAGCACCACCAAATGCATCATCAAAATAAAAGAACGTACTGATGAAAAAATATTTGGTAGTATATAGGAGTAAAATGAAGGGAAAAATCCCCCCTGTTCCACCACCTAGGAACAACCAACGTTTTTTTTTCTTTTTTTGGGTCACACCAGGCAATGCTCAGGTCCTGGCTTTGCACTCAGGAATTATTCCTGGCGGTGCTCAGGGGACCATATGGGATGCTGGGAATCGAACCCAGGTCAGCTGCATGCAAGGCAAATGCCCAACCCGCTGTGCTATCACTCCACCCCCCAACCAGCCTTTTTATACTAATCAGTATGCTGCACATATCTACTTTTACCTAGCATGTTTTAAAATTTTTTTTGTTTCCATTTTATTTAATTTTTTGCCACATCCACCCTTTGCATTGTAGTGAACCCCTGACCATGCTTGGGCGACAATATGTGTGGCTGGAGACTTAGCCACAACCAACTGCATTGTGAGGCAAGCCCCTTAACCACTATACTATCTGGCCTTGGGGTTTTTTTCCTCGATATTTTTTGGTGGCACTCATTGATGTTCAGGGGTCATTCCTTGCTCTGCACTCAATAATCACCCCTGACAGTGCTCGAATTCGGGTGGAACACAGGTAAGGCAAGAGCCTTACCCACTGTACTATCCCTGTGACCCACATCTCTTTGTTTTTTAGAGTAATCAGAATATACATTCATTCTAAGCTACTTCTTTTCTTGGGGCTGGAGTGATAGCACAGCAGCGGGTAGGGTGTTTGCCTTGTGTGTGGCCTACCCGGGTTTGATTCCTGCATCCTTCTTGGAGAAGCTGGCAAGCTACCAAGAGTATCCCACCCACATGGCAGAGCCTGGCAAGCTACCCGGGGCGTATTCGATGTGCCAAAAACAGTAACGACAAGTCTCACAATGCAGACGTTACTGGTGCCCGCTCGAACAAAATCGATGAACAATGGAGGACAGATGACAGTGCTACAGTGCTACTTCTTTTCTTAAAAAATAGCTCTCAATGTTGAAAGAGGAAGCCTCAGTTTCCCCTTGCTGGTGAGACAGAAAGCCACAGTTTCTTCGCTCCAGATGTTCCATCTCTTCCCCCATCAACTTGACAAACATTTCACCCCAGATTCTCAGCATTCCCGGGGCTTCCCAGGAATATAAAACTCTGCCCTGGAGTCTAGGCTGACAGGGAAACTAAGATAATGGGCAATCCTGGAGTCTAGGCTGATGGGGAAACTGAGATAATTGGCAATTAGGCCTGCAAGATTGGTTTTCCCTTGCCAGTGAAGAAGAAAGCCAGTTTCCCCTTGCCTCCTTCCCCCCTGTACCTGACACGTTTCATTCCCAGAGTCCTGCCCCAGCGGGCATAGAGATTTTCAGGACCATAAAACTCTGTGCTGGAGTCTAGGCCACCAGGGAGACTAAGGTAAGGGACAAAAATGCCCAGAAAGATTTAGACCAGTGGGGGCTGAAGTGATAGCACAGCGGGTGGGGTGTTTGCCTTGCACGCGGCCAACCCGGGTTCGATTCTCAGCATCACATATGGTCCCCTGAGCACCACCAGGAGTAATTCCTGAGTGCAGAGCCAAGAGCAACCCCTGTGTGTCGCTGAGTGTGACCCAAAAAGAAAAAAAAAGATTTAGACCAGCTAGACATCGTTGTAATTTTCTGGCATCTTTTGTATAAACACTTGCCAGGAACCCTTAAAATGGCCTACACAAACCCCCCTTAACTTAGTCCTTTACTAAGTTCCTCCTCACTTGGGGAACTCCTTTTTCTTTTCTCTTCTACTTCCCAATAAATGTTCTACTTCTGAATCTGAGCATCTTTATTACTCAATATTTTCACTCTTGAAAATATTGAAGCACTTGGGAATCACGAACAAACACAGAGACCCGCCTCCGCTTCTGCCTCACCAACATCCAGGTTCCATAAGGGGGTTTCTTTTTGGCTTTCTTTTTTAGTTACACTTGGCAATACTCAGGGGTTACTCCTGGCTCTGCACACAGGAATTATTGCTGACGGTGCTCAGGGGACCGTAAGTGATGCTGGGAATTGAACACGGGTCGGCCATGTGCAAGGCAAACGCCCTCCCTTGCTGGACTATCACTCAGGCCCAAATAAATGATTTCCTTGAACCTGTAATGTAACATAGGTAAAGACAGTGATATGGAGGGTGGGAAGCAGAGAAAAGAACAAAGAAAATAGCTCTTAGAATGTGGGCTAATCAATAACACCCATTGCATGTGGCCGACCCGGGTTCGATTCCTCCACCCCTCTCCGAGAGTCCAACAAGCTACCGAGAGTATTTCGTCTGCACGGCAGAGCCTGGCAATCTACCCATGGCATATTCGATATGCCAAAACCAGTAACAACAAGTCTCACAATAGAGACGTTACTGGTGCCCACTCGAGCAACGGGATGACAGTGACAGTGACATTGCTATACTAGCGAGCTCTGGACAGGCCGGGACAGGCTTTCCTGACTCCTGGATGGAGACTTTAGGAAAGGTCTTGGTCCCTCTGCTACCCCGCCCCATCAATCTCCCCTAGGCCTGTTTTTATCTGGCCTGCAATAGCATCTCCAAACGTTTTCTTGTTTCTGCTCTCGGAGAACAGCAGTAATAAATTCCTCCTAACTTCCTTGGTGACCCAAACTAACATTGAAACCTGTGCCCCGCTCATGCGCAGCTGCTACCCGCCCTTTACAAATAAGGCACCTTGCCGTTCTGCAGAAATCCCTTTAGGACCTTGCCAGCCAGATGGAGTCAATGAATCTACTAGTGGAAAGCTCCTTCCATCTCACAGGGCTTTTGTTTTGGGGAAAACTGTTGGAAGTTTGGGTCTTAAGGCTGCCTAGGTCTGGGGTGGGCCTGGTGGGAGGATGGGGTACAGGGTACAGGGCTGGCTGATTAGTCTCTTGCTGAATGACTACTCGAATTGGTCTATTTTCAGTTTGTTTGGGTTTGGGTGCCACACCCTGCAGTGCTCAGGGGCTATTCCTGGTTTGGTACTTAGGAGCGACCCCTGATGGTGCTGGGGGGACCATATATGGTGCCTGGCCGGTACAACTTCTTAACCGGTGCCTCTTTTGGGCCATATTTATCAGAAGACAAAATTCAGAACTTTAAGTGCCACCCAGGCTTTCATTTCTATTCTGAATTTGCTCAAAGGACGTGACCTGTAAGTTCCTAATGTGGTTGCGAACATAAAGAGGGAAACCAGGAGACTTAAGCCCTCAATAATCAGCAATGGAGGCTTTAGAGATCAGTCGCCCCCCCACCCCTCCAGCCACCGTGGTTCTCAAAATTGATAAAAATCACCTGGAGGGTCCGGAGAGCTAGAACACTGGGTAGATCACTTGCTTTGCATGCAGCTGACCCGGCACCCTATATGGTCGACCCAGCACCCTATACGATCACCCCAGCCCCGCGTGAATGATCTCTGATTGCGTGCAGAGCCAGAAGCCTTGAGCACAGCTGGACATGGCCCCAAAGGAACCCCCTGGAGGGATTGTTGAACTCGAGGCTTTGGAACTGCATCTGATTCCAGTTCTGAGGCCCAAGGACGGCTCAGAGCCCTTTCTCGGGGAAGCCCGGGTCTGGTGCATTGACTTCCCTTGCCGAACCTAAGGGAGGCCGGGCCATGTGACCCTGGCTCTTTGCATTCTCGGTGAATGCCAAGAAGTGGGAGCTGACAGCCGTTGTCTCGTGTGTGTGTGTGTGTGTGTGTGTGTGTGTGTGTGTGTGCGCGCGCCTGACGGTTGGTTACCTGTTGGTGGTCTGCTACAAGCCAGTCATTTCTTTATTTTGGTCTGTTTTTGCAGTGAGTCAAGGTTTCTTAAATTTCCCAGCTAAACAGGAGTACTGCCTGAAGCCGGCATGCATCGAAGCCGGTAAGTCTGCCTTCCGCTCTGCGTCAAGTTATAATTATGGTACCTTGGGGAATAAGAACAAAAACAGGGTAGTATTTTTAGTATTTGACCTTATTTAAGATTTACCAGGCATGAAATGCATTTTTTTTTTAAAAAAAACAACCTTCATGTTTACTTTTAAGTCTGTGTATGTTGGGGGGGGAGGTGGTAAGGGGGCTCAAGGTTTCCTGTTTTCTTTTTCCTTGCACAAACAGCTGTGTGGTATTCCAAGTCTTTGGCAGGCCGCTGGGCGGGGCGGAGAAGATTGGCAAGGCCTCTCAGGAGACCCGGATGTAGCTGGGGGCTCTGAAGCCTTTTCTCTTCCGCAGTCTTTCTGTGCCTAGCCCACGTTACAATCTAAACTCTTCTTAAGGTCACCAGGCACTATATCAGAGGGTACCCTAAGGAGAAGGTAATCGCTTCAAGCTGCCTCAGTTGTGCCATTGTCACTGTCACGGTCATCCCGTTGCTCATCGATTTACTCAAGCGGGCACCAGTAACGTCTCCATTGTGAGACTTGTTGTACAGTTGTGCCACAGATATAAGAATTCATGCCCGTCATGATTACTGCTGGGATGTAGATCGGCAGGATCTGAATTTCAGCCCACACCTCCTTTTAAATTTTATGTTTGGATTTTGGCTTCAGACTCAGCAGCACTCACAGGCTACCGTCAGAAATGCCATGGGACCACATAATGCTGGGGACCAAACCTGTCACAGTCCAGACACCCAGTGACGTTGGTGTGTTTTCCAAAGGGATCATAGCGATTTAGCCTGTGACCCTGCCGCTTTCCACTTGGCTGCAAGACATGAATGAACGAGCTCAGGCACTCATTTAAGATTGGGGACTAGCAGTGAAGCCAAACCAAGCAGGAGAGTGGACAGACATGGGAAATCAGTGCAGAAGAAACATATTTGTTGGAGTAGATTCATGAAGAGATTAAACCAGAGCAACGACAGGAGCTAGAGTGACGGGGCTGAGGAAGTGTCTGTGTAGTGACACTGGTGACGAGAGGGCACGTACTGGTGAAGCTGAAGGCCAGGACTTTGCAGGTGAAGGCAGTACCGGGGGCACTACCTGGGGGCTAGGGCCCTACCGAGGGCAGAGCCTTCTGGGAAAAGAAACCAGGGTGTCTGTAAATGGGGGGGGTCCTAAGTGTGCTCAGAAGCCACAGAGTGTTTTCAGAAATGGACACAGTCTTGTAGGGATTTGGGACCAAGGAAGTTGTTTTTTGTTTCTTTTTTCTTTTTTTTTTTGCTTTTTGAGTCACACTCGACAATGCACTGGGGTTACTCCTGGCTCATGCACTCAGGAATCACCCCTGGCGGTGCTCAGGGGACCATATGGGTTGCTGGGAATCGAACCCAGGTCGGCCGCGTGCAAGGCAAACGCCCTACACGCTGTGCTATTGCTTCAGCCCCCTGTTTTTTTGTTTCTTTTGGGTCACACTCACACCCAGCGATGCTCAGGGGTTACTCCCGGCTCTACACGTAGGAATTACTCCTAGTGGTGCTCAGGGGACCGTGTGGGATGCCGGGGATTTGAACCCGGGTCGAGCTTGCAATGTAAGTGCCTTACCTGCTGTACGATTGCTCTAGCCCAAGAAGTAAGGACGTTTTTCTAGGAGGAGAGATCCAAGGGTACTAGAAGGGAAGAAGGTCACTCTGATTGGAGGTAAGTTTAATAAGCCAGGAGAGAGATGAGGAAGGAGGAGAGATTCTGGAGGGCTTAGGAGATGAACTGCTAGTTGGAGGTTTGGGTGTAGCCTTGTAAGAGAAAGTAAAGCCTTGGGGTAGTTGTTAGATGGTGGCGTTTTGGAGCTGGGGAAGTAGTAAATTAAAGAGCTTTCATTTTGTTCTAGATGCTCTCCAAAATTAATTCTTTTTAATTGAGTCACAGTGATATACACATATACAAAGTTGTTCATGAATGGGTTTCAGTCATACAATGTTTCAGTTTCCCTCCCCCTCCCCGCTGGCCTCTATGGCAGGCACTTCTCTTTTCTCTCTCTCTCTCTCTTTCATCTCTCATCTCTCTCTCTTTGCTTTTTGGCCTTGTGTTTGCTATACAGATAATACAAAACTTATTAGGTATATCTCCTTATTACTTTCAACACTTAGTTCCTGTCCAAAATGATCATTTCCAAATATTATTGTCATGTTGATCCCTTTTCTATCCTAACTGCCCTTAACCCCACACATACTCCTAGACCTAATATAAAATTAGTGGCTAAGATCAGTTCCTAGAGGTCATGTCTTTCTGGTCCCAAAACCATTATTTTTATTGGTTTCAGGGCCACAGTTGGCATTGCTCAGGACTTCCCCCTGATTCTGCACTCTGGGATCGCTCATGGCCAGGGACTCTATTGAACCTGGGTTGGTAGCATGCAAGGAATTACCTTACCTGCTATACTGTCCCTCCAGCCCCTTTGTCCCATTCTTGAGTCACAGATATCTTATTTTTTGGGGGGTGGTCACACCCGGCGATGCACAGGGATTACTCCTGACTTTGCACTCAGGAATTACTCCTGGCAGTGCTCAGGGGACCATATGAGATGCTGGGAATTGAACTTGGGTGGGCCGCATGCAAGGCAAACGCCCTACCCGCTGTGCTATCGCTCCAGCCCCGATATCTTTTCTTTTTTAACCGTGCCACATGTAAAAGTGACTTAAATATGCCAGCTCATTTAAATTTTCATAGCACCACGAAATTGGTGCTGTGACCAGGCCCATTTGCGGGTGGGGAAAGGCAGGCGTCTAGAGGCAGAATGACTTTCCAGCATGCCATCCTGGGTTATCGGCAGCACTTGGCTTCAACTTCTTTCAACTCCAAGGTTTTGTTTTGTTTTGTTTTTGTTTGGGGCCACACCCAGCAGTGCTCAAGGCATATTCCTAGCTCTGTATTCATGGACTTGGGGTCCATATGTTTTGGCAGGGATCGAACCCAGATCAGCTGTGTGCCCGGTAAGCACCTGACCTGCTGTACTGTGTCTCCAGCCACCTCAACTCCAGTTCTTGGTGAAGAATCAAGTGCTCTGACTCCTCTCCGTCTGTCCCACGATGCCAAGGAGAGAATCTCATTGATTTGCTTGGTTTTCATAATATGACACAGGACCAATATTTTAGCTTCTTTTTTTTTTTTTTTGCTTTTTGAGTCACACCCAGCAACGCTCAGGGGTTACTCCTGGCTCTGCACTCAGGAATTACTCCTGGCGGTGCTCAGGGGACCATATGGGATGCTGGGAATTGAACCCGGGTTGGCCGCGTGGAAGGAAAATGCCCTACCCGCTGTGCTATCGCTCCAGCCCCAATACTTTAGCTTCTTGATCATCCCTGGAAGGATAAGAAAGGCTGAGGAGTTCCCAGGCCCTTTCTGCCCAGCCAGGACAGTTGATCTGACATTTTCTCCCGGGGTGAGGGCATGGTCCGTAGCAGGTTGGAGCACCGGGGAGCACTCTCAGAGCACAGGTTCCAAACTTCCTGGCGCACTGTGTTTCTGCTGTGCTGCGGTTCTGAGAGACGTGGGAATTGGGAAGTTTTGAACTGCCACCATTCCGTTGGAGCATAGACCTCTCATTTTTCTGAGGGCCACTTCATGAGAGCACAGACCTGGAACGTTCACAGTCACATTTGGTAATGTCACCTCCCCTCAACTAGTGTTTTGCTTTGCTGTCCTGTTTTACATTATCACGTTGGTGAATGGCTGACTTGTGTTGAAAAAAAAAACAACTGACTTTGCTATTTCCGTAGCAAAAAGCTTGCCAGCTACAGCCCTCTGTGGTGTAACCCGAGCCTGTGTCAGAGGTAGTGGTGGTGGTTGTGGTGGTGGTGGGGGGGGGGTTCTGTGGAGAAGTTGTGGAGCAGATATCACGGGAGAATTGTGCCAAGGGAAGGCCTGGAAAAGGGGGCGTGGCATGTGAGTGTGGGGCAAGCAAAGTTCAAGAGGGGAGTGAGGCAGGGGAGGATAGCTCAGTGGTAGAGCACTTCTCTTTGTGAGTCATCACCATCAACAGCCGTTGTGGGGAAGAGGCGGGGGGGGGGGGGAAAGGAAAGGGGAAGGGAAGTGTCTGATGAGCTTTGGATGTTTTCTGAGAAGATTCCAGCCATGTCTGAGCTGCCTCCTCTCCTCTTCTTTCCTCTCTTGCCCTCCATTTCCGTTTCCTTCACTCCTAATTTCCCCCCAAATCATGAATGGGGAAAGACTACCTACAGGCCACTTGATCTGCGGCCACATAACCATGACAAGCCTTCATTTCACCATATGGAAAATGGTAGCAAGATTTAATTGAAATTAAAATAAATTAATGTTAATTAATTTAATCTATTTATTTTAAAATAATTTAATTTAAATGTAAACTAAATTAACAATAAATGTCATTTTAATTTTAGAATGTTGTTCACAATAATTTGTTACATTTAATGTTCAAACACCCATCCCACCACCATGACACCTTCCCACCGCCATATTTTGAATGTTCCCATCCTGAGCCCCAAACCCTGTCCCCAAAGCAGGACCTAAATACCTAAATAATATCTTTGGTATTGCTTGTTGTGAATAATCCACTAAAAATGATCCAAACAAATTTCCTTAGAGGAAAGTATGTGAAGACTGTTGTATTTCACCCTGGAGCCATTAATCGCGTGTATAAGAGATTGCTAACACGCCAAAGGCTGAGCCTTGTGTGCTTATATGTATATGTATGTATATTTGTGCTTGTGTGCTTACATATATATGTATATCTATTTTTCTCCCTGAGATGAGTTGCCTTCTACTTTACACCCCATCAAATGTGGCATGCTACTTTTGGTACATCAGTGGCATAGAGTATGAGATGTTGTTTATAAATATAAATTTATATTTATATGAAATATCATTATATGATATCTAAGTATGCTGTAATCTAGCTGGCAACAAAATTTGGAAGACAGTTTGCTTGGCTCTAAAGAATCCCCTGGATTTATTCATTTAATTCTCATGAAGATCCCTCGGGATTCTGTAATCCCCAGTTTACAGATGAGGACATGAAGGCACAGGGAAGTTAGGTTAGCAGTGTAAGCTTCGATAATTTTTGCTTGCTTCCCTGTCGTCTTCAACCCCCCTTGGTAAGGCTCTAACGTCTGTGACAAATGTCTGGCTTTGTGTCCCCTCCCCATACTACTGGGGATCAAAACTCCATGTCTCATTCATGCAAGCCATGCGCTTGACCGCTGTGTCACAGGATAACCTGGTGATGATTATCATTTGTTATTAATGCCCACTGCCCTCTCCCCTGAGCCCTGACTGATCTTCCAAACTCAGGCTGGAACATGTGGCTGTTTCCAGATCCAGCCCTCCGCCCTTGCTCGGTGGGACACACTTAGCAGTCTCCCGTAGATGTGGCGACAAAGCCTTTTACAGGTTTTCTTCCTCCCCATACTGCTTCAATTAGAACAAGCCTGTCTGGGTTTTCTCCACGGAGCGGAAGGGGAGAGGGGTGACAGTGTCTTGAAAGCGCTTGTCCCCTGCAATTTGAAGTCCCAGTTCTCCCGCAGAATGTGCAGCCCTGGGTCCAGCTGTGATTCCTGAGTGATGAATAGGGAGCTGAAACTTGTTTCCCTACTCAGCAGGCTGGCTCCCCAATTCTGTGTGAGTGCGACATTCCTCCCCGCCCCCCCCCACGACTTTCTAGCAGGACTGAGGTCAGAGCTGATCTTGCAGTTTTTTGAGGAACTTGCAAGAATACTGGTGAGGATGCATTAGGGGGGTCGGGGCGTCTTGGGCAGGCAGCCAGCAAACAATATGCTCACATGAATACAAATGCGTGTAAGTGTTTCTCAGGGTGACTCAGTATTGAGCAGGACTGGGATTTGTCTGAGCCTCGTTCTTTATTTGTTTTTTTTTATAGCTGCATAGGCAGAATAACTGGAAACAAAGGGCAGTGAAGAGTTTGAGGCTGCATTAGCATATTTGCTTATTGAGTAATAACAGTAATAATGGTAACATAGTAGCAGGAAGTATGTTGTCTGAGAAAAGGCATGAGTTCAGAAAGAGAAAGATTAGAGTTGATGATAAATTGATCAAAATTCTAAACCAAAGCCCTGGCATTCATTTCATGGGGTGGGTATAAATTGTGGAGTTTGGAATTTCTAGGGTGTTCTAAAGAACTCTCTACTGAGAGAATATTTGTCCACTGTGGTGGACAGAAAGTTGTTGGAAATTGGCATAGTCTACACTTGGGAACTATCTAGCATAACTTAAGAACCTGGAGGAACAACACTTGTAACCAAGCTGACATATAAGTCAGTATCTAAATGTATGAAAAATTTTAAAAAGTGTACTTTGGGGGGGTGGCAAATGATTCATATTTAATTAAAAAAGTGTTTGGATTTTCATTACTTTAAACACAACTGCATTCTGGCATTTATTTAAATATGAAAATGACCCAGTATGTCATCTTTTCAATGCCATTAAAACATTGGCTGCTTTAAAAAATCAACTGGTGCATACCTTTGTGGTAAGATGGTAGCCAGCTATTTATGAGAGTTGGAAGAGATTCAGAATCTCAGGTGGTAAATAATTATATTTCTCAAATAGCTCATGGACACAAAAACTTCTTGTCTATGGACTATCTTCCACAGATGATTGTGTGTGTGTGCTTATAAGTGGGAAAATTGTTGATGTATTGTATTTTCTTATTTGCTCATACAAATACTCATTTCTGCCCCTGTCCCCTGACAAGTGTCCCCACTCTACCCTATGCTATTGTGTCTTCCCTAGAAAGGAGTCTGTGGGGCTGAGTCTTGTAGTTCTCTCCTTGAACTCCCTAGAATTTCCTTCTAGAGGGGCCCGTGGATATCTCTTCTAGGAAGTCATTCATCTGTGAATGTTACTGAATATCAGGGGGCTCAAGAAGTAACAACTGACAGAGAAGGGACCACTATGACAAAGATAGTTGGAAATGATCCCTTTGGATAAAAACTCTGTGCTGAAAATGGGTAAAGGAACAAACATGATAACCTCTCAGTATCTGTATTGCAAACCCCAAAAAAGGGAGGGAGGAAGGGAGGGATGGAGAAAGAGACTGCTGTAGAGACAGACTTGAGGGTGGGAGGGAAACTGGAGACATTGGTGGTGGGAAATGTGCACTGGTGGAGGGAAGGGTGTTGGAACACTGTATGACTGAAACCCGACCATGGACAGCTTTGTAGCTGTGTATCTCAGAGTGATTCAATTAAAAAAAAATTAACAACCGGCCTTCCAGGTCTTTCGGAAGGTGAATTGTAGATATGTGAGCCTCTGTTTTAGTTAATCTTTGCTGGGAGACAAGTCATCTAAACCACAAGGCCTAAAATTATGGTGGGAAGGTCATGGTTCCATAGTTTTGTGTATGTGTGTGTGTGCACACACACGCGTGCGCTGATATTGCCTGAGGCTCATTTATGCAGCTACAATCAGGTGGAGGGTCACGGGGCTTGGAAGGTCAGTGATGGCCTCATGCCTGTCTTAGTTTGGTGCTGACTTTAGTTCTTCTCCATGTGACCTCACACTAGGCAGCTCCTTCAATGGGCACTCTTAGGGTTCCATTCAAAGGGAAGGTGCAGGATCTTTCAAGGCCTGGTCTTGAAACTCACATTCTATTGGTCAATCAAGTCCCAAGGCCAGTCAGATTCAAGGCTGTGAAAATAGATCATACAGGTCGATGAGAAGAGTGGCAAAGTCAACTTTGTAGAAGGAAGAAAGGGATGCAAGGAAATGTTGTTTGTATCTTTGCAAAGAATTGACTATTTGGATTTCTATTGCATGCCTCATAGATGTTTGGAGCAGTTCTGTAAAAACCAATAGCAATTATACCAAAATTTTACCCACTCATTCTGAATGGCGTAATTTAATACAGTGAAGTTGATTCAGGGAGTCATTTGAGGGGAAATGTAAAAGCCAAGGCTCAGGAACTGTTTGATAGGAAATCGTTGTTTAATTTGGAAAGGAATGGTACACAGTAGTCAGTGCTTGTCATTAATCCTGTGATTTTCTTTCTAAATAGCTGCTGCCATCTTGAGTAAAGTAAACTTGTCTGTGAACCCCTGTGATAATTTCTTCCGGTTTGCTTGTGATGGTTGGATAAACAATAATCCAATTCCTGAAGACATGCCAAGCTATGGGGTTTATCCTTGGTTGAGACATAACGTTGATCTCAAGTTGAAAGGTAAGTTTCTGCTGGGGGTTGGTGATACACTCTACAGACAGCAGTGGTTGATGAGAAGCACATAGTTTGGGATTTGAAGCATGACTGCACTTTTTATTTTATTTTTTGCTTTTGGGGTCACACCTGGCGATGCACAGGGGTTACTCCTGGCTCTGCACTCAGGAATCACTCCTGGCGGTGCTCAGGGGACCATATGGGACGCTGGGAATTGAACCCGGGTCGGCCGCGTGCAAGGCAAATGCCCTACCCGCTGTGCTATTGCTCCAGCCCCATGACTGCACTTTTTAATTTTTTTTTTTAAATTTATTTTTTTGAGGGTACAGTTACAGATTTATACATTTTTGTGCTCATGTTTCCCTCATACAAAGTTTGAGAACCTATCCCTTCACCAGTGCCCATTCTCCACCACAAATAAACCCAGCATCTCTCCCACCCTCCCCAATCCCGTCTCCCCCACCCCACCCTGCCACTGTGGCAGGGTATTCCCTTTTGTTCTCTCTCTCTAATTAGGTGTTGTGGTTTGCAATAAAGGTGTTGAGTGGCCATTGTGTTCAGTCTCTAGTCATTTTAACATGACTAAGTTCATTCCTAAGATTTGCTTAAAGAAAAGCTTAAAAGTTAGAATTCTAGTTTCCTCGATTTCAACACAAGCCTAGTATAGGTTGTTATATTTCCTTTATTTTGTTTTTGTCTTATGGCCACACCTGCAGTGTTCAGGGGACCATATGTGGTGTTGGGGATTGAACCCAGGTCAATTGTGTGCAAGGCAAGAACCTTCCCGACTGTACTGTCTCCAATACCCTTTGATATATTTGAGAGTATATCAGATACGAAGTCTGTACTTAATTGGTTTGTTGTGTTCAGAGTAAACTTCATCACTTGCTCATGGTATCCTGAAGTTTCGTAATTTACAAAATGTTAACCCCTCAAGTTTAGACCTCAGTTTTGATCTTGTTTTTGTTATATTACTCCTTTGAACATGTAAGTTGGCTCTGGGGAGTCATCTCCTATGGTCTCTAGCAATTCTAAATACACAGACACATATGTGTGCATAGTCATACATGCATGTGTCTATTTGTGCACAAACTTCAAAAAGTGGGAAAGTTTTTTGAGAATCCTCTGTTTGCTTATTGTAGATCAACTATGAATAGGTAACAAAAAGAAACCTATTTCAAAATCTGCCACCCAGTGATAACTTTTAAATTATGCATAAATGTGTATATATACATATGTATGTGCACACGCATACATATCTCAGAAGGAACAATATAGGGGCTGGAGCAATAGCACAGCGGGTAGGGCGTTTGCCTTGCACGCGGCCAACCCGGGTTCGATTCCCAGCATCCCATATGGTCCCCTGAGCATGGCCAGGTGTAATTCCTGAGTGCAGAGCCAGGAGTGACCCCTGAGCATCGCTGGGTGTGACCCAAAAAGCAAAAAAAAAATAAAAAGAAGGGACAATATATTTTATCTTTATAAACTTTATGCTTCACATGTTAACATGTTTTCATGTCTATAAAAATAGATCCGGAACATCCTTTATGTGACTGCTGTATATGGATCTAGTAGGATTTAATTAATGAATTATTTTTTTGCCATTTAGGTTGTTTCCAGATTTTTGCCACATTGTAAGACACTCAGAGCATGTGTTTTGAGTCATGAGCCATCTCATTTTGAGCTAGATGTGATTCCTGCTTCCTTTTAATTTCTCCTCTGTCACTTTTGGCCAATTACTTGCCTAACCTACCTTAGTTTTCTTATCTCTCCAAGGGCACAAAAAAGCATACCCATTTCATAGGATTTGTGGGGACTAAAGGTGATGACATATATACGTTGTCCAGTCCGGCTCTTTCCTGACACATAGCAGGCCCTCAGTAGATATTTGTCTTTGTGCTTCCATTTCATTTCAAAGGTACTTCTTAGACTCATGAAGTAATATCTAGCAAATGCTTGAAGTTTTATTTTGGTCTTATCCTTTGTAAATATCATATGCCTTCAAAAATATTCAATACTCTCTAGATATTTTTCCTTACCCTCGATAAAAACAGAGTATCTAAAAATAAATCCAAATACTACCGATCAGAAGAGTGCCATTTTCTCATCGCTGATAGAGAACACACAGATATGGCTGTCCAATTTGTGAAGTAAAATGGATTTGACAGACCTGGCTGATGAAAAATTGCCCTCGAGTCAAGTCAGCAACCTGGATTCACGAATTTTATCTTTAAATGGCATATAGGACTTAGATTTCTATGTGGAAAATGCAATTATGTCTTGCTCTTTCTAAGAAGCAGGATTTTTTTTTGTTTCCACAGCTAAATGTAGTTATATGCCTGAAAGTCTTAAATTTCCCTTTCTACGGAACCTCCTAAATTTGTCTTCATGTGACCATGAAGATGATACAGCAAATGTTGCTGCTGGACAAGCAGATAAAAAAAATCTGCAAATGAGCAATTGCGAAACGTGAGGTGATGAGTGAGATAGAACACTTGTGTCAAGCAAAAGACAGATGACTTAAGGTAGTGCCAGCTCATCTCTGATATACCATAGCGATTTTGGCCATCATTTCATAAAGAAATGCAGTGTATTGTCATGTTTAAGCACAGACAGCACCAGTCCAGCCTTAAGATGAAGTAGGACCCGTGCATTAGTGAGCCGAGAAAGACCATTGTGATTCCTGGGTCAGTTATTTATTTGTAAATACCTACTGGCGGAAATTCAAATGGTTCTCTTAATTAAATAGCTCCCCCATACCCCATAATAACCCCCCTCTAAATGATTCCTGCCAAACCGTCTTTGGGAGATAATGGAAAAATGACGACTTCAGTTCAGCTTTTGAAACATCATTTTGATCATTAGGAAGCTCAGACTGTTGAAGACATAGTGAATTGTATCATTTTCCTCCTACCATGGACTAATAATTAGTACTTGACATCATTAAGTACTAATTTAGTACTTGTCATCATTATTTGAATCAAATGATCAGACTGGATATCAGACTGAAATAACAAAATGGGGATTTTGTGTGTGTGTGTGTATGTGCGTGTGTGTGTGTGTGAGTGAGTGAGTGTTTGTGTGCGCTCATGCTTGGGTGCAATTAGCCATTGAGGTGAACTTTTATTATTGGTGAGAGCTCAGTCTCTGTAAGTCTTAGTGAGTCTGTTATATGAGTGCACCCACTGATTCCTCCTTTTCTCCTTTTGGGTTTGGGGCCACACATGGTGGTGCTCAGGGTTTACTTCTGGCTCTGTGCTCAGGGGGCACTCCTGGTGAGCTTGGGAACCTTATGAGGTACCAGGAATCGATCCCAGGTTGACCACATGTAAGGCAAGCACCCGACCTACTGTGCATTGCTCCAGTCCCAGAGTCCTTGTTTTTTCTGACCATGCTGTTTTTTTCTTTTCTTTGTTTTTGGGGCCACACATGGCAGTGCTCAGGGCTCACACTTGGCCCTGAGGGATTATTCCTGGAGGTGCTCAGGGGACCGTATAGGGTGCCAGGGATCAAACCTGGGTCAGACATGTGCAAGGCAAGCACTCTGCCCACTGGAAAATCTCCCTGGCCCCACTAACTGGATATTTAAATCATTCAAAAAAAACCAAATATGAGATAAGCATGTTTAATATGTTATTTTAGTGAAAGAGAAGGGTCAGAGGATAACTTTATCCTGAGTGGAAGGATTAGTGTAGTACTCTATAGCTATAAAGCAACAGATTTGGGGCTGGAGCAATAGCACAGCGGGTAGGGCGTTTGCCTTGCACGTGGCCGACCCAGGTTCGATCCCCAGAATCCCATATGGTCCCCCGAGCACCGCCAGGAGTAATTCCTGAGTTGCAAAGCCAGGAGGTAACCCCTGTGCATCGTCGGGTGTGACCCAAAAAGTAAAAAATAAATCAATTAAAAAAACCCAACAGATTTAATCTTATTCAACACTGTGATGCCTCAATTAAAACTAAAATATAGTCCTGTTATATCCTGCTATTCAGTTAGTGTCTTTTGTGAAATGATCATGTTGCTTGCTTGTTTGCTTTATCCATCCTCTTACTGCCCCCTCTCTGAGGATGGTGTACTCTGTGACTACAGAACCTTGACCTGTGATCTCTATGGTGGTGCAACAGCAATGCCTGGCCTACAGTATTTTTTGGACAAAGGAAAGGAGTTCCCTTTGCACGTAACTGGGTGTAATGGTTGTGTGTGGGGCTAGTTGGGGCTTTCTCTGGTCCTGTGTCTCCCTCCATGTGTGCTGTCACCTAGAGTCCTGCGATGCAGCCAGAGCTTACCCCTGATGGGAAGAGAAAGGTCACTACTGACACTTTTTGGTGTCCTAGGCTTTAAAACGACAGGGCAGGCAGAGGGTACATTCAGTAAAGCTGACCAGAGCCCTTTCTGGGGCCCCAAGACTTCCTGTCAAGATACAAAGAAAGTAATTTGCACGCTGGTCTTTGAGTCTGGGCTCGGGAAGAGTAACAGGGACTCTTGCACTCTTCCACAGTCCACTGACTGTGACTGTGAGCCAACAATGTCCATATGCAGCTGTTTATTTTATTTATTTTTTCTGCTTTTTGGGTCACACCCGGCCATGCTCAGGGGTTACTCCTGGCTTTGCACTCAGGAATTACTCCTGACGGTACTCAGGGGACCATATGGGATGCTGGGAATCAAACGTGGGTCGGCTGCATTCAAGGCAAACGCCCTACCCACTGTGCTATTGCTCCAGCACCTGCAACTGTTTATTACTTGGTGAATGCATTCAGTGAGATGCATCAGGTATATTCCACAATATGTTATCTATTTTTTTCCTGTTAATTTGGAGGGGGGAGAAGTTACAAATTAACATTCTAGAAACGCTTGGCTTTGATTGCTTTCAGTCACTTATCACAGATATCCCCCCGCCCCTAGTGGATGTTGAGATGCTTAGAAATGTTAGTTTCTAGGCCAGAGAGAGAGAGAGAGAGAGAGAGAGAGAGAGAGAGAGAGAGAGAGAGAGAGAGAGAGAGAGAGAGAGAGCAGACTAAGGCGCTTGCCTTCCATGTAGCAGGTCCTGGTTTAGCGCCCGAGTACAGAGCCAGAAATAGCCCTTGAGTACCATCGGGGGTGGTCCCAAGATGCCCTCCCCGAAAGAGAATAAATATAATTTCCCTAGCCAAACAAAAATTACAATTTTAATTGATATGAAAACTTTAACTGCACTATTGAAATAAATCTCAGGTTTTTCCCCCTGAGAGTCCAATCATGACTATAAATATGGAAGCTGATTCTGAAAGAAGAAAACCTGAGTTTTTCTACTAGCTCAGGATATTCCAGAGCATTCCAGCTTTGACTACCAGACCTCTGGTAGGGACCTCATATTCTGGACAGTCTGAATAATGTAATGGGACAGACAACACATTCTTTGGGGAATGTGTGATTTTCAACACCCCCACACCCTTACAGGAAAAGAGAGGCGAAGAGAGGGACATAGGAAAGATTAGGGGAAATTGTCACCGTAAATTTTTCTAGATCTGGATAATTCCAGATAATTTCATTCTGTCTGAAGGCCACTTAAAAATTTTGTGCCCATTATTTCCAAATTCTCTTTTTTGCCTCTTATTGTTAAAGTATTCTTTAAATATTGAGGGGCTGGAGTGATAGCATAGTGGGTAGCGCGTTTGCCTTGCACGTGGCCAACCCGGGTTCAAATCCCAGCATCCCATATGGTCCCCTGAGTACCGCCAGGAGTAATATCTTAGTGCATGAGCCAGGAGTAACTCCTGTGCATCGCCGGGTGTGACCCCCCCAAAAAGTATTCTTTAAATATTACACTTATTTTATATGAAATATATTAACTTTCATTGTTCCAATTTTAGTATGTTTTTTAATTTTAATTTTTTATATTGTTTTGGTCACATTTGAGAGGGGCTGTTCCAGGCTCTGTGCTCAGGAGTGACCCCTAGTGGTCCTTATTTGACTGTCTGGTGCTGGGGATTAAAACCAGGCTCATGGCTGCTACAGCCATGACCACAAGCAAGGCAAGTGCCTTACTTCCTGGACTGTCTCTCCAGCCCCCTAAAGGATTCTTAGGAATATAGACCCTTACGAGAGCAGTTGGTAGAGTTTACTACTTGAGTGGGGGGAAAGGCACCTTATTTTCACTGAGCTCTGATAGAATATTAACCTTTTCTTTTCTTCCTTTCTTTTTTTTCTTTTTTGCTTTTTGGGTCATACCCAGCAACGCTCAGGGGTTACTCCTGGTTCTACTCTCAGGAATTACTCCTGGCTGGGCTTGGGAGACCAATGGGATGCAAGGGATCGAACCCATGTCAGCCCTGTGCAAGGCAAATGCCTTACCCGATGTATTATCTCTTTGGCCTTAGCCTTTTCTTTAAGAAAGAAGGCAACAAAGTCTGGTATCATTAGTAGTGCCCATGGCATTGTTTTCAATGGAAATCAGTTATTTTACTGTCTTACTATAGATATCTGGAAATACAATCTATAGACATCAGTATTCCAAAAATCATTGGCCCAATGCTAATGAGTTGATAAAATAGCACAGATATTATAATGTCAAATATTAAAATGTTGTTTTATTAACCATTTCAGACATTTGATTCCCATTGTATTTTTGTACATTGTATTTTTGGCAGTGCTCAGGGCTTACTCCTGGCTCTGCACTCAGGAGTCACTCCTGGTTGACTCTGGGACCCTATGGGATGCTGGGGATTGAATCTGGGTCAGCTGTGTGCAAGACAAGCACCTCACCTGCTTTACTATATCTCCATTTCCTGGTTTCTACTGGAAGCCTGTGGGTTTTTATTTACTTGTTTATTTTGCTTCTGGGTCACACCCAGCAGTTTTCAGGGCTCATTCCTGCCTCTGTGCTCAGGGCTCACTCCTACTAGTGCTCAGGGAACTATAGACAGTGTCAGGGATTGAACCTAGGTTAGTCACATGCAAGGTATGCACCTTAACTCTACTGTTCTCTGCTCCTAAGCCTGTGTTTAAGAAATTAAAAACATTTATTCTGACAATGGCTTATAGGTGTTAAGAGATTCTCCAAGTAGGGGCTGGAGTGATAACACAGCGGGTAGGGCGTTTGCCTTGCACGTGGCCGACCCAGGATTGATTCCCAGCATCTCATATGGTCCCCAGAGTACTGCCAGGAGTAATTCCTGAGTGCATGAGCCAGGAATAATCCCT
This sequence comes from Sorex araneus, assembly GCF_027595985.1. Taxonomy (NCBI): domain Eukaryota; kingdom Metazoa; phylum Chordata; class Mammalia; order Eulipotyphla; family Soricidae; genus Sorex; species Sorex araneus. The sequence goes on from NC_073313.1 coordinate 21,916,208, forward strand.
GTACATCTCTGGGTGTGACCCAAGGAGCAAAAAAAAGGGATTGTCCAAGTATAGTAGGGCACACACAAAAACTAAGATCACTGCCCATCCTACGGAAGGATTGCTGGGGCAGGTATTAGGAAGGTAAGGTTTATTGAACCCCAGCCTTTTGTTGCAGGCCTTCTGAGAGGAGTTGGCTATGATATAACTCATGGGTCTACTCCTGCTAAAATCTTTGAATAGGTCCTATTTAGCATCTCTGGTAATGAGGACATTACCATCTGGTAATCTGTGTTTATAAGGTTATTAGATGAAACCAGAGATTGGCGTTTAGAGATTTGTGCCTTGAACTGATTAAGTGCAAGTTTTATGTGATTACTTGTGCCAAGGAGTAACACGATTGCTAGATGAAATTAGTGAGCATTGCCACAGGACAATTATGGAAGTGGAGAGGTTAGGGCCAATGCCCAACTAGAGGAGATAAGGTGCAGGTCAATTTTTTCCCGATCATTGTACACATGCTAGGAAATAGAGAGATGGAAAGTCGAGTCTTTATTCCTAAGTACACATTATGTAGCATGTGAAGGAGCTCTCTGATCATCTGAACTTGAAGTCTGTGGCTCCTGATTAAAGGTGGCTGGAGAAGGAGAGGGAGGACTTGAAGTCTGGAGATGAGTGATCTGTGAGGGAAGGTCCAAAAGAGAAGACCGAATCAATATAACTTGGCTTTGTTGGAAAGAAGGCAAGAACAAGGCTGTCAGTGAGCGATGCCAGGATTGAAATGGGCGGGTGAAGGATGTCGAAATCCATTTGTGAGATTTGTGATTTGTGGCTGAGGATGCTGAGGTTTCTGGAAGGGGAGTGATAGCCTGAAAATGCTATGCATGCGAATATGGACTGAAAAAAAAAGAGCGGAAAAGCAGATGAGGGGGCATTTTGGTAGTGTAAATATTGCAACATGTTATGAAAAGTTTCCTGGGAGTTAGCTTGAGTATTGTAGGAGGAAAGAAACATTTTACTTTAGAAGATTGCCACCTAAATTTAGGTTCTTTTGACTAAATATAAGTTCTTTGACACGACTAATGACACAGGATATGCACGTCCTGAGAAAGACATACATCCACCCACGATGACACTTCTCTAGCAACCCACACCCAGGCCCACGCTGTTTTGCATGGTTGGGGTATAGAAGTGTATTTTACTGTGCAGTTGCTCAGAAGGCTTGCATATTTTTGAAAAGCCACTTCCTCCCAAAGGATGCCTGTTTGGAAAGGGCTGAAAAAATCTAGCTGGCTTTGGTGGTACCAACTCCAAGGCGTGCCCACGTGAGCTCTTGGTGGTAAGGATTCCTGAAACTCCTCCAAGTCGCCACATGCTCCTGCCCTCGGTGGCCAGAGGCCACAATAATAATGGAATGGAGAAGACAGGGTTTGTCCAGGAACTTCCAGGGTTCATCCGGATGGGGCCATGGAGTCGATGAGGCCAATGTCCTGGGCCTTGACACCTTCTCCATAAACATGCCTCAGTCACTTACCTTTTCTCTGGATCAGTGGATGGCAAATATCAGGTGCTAGAAGAATGGAAAGGTGGCTTGCATGCAAGAGCGCATTTCCAAGCTCCCTTCTGAGAGTGCCTCTCCGTGCCATGTCAGTTCTTGGAACTCTACAGTTGCCATATTCCATGGGGCAAAATCCCTATTTCTGGGATTGGAGAGATAGCGTATGGATAGGGCATTTGCCTCGCAAACGGCTGACTCAGGTTTGAGCCCTGGCACATGATATGGTCTCGGAACCCTGCCAGGAATGGCCCCTGAGCACAGAGCCAGGAGTCAGCCCTGAGCACATTTGGGGTATGGCCCCCAAACAAATAAAAATAGACTTCCTCCATTTTCCCTCCATGTATGACAATGAATGGTCATTTTGACTCAGTACTGTGAAGGGAGACTTTAACATGTTCCAAAAACATTAGTGAGATTGCCTCACACAGACAAGGGCCTAGCAAGTCAGGTGCCCTGCAGAGCTGAGCTGGCTTACTAATACCCCTAGTCACCATGTTGCACTCTTGAATCTGAACTAACAAGCCTTTGCTGTGTGAGATTTATCTGAAGTTTGCAGATGAGAAAACAGAGGCACTAGTTAGTATATCAGTCAGCTCCAGATCAGAAAACTAATGTTGATGGAGCAAGGACTAGAATTCCCATAATTTTGAGGTCTGGGGGATGGTGTCATGGCAAAAGTCTTTCAGACTTCAGGCCTTGAGTTCAATCACTAGTGCCGCCCCTGTGTGCTGAGCACACTTCTCAGCCTCAGCAGCCCAGCTGTCGGGACCTTGGCTGTGACAGAGTCTGTGATCTACGGTGCTCAGCTTGGCATGAGTGAGCACCCAAACTAAGGTGAGCCAAGGTGGCAAGCTGTGTGCTAACAGCCAGCAAGTGCTGCAGCTCAAGGAGTGCGAACGCTCATGAGCTCCATAACCAGAAACAAGTGTGTACGGGCCCCTGGTCATCATAACAGCAAAGTGAAAGGGGAAAAGAGTTCAGATACTTGGATCCTCCTTGCCTGATAAAAGCCCTCCAAACTAGGAAGTGGTATCATCACATTTCTCAGTTGTACAAATTAAGTGCTTAAGAGGCTGTGTCCTTTGCTCCCATTCACCCAGCTGGTCACCTACAAAGACTCCTTCAAGAACCTGGTGGCACTCATTCTGGTGGCACCCTTCAGAATGTAGGAAGGAAATAGCTGGAATTATATATTAGATAACTCACCATATCCCAAATGTTGTCATTTGATAGAATTACTCTAAGAAAAAAATAATTCGCTTGACATTCGGCATTCTTTTCTTTTTGGGTCACACCCAGCGTTGCACAGGGGTTACTCCTGGCTTATGCACTCAGGGATTACTCCTGGTGGTGCTCACAGGATCATATGGGATGCTGGGAATCGAACCCGTGTTGGCTGTGTGCAAAGCAAATGCCCTATCCACTGTGCTGTCGATCCAGCCTGACATTTGGCATTCTTTCCTATAACGTCATTGTGCTTTTCATGTTGCTTACATGTGTAGCGTCTCTCCTCCATCGTTCAGCCACACTCCTCGCACTCCCTGGCCTTGTGTGGCCCCTGTTCTTGGAGCAGAAGCTTCTCAGGCAGAGCTTCTCAGCACAATGAAACACAGGGGAGCTGAAAATGTACAGATGCCTGGCTCTGTCCTCAGACGTTCTGATGAGTTTGGTCTGGGGTGTGGTCTGGGCTTGTGTATTTTTACCCTTCACAGCCCACAGTTCTAATAAGAGGTCCAGGATATGAACCTTTTTTGCAGGCAATGCCTAACGCACAGAGCGGAGTACTAGAGCCATGGTCTCGGGAGAAGTTTCTGGGAGTTTTCTGAGAGGAGAGCCATTATAATAATCACTGTAACAGTATGCTTCCTAGTTGACATTAAAGAGTGCCAAGCAATGTTCTAGGTAGTCTGTTAAGGGTGTGAGTGTGTGTGTGTGTGTGTGTGTGTGTGCGTGTGTGTGCATGCATGTGCGTGAGCCTCAAAGCAGTGCTAAGGGGACCTGGGACCCAGTCTTGAAGATAGTTGACTGGACAAACCGTGTTCTTGCCCTGTGGTACGAAGAAGCACAGGGGACTCACAGGTGGTGCTCAGAATCCTCTAGGGTGATACCTGTGGGCCATGTGGTGTAACACTTTGAAATCTCGGCACAGCACGTGCTTTGCAGCTCAAATATCCTCACATCTTATTTTTTTCTCAGTTAACCCAATTTTCTCAATTACATTTCTCGAGTTTCTCTCTCTCCCTCCTTCTCCCTTCAGCAAAGGGGGTGATAGTCAACAAACTATGCCTGGGATCTAACCTGCGCCTCCCCCGTGCAAAGCTTGTGCTCCTGCCCTTGATGTCTCCCGGACCCGTTTCCCAGTGCTGGTGCTGGGGTTGAAATTGAGGCCTCCCGTTGGGCAAGGCCAACCTCTACTATGTCCCCAGTGAGATCCTTTTCCCAGCGCTTGACCCAGTCCCAGAATCCTGTCAGCTAAGAAAGGAGCATGCAGCCCCCCCTTGCCTTCATTGGCACACCAGCCTGGATGGCAAGCTGGGGCAGGAGACGGAGACCCAGAGTTCTGTTCTTTGAACTGAGGTCGCAGGGCTTGTCCGTGTGGAGCCTGGATGCCGTGGAGAGGGAAGCTGGGCTTTGGAAGCTGTGGGTCATTGCCAGGATGAAGCATGTCTGTGTGGGGAAGTCGTGGGCAGAGCTGGGTGTGGAAAGGAGGCAATTGTGGCTCGCCCTGAGGTCTGCAGGCGGCAGGATCCCCAGGAAGCTGCCCTCACCAGTGGCCTCACGCCGCCTCTCCTCTCGGCCCAGCTTGGGTTTCTGCCCCTGGGACCTGACTGTGTGTGAAACCCAATATTTAAGAATTAAAAATGACTCTTGTCATCTGGAGGGGCGTTTGTCCTGAAAAGGCTTTTGGAGTCTTTTGGAATCGCTTTTTGTTTTGCCTTCTTTTATTGAAATCCAAATATGGCTTTAATATTCTGGACACATTTATTATTTCTCAGAATGGAAAAATATTGGTTCTTTGTAGTGGTAAGGCTCTAGTTAATATGTAATTTGGGGGTTATATTTATTTGACTTAATTTTCAGCCAGAGAATGCAAGTACTGCTGAGTGTCCCATAGCCTTAGCTAAATGAATAGCACATTGTCAGGGAAAATGAAGTCATAAAATTTGCCTATAAATGGATGGACACGGAGAGTATCATGCTGAGTGAAAGGAGTCAGAAGGAGAGGGACAGATAGAGAATGACTGCATTCATTTGTGGCATATAGACGTATATATAGTAGAAGAAGAATATCCACGGCCAGTGAAAACAGCAGTTAGGAGGACTGGTCAGTGGTTGGAACTAACCACAAGTGTGCGGGGGCTGAGGGTAGGTAAGATAGAGAAGAGACCAGTATGAAAATAATAACTGGGATTGATCATGCTGGACAAGGTCTGAGGTTAAAAGTAGATAAGGGATATTCTTGATAACCTTTCAGTATCAATATTGCAAACCATAATGTGTTTGTGTGTGTGTGTGTGTGAGAGAGAGAGAGAGAGAGAGGCCTGCCATAGAGGGGGTGGGGGTGATGGGAGGGAACCTGGGGACACTGGTGCTGGGAAATGTACACTGGTGGAGGGATGGGTGTTGGAACACTGTATGACTGAAATCCAGACATGAGCATTTTTGTAAGGGTCTATCTCACAGTGATTCAATAAAAAGTTAAAAAATTAATAGCATATTTCCTTGAATAAAAACATCAATTGGAAGGGACCGGAGTAATAGGATAGCGGGTAGGGCACTTGCCTTGAATGCACCCGACTTGGGATCAACCCTCAATACTACATATGGTCCCCTGTCCCTGCCTCCCTGCCAGGGGTTATCCCTGAGTGCAGAGCTAGGAGTAAGCCCTGAGAACTATTAGGTGTGGCACCACCCCCAAAAAAGTCAGCTGAAGAAATGCTATTGTTTAAAGTTTGCATTGAAGTCTATGCTACACTACATTCTTCTTTTTTTTTCTTTTTTGAGTCACACCTGGCTCTGCACAGGGGTTACTCCTGGCTCAGCACTCAAGAATTACCCCTGGCAGTGCTCAGGGGACCATATGGGATGGTGGGAATCGAACCCAGGTCGGCCATGTGCAAGGCAAATGCCCTACCCTCGGTGCTATTGCTCCAGCCTCTACACTGCATTCTTATCACATGGAATTTTTATGTTCACTGAGATAGTTTTTTAGATGTTAACTTTCATCAGACATTGCTTTGTGACAATCATTCATTAAACAGGACAATGCAAGAAAAAAGGGATTGTTGAAAGTATTTCTAAAATTTCTTTGCAGTTTTATTTTTTTCCTGCAGGGCCAGGGAACATACCCAGGTTTCATGTACAACTGAGCCACATGTCTGGCCGTCACAGAGTCTTTTTGATTTCAAGTCATCGATGTTTTTGTTTTCTAACCTAATATTGCCCTCTTTCTCATCAACGAACAGCAGGGATTTGACATTTCTTGAAAACCTACTTCCTAATTATATTAGAGATTTTTCTCCAAGCTTGCCTTTGGAAATATGCAGTAAGTTGTCATTTCATTGACAAATTGTCATAAAATCTTTCTGAAGATACTTCAGTGACTGTTTACCAGCCATATAACCAAGTTGCTTGGAGTGTCAACTGTGAGAACTGTTAGATCAAGCTGATGCATAGGTAGACAATGGCAGTGACTCCCGACTGGGCCTGGCTGACCCTTTCAAGATAGATTCCAATTTCAGAGATGCTGAGATGTGAAAAATAATTGGTGTATGGTATGTAAATTGTACTTCGAATAACCCAGGATGCTCAACTACATGCCATAGCCATCTTGCTTAGGTGCTCTCAACACATTCAGTGTGATTTTTGCATCATGCTCTCTCCCTAGCACATCTAGACTGGAGCATACAATGACTCCCTAACCACCACCTCCTCTAACTGCACCTTCCCCCAATCTTTATTTTATTTTATTTGGTTTTTGGCCACACTTGGCAATGCTCAGGTGTTACTCCTGACAGTACTCAGGGGACCATATGGGATGCCGGGGATCAAACCCAGGTCAGCAGCATGCAAGGGAAATGTTGTACCATGGCTCCCGCCCCTCCCCCAACCATTAATGTGTATCAGAGTCACCTGTAATTCTTGCTAGAATGCAGATTCTGAGTCAGTAAATCTGCAAAGTGAGTTTGTACTCTGACAAATTACTGGGGTACCTATGTTGGCTAGCCAGCTTTACTACATCTAAGGGTATAGTGTATTGCTGTAGAAATTCTGCTTTTTATGCTAATTTATAAGATAATCCTGATGAAAATATATTACAAACATTATGGTATTGGTCAAATGCAGAGGTTTTAGTATAAAAAGGGGAACAAGAATTCTAAATGTTTTACAGAGCACAGAGATTTCTTTCTCTTAATTTGTTTTCTGAAAGACTTATTCATTTTGTTTTCCTTTGCCTTCTTCCAAAACTTGGGCAACTTGAGTATATTAGGAAATCTGCATGTAATTGCAGATTAATAACCTACCCATTAATACCACATTAGTTCATTGTGATTAATCACATCTATGTGAATGCTTAATGAATTAGTAATGACGAACTATTTGCTTTAAAGTGTCAAGGGAATGTTCCATGTAAAATGACACTACCCATAACAGGAAAATTCATTACATGCTGCAGGAAAATAGCTTGTCACAAACCAGATATGTTTGTGTGGAAAGCTTCATTGTTGTTAATATTTGCTCAGTGAGAGATTCTTTTTATTCATTTAGGTATCTGAGGGCACACCCAGTAGTGTTCTGGGACTACTTCCTTTGGGGTTGGCTACATGCAAGACAAGAGTCTTAATCTTGTATCTGCTTAATTCCCATATCTCCATCCTGAGAGATATGTTCTCAACATGCATAAATAGACCTTTTCAATTGATAAAATGGGAAGGCAATTTCATTTTATGAAAAAGTTAAAATAGGGCAAGGTAGGCTTGGAAACTGATATTTATGAAACAGATGTGCATAAATTCATGCTCGTATACTCGCATGTCTGCCTGTGTTACTAACCGGAGAGATTTCCTGTAGCGGCCATTCACACTAAGTCCAAAATTGAACTGCTGCTCCTACCGGCTGTCTCGTCTAACCTCATAAATTCTCTTCCCCAAGGCTCGAGCAGTTCTCGTTACTAATTTTATTCCTTTAGCAAATCATTTGTTTTCTCTATGATTCCTCACTCGAATTCTATAAAGCCAGCCATCGTTTATTTCTGTCTTTGCCCTATATCCAAGGAAGCAAAGGTCAAGGAAATTGTGACTTGACCAAACCAATCCAACCATATAATTTGTCCCCCACAGATTATGGGTCTTACATTTCAAATGTCTCCAATTTTAACCCAGGCGGAAAGAGCTATGTGAGCAGAGGCACTATCCAGCTAGTGCCTTTGAGGAACTCCAAGAAGCCCAGTGTGACTGGAGCTCAGAGTTGAAAGGAAACACAATGAGGGGATGAGGTAGCACACAGGCTGGAAGGTCCTGCAAAGATTTTCAGGAAAGCGATGAATGAGGTGCCTTGCAAGAGCCCAGTGGCCTGTGGGAGAATAGCTTGGAGACGGTAGTTGATGTGTGGTGACCCACATCACCACACATCAACTGTGTGATGTGTGCTGATCTGTCTTTTTTTTTGCTTTTTTGGGTCACAGCTGGCGATGCTCAGGGATCACTCCTGGCTCTGCACTCAGGAATGACTCTTGGCATTACTGGGGGACCATATGGGATGCTGGGGAATCAAACCCGGGTTGGCCATGTGCAAGGCAAAAAATACACCTGCTGTGCTATCGCTCTGGCCCCTGCTGATCTGTCTGAAGGCTTGAGATCTACAGAATATAGTTTTAGAAAACCCCAGGAATTATTGAGTGGCCCCCTCTCCTCCTCAGTTATCTGTGAAGTTTGGAGATCCCAATTTCTTTGGCCCCAGGAAAAGAATACTTGGCCCAGTGCCCTTATTACATGATAGAATGTAGAGGGACCTGAGCAACCGCTGACGGTCATGGGAGTTGAGCTCTTTTCTCTCCATCCTCTCGTATTTTGGGGCTTTCCTGTTTGTGCTTCTCTTTAAGAAGAGAGGATCCTGGATGGAGAACAAACCCAGTTTTTAAACCCTCACTCTCAGCAACCCAATTTTAGAGGGCCCGTCTCCCCTGATCACACTCTGTGGTTTGAGCCCCAGGAATAGAACTACTGCAGCTTTTACCTCCGCAGGGAAGGTAGGAGGGAAAACAAGGGTTACTTGGGAAGTGGTTACTGAAACCTGTGTTTACGGTGTTTTGATGGCATGTTCATAGATGAGGGCGGAATTGTGAAGTCTGGGGCTCAGATTTTTTAGGATTTCAGAGACGCAATATTTATCCCTCTTTTATTCCCCTTAGGGCGTGGTATGAGCTGGAGTCGAAAATAGTCCGGAATTCTCGTTTTTTCACTTTACAAATCTTCCTGGCATGTGACTTATTTCCCCCTGCACCTGAACCAGTGACTAAGTCCTCACTTCAAACCTACCTTGTAATGCACCTTTGAGAAAAGGCCTTTTTAAGAGGTGGGAGGGCTCTGCAAATCTCAGGAGCCAACGGTGGCCAAAATGCATCCAGGCTAGGAGGCTTCGCAGCACTAAAAAAAAATGCTCTCTATGAGTAATGTTGACACGGAATTAAAATGGAGCCAGAGAGTGGGGCTGGAGCGATAGCACAGCGGGTAGGGCGTTTGCCTTGCACGTGGCCGACCCGGGTTCAATTCCCAGCATCCCATATGGTCCCCTGAGCACCGCCAGGGGTAATTTCTGATTGCAGAGCCAGGAGTGACCCCTGTGCTTTGCTGGGTGTGACTGAAAAAGCAAAAAATAAAATAAAATAAAATGGAGCCAGAGAGTGAGGAAATCAGCAAAGGACAAATGCTTCTTGTTTGTCTTTGGGTGGGGTGGGGAGTAGAGAGGGAATCAAGACTGATGATCAGTGATGACATGGGAGGAGGGGACAGGGAAGCCTTGTGGGCTTCAACCAGTGGTTCTCAAAGGTTCTCTGGACCTGCAGCATTGGCCTTTTCCGAAAATGTGTTGGAATTGCAAATTCCTCAGCTGAACCCTTAACAAACTGAATCAGCTGCTCTGGAGGAAGGCTGCCCAGTGTTTAAGGGCCATGATTTTTTTTAAAATTTTATTTTATTGAATCACCATGAGATAGTCACAGGCTTTCATGTTTGGGTTACAATCTCACAATGATCAAACACCCACCCCTCCACCAGTGCACATTCCCCACCACCAATATCCCAGGTATACCCCCCCTTCCCCACCCTCCCCCTGTCTCCATGGCAGACAATATTCTCCATACTCTCTCTCTCTCTACTTTTGGGCATTATGGCTTGCAACACAGACACTGAGAGGTCATCATGTTTGGTCCATTATCTACTTTCAGTATGCATCTCCCATCCCAACTGGTTCCTCCAACCATCATTTTCTTAGAGATCCCTTCTCTATTCCATCTGCCTTCTCCCCTTCACTCATGAAGCAGTCTTTCAGCGATGGGACAATCCTCCTGGCCCTAAGGGCCATGATTCTGAGGAAGGCTGGACTTGAAAGCTCTGCAGTAAGTGAGGATGGACTAGGAAGACAAGCCTCAGGCACCACTTACCTTCCGTTTGCTCCTTGAGCCTCCCACTTCGGCGCATTGGAAATAAGTGTCCCTGTCACAGTGTGGCCAGGTGCAAGGGGGTGGATGATGCAACACAGAGTCATTCACCACTGCCCAAACCAGTCTCTGTGTCACTCGGAAAGCTGTGTCCTTCAGTTATGAAGAATGCTGTAAAGAGGTTTCAGGAGGGAATCGCTTCCTCTGGTTTCACTTCTTCGGATTTGGTGTTCACATAAACAACATGAGGAAATTTTCTGGGGCCATGAAAGTTGAATGAGCAGGGGACAGAGGCCTGAGGCCCAATTCAAGGTCTAGTGTTTACTATATGAGCTTATTCCAATTTATTTCATGTGTTCGTGAAGGTCATATACATGATACGTCTGCCACAGAGCTGGTGCATAATAAAGGACCATCCCCTGCTGTCACCAGTTGGTCCTTGGATGTCTCAGGGCTACTTAGCCAAGACACACTTAAGTCTCTTGAACCTCCCGTCATAACCTTTCCTTTGTACCATTAAGGTGGTTGAGATAGGAGGCAGGAGAGGCTGTAATTGGAGTTCTTACTATGGGGGAAAAAGATCATAAGATGGGTTCAACCAACTCTATTTTTGAATTTTGGGTCACACCGAGCTCTGCACTCAGGAATCATTCCTGGGCATGCTTGGGGGACCATATGGGTGCCAGGTATCGAATCCGGGTTGGCCACATGCAAGGCAGACGCCCTACCCGCTGTACTATGGCTCCGGCCCCTTGACTGACTCTTAAGTTCAGCATAAGCCTTACCCTGAATTACTAAGCTATAAATTATCTAGCCTGGAAAGGTTTTTTTTTTTTTGCTTATTTTGGGTCACACTTGGTGATGCACAGGGGCTACTCCTGGCTCTGCACTCAGGAATTACTCCTGGAAGTGCTTGGGGGACCATAAGGGATGCAGGGATTCTAACCTGGGTTGGCCGCATGCAAGGCAAACACCCTACCCGCTGTGCTATTGTTCCAGCCCCCTGGCAAGGTATTTTTATGAATCAAAATATTATGTTTTTTTTCTTTTTTCTTTTTGGGTCATACCTGGCGATGCACAGGGGTTAATCCTGGCTCATGAACTCAGGATTCACTCCTGGCAGTGCTCGGGAGACTATATGGGATGCTGGGAATCGAACCCAAGTCAGCCATGTGCAAGGCAAACGCCCTACCTGTTGTGCTATCTCTCTAGCCCCTCAAAATATTATATGGACAGATTCATTGTAATGCGAGGCTATCAAATACCTCTTAAAATTTTAATTTAAATTATCTTCAAGTGCAACTCTGATAGTTAATCCTTATACAGTACCTTATAAATGAGCATAGCCCAAAAGTTACCTTCTGTTGAGTTTTCAAGTGTCTGGTAGTTTTACAAGATTAGTTTCATTATGGACAAAGAGGGCTTTTGTATGAAAATGGGGTATTTCTTTTTTGTTATTGGGTAACCCATGATTTAGATGGATGAGTTAGAGGGTTTAAATGCCCACAAAATAATCTCTGCCCCCTTTTCTTTGGCTGATGCCAGCCAATTATCACATAAGATGATCATAAAAAATGGACAGAGAAATGATTTCTGACAGTTTCTTTCCCCATATTTAAGTGGGAGTTTCCCAGAAGAATGAGAAATATCAGCTTGTATTGTCTTTTCCGTATGTCAAACAGACTCAGTTAATCCCATGCTTGACCAACTATGGGCCCGAGAAACTGCAAAGTGGAGTGTCACACAATTTTTGAGAAAACATGAGAGTTATGGGATCTGCAGACCATGACATAGTTAACTTGAATTTTATTTTTTAATGAGAATAACAACGGGCTTTGCAAGCTGATTTAGAGTCTCCTGATTGAAATGCCTAAGAATTTAATACCCACGCAGTGTGAGTTCAAAAAATGAAATTTCTCAGTTTCGTAAATAAATGGAGGAGACCAGAGACCAAATTGAAGTCTGTAGCCTAGAGAATCAACAAGGACTAAAAATAGGAGATTAGAGGAGGCATTCAACCATGGATGAGGTGGCTTTTAAGTACCACCAAAGGAGACGCCCAGACGTGATCAGAGAGTTTAAATATATGGGCTGGAGCGATAGTACAGGTGGTGAGGTGGTGTCTTGCAGGCAGCTAGAGGGGGCTTGAATCCCCATTGTCATATATGTTCTCCTGAACACACCAGAGGTCACTCCTGAGCACAGAGCCAGTCAGTAATAGCTGCTGAATTGAGCCCCAAGTGTGACTCAGCCCATATCTACAGGCCTTAGAGCCTCCAAGAGCCCTTTACAACTGCCATTGTATTGTCAGCACTTGCAACTTGGGTATAGTGAGTGTAACTGAAGTGCCTCAATTGGGTTGGAGAGATAGTACAGTGGGTAGGACACTTGCCTTGCAAGTGGTCGACCTGAGTTTGATCTCCAGCCTCCCATATGATTCCCCCCAGCCTGCCAGGAATGTTCCCTGAGTGCAGAGCCAGGAGTATGCCCTGAGCACAGCCAGATGTGGCCCAAAACAAACCCAAATGTCCTCAATTTTATATACATATGGCCTGTAAGCAAACGTCTACCAAGATCTACCAAGACACACACACAGCCTTAGGCCTATAAGCAAACACCCTACCAAGACCAAGGATTGTTGGATGTGGCCCCAAAAAATATTAGTAAAATGAAATTACCATAATTTTGGAAAAATTATACATCCCGGGATGACAGTGATACGTAATTTTACATGTATATGTATATGAGAGAGAGAACATTTTATTATGCATGTGAGGAAGGACATGCTTTACCTTTGATCACCAGATATGGTTTTCCAAAATTGTGGTAATTTCATTTTATTAATTTTTTGGGGGCCACATCCAATAATCTTTGGTCTTGATAGGGTGTTTGCTTATAGGCCTAAAGCTGTGTGTGTTTCTTGGTAGATCTTGGTAGATGTTTGCTTATAGGCCTACAAAACTCTCTCTGTGTAATTTTAAGACAGCTTTAGTTGGGACTGGGGTGCTAGCTTAACTTGTAGAGCATTTACTTAGCATGTTTCGCCTTCTGAGCACTGCAGCGTATAGCCCATGAGCACTACTGGGTGTGGAGCCCTAAAAACCCCATCTTTTCCTGGGAAAGGCCTACGTAGTGCAGAAAAGAATCACAAGGCTGGCCTGAGGCACACGTGAGTGTCAGGAACTTCACTCTTACTTGGGGGGTAGAGACAGGCTGCCAAATCCCTAGGAGTCTCATCCTTCTTTTTTTCTGAATTTGTGTCTTCTTGTTCTAAAGCCATCAATAAAGGCCCTGTGTGAGCAGAAGTGAGTTGAGTGAGTAGAACTGATGGCTCTGTCTCAGTTTCTTAGTTTAAGGGAAGTCAAATGCCCACTCACTGTCAAAAGCCCCATCACTCAGCGCAGAACAGCAGGAAGTGGATGATTTGGTTGAGACTACTGGTAAGGCAAAACTTTGGGATCCTAAACAGTGTTTATGAAAACAGATGAATGAATCTTGCGTATGATTGCTGATCTAGGGACTAGAACATGATGAAAGAAAATTAGGGATGGACTTTGCTGATTTTTAAAAAATGATCAAAGTAGCCAGCTCAGTTCCTTCTCCCAGTTCCTTTTTAGTGGGATGAAAACCTCCTAGACTTACAAATTTAACTCAGCAAATGTTCATTGAGCTTCAGCTGTGCCAAGCACCATGTCCCATATATAAAAAATGCATGCAACCTCGCCCTGCTTAAAAGAGTGTGTGATCTCATGGGGAATGAGAATATCTGAGGCTCAATGACTGAACATCTTCATAAAATTCTCATATGATTTGCGAGGACAAGTTTTGTATTATAAACTTATGGTTGTCCACATTGAAGGCAAAACAAGTTCGACATGAACTTTAGATTTAAATGGGACATAATTAGGATTGTTTAGGAAAACAGTATAGTAGCTTCTCGTCCTTGGGCATGAAGGCAAAGGCAAAACAAACAAAAGGCAAAGATTTCCTTTTATTTGTTTTTGATTGGGCCACATCTGGGAGTGCTTAGGGTTTACTCCTGGCTCTGAGCTCAGGGATTATTCTTATCCAGGCTGGTGTGTGTGTGTGTGGGTGGGGGAACCAATGGATGCCCAGGGCTGAACCCTTGGCCTTATGCAAAGCAAGAACCTACCTGCTGTACTATGTCTCTGGCTCCAAGATTTCTTTGTTCTTTTTTTGCTTTTTGGGTCACACCCGGTGGTGCACAGGGGTTTCTCCTGGCTTTGCACTCAGGAATTACTCCTGGCAGTGCTCAAGGGACCATATTGGATGCTGGAGCCTGAACTCTGGTTGGCCGCATGCAAGGCAAATGCCCTACCCGCTGCACTATCGCTCTAGCCCCAAGATTTCTTAAATAGGATAAAAAATATGCTAACCATGAGTGGAAAAGAATGGGTAAATTGAAAAATACTAAAATGAAACCTATTAGTATTTTATGTAATATATTAAAATCTCCGAAGGAAATAAAGTCTGGAGCAGGAGAAACTTCTATTTTTTGGATGGAAGGCTTTATTTCCTTAGTGAGGCTCAGGGACTACTCCTATCTCTATGCTCGTGGGTCACACCTGGGCATGCTCAGGGAACCATGTGGTACCAGGTATAGAACCCAGATCTCTTACATGCAGAGCATGCGCTCTGAGCTGTGGAGTTACTTCCCGTGTTCCGGAAGTTTTTGCAGTACAAATATACAGCAAAGGACTTAAGTGTAGAAAGCGTAAAGAACTTCTTCCACTCAGATTACCCAATAGAAATGGGGGGGGGTAGATTGAAGTAAATATTTCACAAACAAGGATGTTGGCTGCCTTGCTCAGAGGGACTGGAAGTGAGGATTGCCAAGGGTTGCCAAGGGCACCATGTTCTGATGGCAATGTGGGTTTCTAAAAGCCCTGCAGAATGTGACTGGTGTACTCTTCTACAGGCATGTGATATTTTTTATTGAAAAAGTTTATATTAAAAATGAAAATGCCCAGGGGCTGGAGCGATAGCACAGCAGGTAGGGCATTTGCCTTGCACGCGGCTGACTGGGGTTCGAATCCCAGCATCCCATATGGTCCCCTGAGCACCGCCAGGGGTGATTCCTGAATGCATGAGCCAGGAGTGACCCCTGTGCATCACCAGGTGTGACCCAAAAAGCAAAAAAAAAAAAAAAAGAAAGAAAATGCCCAATTCAGGATGAGGAATGTGAACAAAACAATTTTCTATGTTGCACTGCCTTTGACATGGAGCGTTGACACCTCCGTGGTTGGGGAAAGTGAGATTGTCCTGCACACACACTGGCCATGTCTTCGGTTAGTGCCAGGTCTTTGGCTTCCAAATCCTGTTGAGGGAGGAGGAAAAAAATCTTTCTGGAGTAAGTGCTGAAAAGGAGCTTGAGGATTTTACAATTTTGAACAGGCTGGCTCAGCTGGTAATGCTGTGTAAGCCACCATTGATTGATCACTGATCATGTTCCCAGGCATTGAAATAGGGACTTTCTGTTCATTAAAAGTCTGAGTGCAGGCCTAGGAGATGGCTCAAATCACTAGAACATATGCCTTGCATGCTATGGCCCCAAGTTGCATCCCTGGCACCACACGGCCTCTGATCACTGCTGGGTCTAGCCTGGGTGGACCTGAGCAGCACCACATATTTGGGTCCAGGCACCCAAGTCTTGGGCTTGCACTGCTGGACAAG
Source organism: Sorex araneus (assembly GCF_027595985.1). Taxonomy (NCBI): domain Eukaryota; kingdom Metazoa; phylum Chordata; class Mammalia; order Eulipotyphla; family Soricidae; genus Sorex; species Sorex araneus. The sequence continues at coordinate 21,932,098 of NC_073313.1, forward strand.
AGTTACTGGGAGTGGCTCCTGGGTCCCTGAGCACTGCTGGGGATGTCTGCATGCCCCCAGGTTAGTCCACACTGCAGCCCTGGGATGTAGGACTGTTATCCAGTGAAGAAGGAAGCAACTGAGCCTTCGATTAAATAGCTAAAGTTCCAGCTACAAAGCGGCTGCAACTGAGCCCATGTTTGCGGTTGAAAGCCAATCCCCTTGACATCTTTTCCATCATCTTTTTCAAGGCTTTATTTGTGTGAGCATGAGAAAATAGCAACATATATAAAACTGCAATGTGGTGAGCAGAAGTGCCTTGAAACCAATTTTAAAGTCTGAGGTTTGTTGCACTGTAGACTTTTGTAAAGTGGGATTTTCTTTTTCTCTCCTAACCTGATTGTGAATAGCAGCATGTCGGGAGACCGTGGGCAGGCTGCGAAATCCTCCAATAAACAATGCAGAGGATAGGAATGCCCTTGCTGGGGTGACCCAGAAGCCCTTCTCAGCGCTTTAGGGACATTTTAATAACCTGAGTAATTGCCTTTGATAGGCAGGCTTTGTTTTATGCTCATTAATGACTCTCCAGGCTCGATTTCATTCCTCTTACCACTAATTCAAATACAGAGATAAATAAAATGGATGCTGCCAACTGATTGCCACATCGCTGTCTGCATACAAATGTTCTCCTGCTGGCTCGTACAAAGAGAAGGAGAAGGGAAAGACCGTGACAAGGAATTTGTGATAGCTGAATTCTGGTACAGAGAACCGATTTTCAGCAGACACAGATTATTGATATTTGTGTGCATGATTAAGGGCTGGAGGTTGCTGGGGAGGGAGAGATGATACGGGAGTTAAGGCTCATGCCTCACATCCGGCTAACTCTGATTTGAATCCCCGCAACCACATATGGTTCCCTGAGCACTGCCAGGGATTACTCCTGAGCACAGAGCCAGAATTAGCACCAGAGTATCAGCGAGTGTATGTCCCTTCACCCGCCCCCCCCAATGGCCTGTGGGTTGTCCTTTTCCATGTATGAATGTGCTCTATTTGTCATTGTATGATAGAGTACCTTGGATGCACATTCACATACAGAGTCAATACTTGGAATTCTTTTGTTCTCATGGCACCTTTGGGCCCTTACGTTTGCAGCCTGTGGAGCATCTATCCTCTGAAAATAACACCACACCCGAGTGACATTCAGGTGATTTACTTCCAGATCTTCCTCCCCAACCATCCAATGACTGTCAAAGGCAACGTGGTGGAAAGGCACATGGTGTGATTGAAATGAACCTGTATGTTATGCAGTGGGATTAAAGAACTTTCTATTCAAGGGCCGGGGAGATAACTCCCAGGCCGGAGCATGTGCCTTGTCTGCAGGAGGCTTGGGTTGAATCTCCATGCACTGAGCTGGGAGTGACCCTGAGCACCACCAGATCCCCCCCCCCACCGCAATCTCCCACAAAGAACTTTCTGCTCATTAAAAAAATTGCTGGGGCCAGAGCAGTAGTATAGCAGGTAGGCCTTGCATATGGCTGACCTGGGTTCAATCCCCAGTACCCCCATGCAGATCCCCCTCTCTCTGCTTCCCCAAGACCCCTAAAATAAGCCCTGAGTACAGCTGGGGATGGCCTCCAGATGGAAATATAAAAGCGTATATATCTCCTTTCTTTCTTTCTTTCTTTCTTTCTTTCTTTCTTTCTTTCTTTATTTCTTTCTTTCTTTCTTTCTTTCTTTCTTTCTTTCTTTCTTTCTTTCTTTCTTTCTTTCTTTCTTTCTTTCTTTCTTTCTTTCTTTCTTTCTTTTTGCTTTTTTGGGTCACACCCAGCGATGCACAGGGGTTACTCCTGGCTCTGCACTCAGGAATTACTCCTGACGGTGCTCAGGGGACCATATGGGATGCTGGGATTCGAACCCAGGTTGGCCGCGTGCAAGGCAAATGCCCTACCCTCTGTGCTATCGCTCCAGCCCCATATCTCCTTTCCGTATCCTCGTGGAGAGTTTTCTCACTTTCATTGCTATGTTAATGCAAAAATAATACCAAAAGAGTTGAAATAATTGAACACTTCCACATGATATCGGTTTATTTCTTTGAACCTATCTAGTTATACAGACTCTTGTGATGAACAGATGCTTATGAGAAATTGGGCAAGGGCTGTGGGCTGCATTTTTGGGAACTGCAAAGCTTCTAGTTTAGAAGTAGATTTCTCCTCTGGGACTATGTAATTATTAATTTGATCAACACTGCACATTGTCACTTGAAGTTATTCCGAGTACTGCCGAAGCATCTGTTGTATCATCATGTCATACCGGCTGCTAGGTTGTTTCAGAAATAAACCCCAAATGCCTTGACAATGGCAGTTTGACATAGCTTGGTGTAGGCAGTGCCATGGTGCCACAAAAGGATTCTTTGTCTTAGCTTCATGTTGGTAAATTGATACCAACTCTATCCAAGGGGTTCTTTGGGGGGGGGGGAAAGGGTTATTTTTACTGAGTTTTGGCTTTCTTCTTTCCATATTTAATGAAGTAGTGACCACATCCTTTTCCACAGTGCCCATTAAATGCTTTTATAAATAGAAAATAATTTTTCCAGGTGGGCTTGTGTCTATGTTGGCAACTGTTCTATATCCACGACCTCATTTACATGGACTTGGAATGTATAAATGGGCAAGTTTTCGGGAGATTTGGGTAGACTTTTCAATCTCACCTTTCCATTTCCTGTCCAAACAGCTTCTTCTATACCTGCAGCATGTTTATGCAACATTGAATAAAACTTCTAATGGGAAATTTCTTCCAGGTGACCTCCGCAAGAGGCCAGACTATGAAGAAATCTTAAGAAGCCCGACCCTGGTGAAATTGCCTCTGTTGAGAATATTACTCAGTGCAGAAACAAGGAACAGGATGCAGTTATTTTTGGTTCTTGAATAAATGAATTCTGTTTCTTTTTGTGTAGGTGGCAGAAAACATTAACCCCTGCAGCAGGTCCCATCACAGTTGGAAATTGAACTTTTGCTTTCTTTGAGTTAGGAGAACCTTAGAAGAAGAGAATGTTAAATTACTTTTATTTACCTCAAGCAACTTAGAATGGGCTCTGCCGTCTGCATATCTTTTGTAGATGTCTTTTCCAGGGTTGTCTGTCTTTACATTTAATTTTCTGGAGGCCAGGCCCATGATGATCAAATGACCTCTAGTGTGGCACACGTGTGGGTAGATACTAATGAACCTTTCCTCAACCTTCCTAGCACTTTTGGAGAAATCAATCAGCAGAAGGCGGGACACAGAAGCCATACAGAAAGCCAAAATACTCTATTCGTCTTGCATGAATGAGAGTGAGTAATAAACTATCACCTGATTCTTCAGAGTTATATTAATGTTTAAAGACATTCTTTGGTCAGGGACACACCCAGCTGTGCCCAGAGCTTACTCCTGGCTTTGTACTCAGGGACATTCCTGATGGGCTTGGGGGATCTTATGGGGTGCTGGGGGTTGAATGGAACCTAGCTGCCTGCAAGGCAAGCATCCTACCTGCTATACTGCTCTTAAATATATAATTTAAGAAAAAAGAGAGCTGCTAAGAATAATCTCTATGTTTAAAAGTATTGTTTAAGGAGAGGAACAGTATCCAATGTGTAGATTTTTTTTTTTTTTTTTTTTTTTTGCTTTTTGGGTCACAACCCAGCGATGCTCAGGGGTTACTCCTGGCTTTACACTCAGGAATTACTCCTGGCGGTGCTTGGGGGACCATATGGGATGCCGGGGATTGAACCCGGGTCGGCCGCGTGCAAAGCAAACGCCCTACCCGCTGTGCTATCGCTCCAGCCCCTCCAATGTGTAGATTTAACCGGCTCTGTTTTAATATTCTGCTGCTGGCTTGATGGAAACAATTTTATTTCTATTGGGGCCATAGAGCTAGTACAATGGATAGGGTGCTTACCTTATACACGGTTGACTCGGGTTTGATCCCTAGAATCCTATATGGTGCCGCCAGGAGTGATCCCCGAGTGCAGAGCCAGGAAGAACCCCTGAGCATCGCTATGTGTGGCCTCCTATGGCATGTATTCTTTGGGTTATGAGTTAGTATGATAAATTGGGGTGTGCTCCAAAGACTAGCTCACTGTAGGTATTCCAAAAACCAGAAGCCCAAGACCAGATATGGTCTGAGGACATTTGTGAATGTTATGTCCTGAGGAAACTACTGGTGTTTAAAAATCTCAGATTCCCAAGAGGATCAGACACGTCCTGCTCTTCTACCCACTTTGCAGGCATATTTCCTGGTGCTCTAGGCTTGTTTGAGAATTTTGAATACAACTGGACCTAAACAAGGATTTTTAAATTTATTTTTAATTTAAAAAACTTATTTTTTTTCTTTTTGAGTCACACCTGGTGATGCTCAGGGATTACTCCTGACTCTGCACTCAGGAATTACTCCTGGCGGTGCTTGGGGGCACCATCTGGGATGCCAGGGAGTGAACCTGGATCGGTCGCGTGCAAGGCAAATGTCCTACCTGCTGTACTATTGTTCTGGCCCCAAACGAGGCCTTATACAAAACCTGCTCTGCTTTCTCCAGGCCAGTGCCTTTGGGAGTGTTAACTGGTTTAGATTCTGGGCTTAGAACTTGGTGAGCTAGAATGGGGCAATAAAAGATGACAAAAGCGTCTGAAGCCTGAATTCCTCTTCAGTGGGGAGTGATTAGCTTTATTGCACAGTTTCCCTTAGTTAGGGTTGTTCCTTAGCCCAGCAGCATATTGTCAGCCTACCATCACTCATTGGCTGGGGTTGCTGGAATGAGCCTCCGTTTCTTTGTAGGCAATATCCTGCAGGTTCCCTAGTCAGCTCTCCTGCCAGGCAAGAGTGCCAGGTTTAGACAGTCACATTACAGCATGAGTCACAGGCAGTTATGTCTCTATAGTTATGACCAGCCCACCTCGCCTCTCCTGACAGCTGAAGTATTAAGCCAAGGCCTAGGAGAATGTTCTCTTAAGATAGAAGATGCGCTTGTGTTCTAGTTTGGCGATTCAGCTTGCAATTCTGACTTTGCCTTAATATGTGCTCCCTTCCAGAAGCGATTGAAAAAGCAGATGCAAAGCCATTGCTGCACATCCTACGACACTCGCCTTTCCGCTGGCCCGTTCTTGAATCTAATATCGGCCCTGAAGGGGTTTGGTCAGAGAGGAAGTTCAGCCTTCTGCAGACACTGGCGACATTCCGTGGTCAATACAGCAATTCTGTCTTCATCCGTTTGTATGTGTCCCCTGATGACAAGGCGTCCAATGAACACATCTTGAAGGTATGGTGAGGGCTTGTCAGTTCTGTTTGTTTGGCCTTCTGAGATGCCTTCCCCAGGGGAAGATCTTCACAGCCCCTTGGTGAAATGATAAGCTAAAATTCTCTTGAGCAGGAAGATCTAGAACACCCCTTTCCCCCTAAGCTTTGCTGATTGGAAATCACGAGTAAACCAGTCTGATAGCCTTTATAGGAAGTTTGGGAGTTTCAAGTCACCTATAATCTGGACTTAAGTATTTACTCTGAACTTATGTGAAGCTCCTGAACTCTGGTGTGGAGAGAGCTTGCTTTTTCTTTTTATGAAGGAATTATGAATTTTTTTGCTTTTTTTTGGGGTCACACCTGGCATGCATAGGGGTTACTCCTAGCTCACTCAGGAATTACTCCCTGGTGGTGCTCAGGGGACCTTATGAGATGCTGGGAATTGAACCTGGGTCGGCCATGTGCAAGGCAAATGCCCTACCCGCTGTGCTATCGCTCCAGCCCCGGAATTATGAATTTTATTTCATTGTTGATTTACAGTGCTGGATGTAGAACCTAGTTCCTCATACATGTGGAGCTCGTACTCTTACCACTGAGCTATGTCCCCAGCCCTGCCAAGGTTTTTGGGACTCTGTTCTTTCGCTTCCTGGTTACCTTGACAGAAGAAAGAACATGTGCTGTGATTCCTTGCTCTACTTTTACTAACACCTCACATACTGGCCTAAATCTTTCTGGTTGAATTTGATTTGAATATCTCCTCCCTTCATTTCAAAAGGTAAAACTTGTTCCAAGTGCTTCATTGCATTTTCAGATGGAAGAATAAGGATACTTTCCTTTAAGGAATGGGCTTGTAGATGGACCCTGAGATAGGTTTGGAAAATCAGTGGAATGTAAGAAAACTACCAACAATGAAAGAGCAATCAGTGGAAGAGCTTGACAAGTGTTTAAATGTCATTTTCAAATGGCTCATTTTAGCTTCCATTCTGTTTTTTGGTTTCTGGGCCACATCCAACAGTGCTCAGGGCTCATTCCTGGCTCTGCACTCCTGGGTCACTCCTGGAGGGGGTCAGAGGACCATATGAGGTTCTGGGGATCAAATCTGAGTTGGCTATGCATGGCAATTGCTCTACGTCCTGTTCTGTCTTTCCAGTTCCAACTACCACCAGCTGTGATTTGCTCATCTCTTTGTTTCATTTTATTTCATTTTCTTTTCCGGTTTGGGCTGGAGTGATAGTGCAGCGGGTAGGGCATTCACCTCGCATGCAGCCGACCCAGGGTCAGTTCTTCCGCCCCTCTCAAAGAGCCCGGCAAGCTACCGAGAGTATCTTGCCTGCATGGCAGAGCCTGGCATGCTACCTGTGGCATATTCGATATGCAAAAAACAGAAACAACAAGCCTCACAATGGTGATGTTATTTTTTGGTTCATTTGCTGCAGATCAGCTGTGTCCAGGGCTTGCTATTAATTGTGTTCAGGCTTTGTGCTCAGGGATCAGTCCTGGTGATGCTTGGGAACCATGTGTGGTACAACAGATAAAACTGGGTCAGCCACAGCAATACAAGTGCCTTAATCCCTGTGCTATCTCTTTGGCCCCCAAACCTCCAGTTAAGACAATTGCAGGCTCCGTAAAGAATCTCTAGTCAATGAAAGAATTCCCTTCAAGAGAACCAGAGATCTTGGTGATGGAGCAAACCACATGTTACTGAGATATGTTTTGATGCTAATGGGATGGAACATATTATGGAAGACTCAATGATAACAATGGGTCAGTGTACTATGTCTCATGTTAATCTATTGATTACTCAAAAAGAAGGTGAAAAGGGAAGTAAGAGGGGACAGGGGCCATAACTTTGGTTATACTGATGATATGGGAAAGAGGTATAGCTATATATCCAAGATACAAGCTTAACAACAATGAAAACATGAGATCTAAGTTGCAATCACTGAACTTTGTAATGTGTCTGTCAAGGTGACAGGTGAGGAGTGGGGTGACAGGTTTGAATGGAGTATGGGAACACTGGTGGAGGGAAGTTGACACTGGTGGTGAGATTGGTGTTGAAATATTATATGCCTAAAACCCAATTATCAATAACTTTGTTTTTAATGAAATAAAAAATATTTAAAAATAATAAAAAGAAAGCAAAGAGGGACTGGAGATATAGTACAGCATGTAGGGCACTTGACTTGCATGTGGCCAACTTGGGTTTAACTGCTGGCACCGACAATTATGAGTGGGTGCTACCCATACCCAAATGCTACCCCATACCCTTCCAAGGATGATCCCTGAGCACAGGGCCAGGAGTTAGTGTGGCGGCCCCAAACCAAAATCTGAGCACAACTAGGTATGGCCCCAAATAAAAAACAAACAAAAAAAGGGGCTGGAGTACTAGTACAGTGAGTAGGTTGTTTACCTTGCATGTGGCTGATCCAGGTTTGGCCGACCCGGGTTTGATTCCCAGCATCCGTTATGATTCCCTGAGCACCACCAGGAGTAGTTCCTGAGTACATGAGCCAGGAGTAACCCCTGTGCATCGCCGGGTGTGACCCAAAAAGCAAAAAAATAAATTAAAAAAGGATACCCCCCATGCTTTAACATTTTAGAACAATTCAAGAACATCAGGATATACTTCCATACACCTTAAGTGGTGCTTTGAAGTAAGCTGAAATTTGAAGTAAGCTGAAGGTTGTCTTTCAAATTAAATTTGCTTATGCACTTGCCAGAAGATGCAGCTTAGGTGGTAGAGCATAGTCCAGTCCCCAGCCTCCTCCAAAACAAAATTTTAGTGCATGTACTCTATGAAGTGATAGAAAAATCTTGATTTTCTGTACACCATTGCAAATTATTTTTTAGCTACTTCTGGACCTAGTTCAATAGTTGAATTTATTTTAAAAAGTGTGTTTTTTTGGCTTTTTGGGTCACACCGGCGATGCACAGTGGTTACTCCTGGCTCATGCACTCAGGAATTACTCCTGGTGGTGCTCAGGGGACCATATGGGATGCTGGGAATCGAACCCGGGTTGGCCGCATGCAAGGCGAACGCCCTACCTGCTGTGCTATTGCTCCAGCCCCCTATAAAGCATTTTATTATGAAGAATGATACAGGCCAGAAACGGTATTACAATTACCATGTGCATCAATCCAGCTGAAGCAACCATCAAATTTATGCTATTCTTGTTTTCTCTAAAGCCCTTTTTGTGGGGAGATGGAGCATTTTAAAGCAAATCTGAAGTGTAATTTCATTACACTGTTATACATATTAGTACTATCTAATGGAAAGGACTATTATTACATATGAAAATATAATTCTATAATACCTATTTCCTAGTTAATTTCTATTTTTTATGATTATCTCTAAAATCTATTTCAAAAAAATTAAACAGTTGGTCCTTGATTTGATTTCCAAATGTCAATCACATGTTCATTGTTCTATTTTAATCTACAGCATTCTGGATTTGACTAACTCCCTGTAGCCTAGGATCATAGTTTTTAAATGTAGAAAAAATAGAATTTTACTATTATTAAAGCTATCAATGAAATAATAAATTTATTCTAACAAAGTCCAGTCCATTTTTGTTACTGTTTTTGGCATATTGAATACGCCATGAGTAACTTGCCAGGCTCTGCCATGTGGGTGGCATATTGGTTTGTTCTTCGCTGGTTGGCACGGTTGCCACCCTCTTGAGAGCTGTTACCCACTGGATTGATTCCATGGGACGTCAAAAGAACACCTGGCTGCCCACCTATGAGATGGTCAGACTTCTTCATCAAGACCCTGAAGGAACAGTTTGAGGCTCTTCATGTTCCTGGAGTGAGCAGACGCTATTGAGCTACACTAGCACACGAAAGGGATGAGTGGAGATGTTACTGCCACCTGCTTGAGCAAATCAATGAGTAACGGCTTGACAAGTGACAAGTGACATGCCAACAAAGTATACTAGAAGGCCATGTTGATAGTACAATGGGTAGGGGGCTTTGCCTTGCATGAGTCCTATCCAGATTCAATTCCTGGCCCCCCATATGGTCCCTTGAACCTGCTAGGAGTGATCCCTGAGTGCAGAGCCAGGAGTAAATCCTGAGTACCACCAGGTGTGTCCTTCTGCCAAAGTCTCAATGCTAAAGTTATGAGGCAAATGGTGATTGGGAATATTATGGTTGTGCGATCACATTGGTGTCACCTGAATCTAAATATTAATGGTAACATTGCTACAAGTGGATCTTGTGTGCCTCCTGATACCATGTAGTAGAAAGCATACATCATCACTAATGATGACTCATCAAACAAAACAAATAAAAGAGTCAAAATTATAAACTTGAACCTGGTCAAGCCTCTAGTTCTCATGTCACTTTTCAGGAAACATGAAGAAATAGAGAAACCTGGTCACCAGTTTGTTTCAACAGCTTGCCTTGCACAGTTAATATTCAATTACCAATCCTAGAAACCCTCAACTCCCACTAATAGAATCCATTCCAGATATAAGCAGCAACTCAGGCGTTTACTACTGATTTTCTTTGCCAATACTGCAGTCTCTTCCAAAGTGATGTGTTTGAGCATGACTGTGCATTAATTGAAGTGCAGCACATGTTTGCTTTACTTATGTCCCTATTTACACCATCTTACATAAGTTAATGTTCATGCACGAGGATTAGCAAAGCAACAGCACCTCTCTCCGAACAATAGAGCTAAAGTCCTCCTAATAATGACACAGTTATAAGAAGTGCAAGAATGTGTCTAGATGTGTGGTAGGAGAGGCTTTCTTGTAAGCTATCTAAAATTCAATTTGCTAACAAGAGTTCTTGTATTGGTGGCCTCCAATGTTGTATAACTTGTGAGTAGCTTTTATTAGTTTTTTAAAAAATTCAGTTCAGGAAAATAAGAAACAAAAGGAGCCCAAAACATGCAGAAGGAAGGAAATAATAAAACTTAGAACAGAAATAAATGAATTGGAATCCGAGAAAGAAATCCAAAAGATCAATGAAACCAAGAGCTTTGAAAAACTAAGCAAGATGGACAAACCATCAGCAAGATTCACAAAAAACGAGAGAGATAATGAACCATAATAAACCAAATAAGAAATGAAAAGGGGTATGTCACAACAGATACCAGAGAAATTGAATGGATCATCAGAGAATACTTCAAGAATCTTTATACCACAAAATAAGAGACCCTAGAAGAAGTTGATAAATTCTTGAACTCCTGTAACTTCCCAAAGCTGAACTGAAAAGATAGAGAACACTTGAACAGACATATCACTTTTGGAGAAATTGAAATGGTAATCAAAAGCCTACCCCAAAAACAAAAGCCCAGGTCTATATGGACTCCCTAGTGGGTTCTCTCAAACCTTTAAAAGAAACCTACTGCTAATACTTTGCAGGAAATCGAAGAAATAGAAATACTCTGTTTCTATTTTTTTCATAGTGTAAAAATAATTCACTATGACCAAGTGAGATTCATCTGGAGATGGAAAGATGGTTTAACATATAAAAGTCAATCAAAGTAATACAGCATATCAATAAAAGGAAAAGGAAAAAATATATGATCATATCAGTAGACACAGAGAAAGCATTTGACAGGATCCAGCATTCATTCATGATAAAAACTCTCAATAAAATGGGAATTAAAGGAACTTTCCTGAACAGAGTCACTTACCACAAAGCCATTTACCACAAGCCCACAGCAAACATTATGCTCAATGGGGAAAACCTAAAAGTCTTCCCTCTTTGGTCAGGCATAAGACAAGGTTGCCCACTCTTGACACTTCTATTCAATACTGTACTGGAAGTATTTGCCATAGCAATTAGGCAAGAAAAAGATATCAAGGGCATCCAGATAGGAGAGAATGAAGTCAAACACTATCTGCAGATGACATACTATATTTATAACATCCTAGAGACTCTATAAACAAGTTCCTATAAACAATATACTTGTGTAATAAAGTGGAAGACTACAAAATTAATGTGGAAAAGTCCATGGCTTTCCTATATGAAAATAATGAAGAATAGATTTTTTAAAAAGTCCCACTCAAAATTGTGCCTCAGAAAATTAAATAACTCAATCAGCTTAACTAAAGAGGTGAAAGACCTATACAAAGAAAACTACAAAACACTACTTCAGGAAATAAGAACATGAAGAAATGGAAACATCTCCTCTGCTTATAAATTGGGAGAATTAATATAATAAAAATGGGAACCCTTCCCAAAGCATTGTACCAATTCAAAGCAGTTCCTATAAGGATACCCATGACATTTTTCAAAGAAATAGATCAAATGCTCCTGAAATCCATATGGAAAAATAACACCCCCACACACACACATGCACACACACACAGAGCTAAAGCAATCCTGAGGAAAAAGATGATGGGAGGCATCACTTTTCCCAACTTAAAACTGAATTACAAAGTGGTAGGGATTAAAATAGCATGGTATTGAATAAAGATAGACCTCACATCAATGTAACAGATTTAAATTTCCTGAGACAGACCCTCAGGTATTTGATCAGTTAATCTTTGATAAAGGAGCAAAAAACATGAACTGGAGCAAGGGAAGCCTCTTCAATAAGTAGTGTTGGAAAAACTTGTAAGCCATATGCCAAAAAAAAGGAGCTCAGACCACTGTCCAGAGCATTGGCCACTCTCCGGAACTCATGGCTGCTTCTCTCAGAAGGGAGCATAAAATGAGGCCCCCATAACCATGCCACCGGACTCCGCACCAGGCTATTTTCACTCGGGGCACCCCAGAGGGTCGTTGGTGAGAGCCCTTTCTGTCCCAAGGGACCCAGCCCAGCAGCTGACCTCCACAACCCAACTGCCGCCGTGCTCCAGGCCACTTTCCACACGTTCAGGCCGAGCCTCATACATGAGTGAAGTCCTACAGAATCCAGGTAATGCGGAACTTTGTGACCTTGGACTCTGGGTTCAACGAGACCTGGGAAAAGAGATCCTCTGTCTGCTTCCCCCAGTCTCTGGTGGCCCAGGGGTCATGCCCATGAGCCACCTCCTGCCGGTACCAGATAATCTCCTCATCGGCCACCATCCAGAACTCACGGCTGCTTCTCCTGGAAGGGAGCATAAAATGAGGCCCCCATAACCATGCCACTGGACTCTGTGCCAGACGTTTTTCACTCGGCGTGCCCCAAAGCGGGCAGATGAGAGCCCTTTCCTGCCCTAAGGGACCCAGCCCTGGCACCTGACCTCCACAACCCAACTGCCCCATGCTCCAGGCTGCTTTCCACACACTTGGGCTGGGCCTCACGCATGAGTGAACATATTCCTAAACCACTTGGTCACAACACTCCCTACTCATTTTCCATAATTACCACACCATATTTGACTGGAGGCAAGATGGCACTGCCACTGCCGCCCGAACCCCTCACGCTCTCCTGAACCAAGCTCACCATCTCACCTTAGATAACTCATGGCTCAGCCCACCAGGCATTGAACTCTATGCGTGATTCCTGATGGACATCGCTGGCTTGTTTTGTAAGATTGGAACAGAATGGCATTGACGGCGCATAGAGAAACCACGGTGGTGGCCTCAGTGTCACCACCTGCCCTGGCCGGGCTGAGTCGCAGAGCTGTAGGACGTAGAGCCGTGATGGTGGTGCATGCAATGGCTCATCCACTATGGGGTGCTGTCAGCCAACCAATGGGCGACCTGGGACTCGGTGCAGGTGTTCGACCTGGCACAGATCCTCTGTGATAGGGTCCTGCTCTGCCAGCTGCTCAACAACCTCTGGGCGCACTCCATCAACCTCAAGGAGATCAACCTGAGGCTGCAGATGTCCCAGGTGCTGCCTAGAGACGCAGGCAAGTGTGTGTTGGTCAGTGTGCAGGTCGTTACAACATGCCAGTCGACCAAAAACTTACATTTGGTAGACTGGGAATACCTGAAAAGGTGATTGGAGGCCGCCCCAAAAGCCTCTGTCCCTCTCGGAGAGCCCAGCAAGCTACTGAGAGTATCCTGCCTGCATGACAGAGCATGGCAAGCTACCCGTGGCATACTCGATATGCCAAAAACAGTAACGACGATGGTCCTCATTCCCTTGGTCCTGAAAGAGCCCCCAGTGCGCCATCGGGCTACACTAGCATGCAACAGGGACAAATGGAGACATTACTGGCGCCTACTCCAGCAAATCGATGAACAACGAATGACAGTGATCAGTGATACAGAACTTTTTCTAACTTCACACACAAAAGTCAAATAAAAATGGATTAAAGACCTTAATTTAATTTAATTTAAGACTTGAATCCATAAGGCACATGAGAAAAACAGGCAGCTATCTCATTAACACTGAAGCTAAAGGTATATTCAAGGATTAAACACTACTGACAGTGCAAGTGGAAGCAAAGAAATAAGTGGGACTACATTAAATTATGAAGCTACTGCACCTCAATGATGACCAGGACACAAAGACAACCCACAGAATGGGAGAAATTTTTTGCCCAACACTCATCTAGTAAGGGACTACTATCAAAAATAATAAAGCACAGTAGAACTTTACAAGAAAAAAACATCTAACCCCATCAAAAATGGGGAGAAAATATAGACAGAAACTTCCTGAAAGAAGAAATACATATGGCCAAAAGGCACATGAAAAAATGCTTCACAACACTATCAGGAGATGCAAATCAAAACAATCATGAGATATTATTTCACACCAAAGAGACTGGCACACATCAAAAAGAATAAGGACAACCAGTGCTAGCATGAGTGTGGGGAGAAAGGGACTCTCATTCACTGCTGGTGGGAATGTCAACTGTTCCAGCCTTTGTGAAAAACAATATGGACATTCTTTAAAAGAAATCTAAGAATTGAGCTTCATTTTACCCAGCAGTATGGCTCCTGGGAATATACCCCAAGGATCCAAAAACAAAATGGAGAAAAGACTTTGGTACCCGCTATGTTCCTTCCAGCACTATTCACAATAGTCAAAATCTAGAAACGACCCAAATATCCAGGAATAGATGACTGGACAAAGAAACTACGGTACATACATGCTGTGGAATATTGTATATTGAGAAAACCATAAGATATGGTAAAGTCACAAAATTTGCTGCTACATGGAAGGAACTGGAGTGTACCATGCTGAGTGAAATTAGACAGAGGGAGAGAGACCAAACACATAAAGATCTCTCTCATATGTGGGACAGAAGGAAACATAATGGAGGAATAATGAATACCCAAAGGAATTTTGGAATTTTTCCATTGAAACCAAGAATAGAACTGATATTCAGTAGGAAACATGCCACTTAAGGGTGTTGAGGGAGAGGACAGGAAGGGGACAATATCTTTGGTGGACAATAGCTTTGGGAAGCTATGGTGGAGCTAAGTGTTCAACCGGGAGGAGTGGGTAAAGTGTTAGGTACAAAACTGTAACAGCAATGGTACTGTAAACCACAGTACAAAACATATATGTGTATATATATATATGTATATATATCACAGCAGACTGGTTGATTGTAAGCTAGTGGGAGTGGGGGGCACTGGTGGAGGGCAGTGGGCACTGGTGAAGGGGTTGGTGTTGAAACATTGTATGCCTAAAACCCAATCATGAATACTTTTGTAGTTTCACAGTAACTAAAAAAAAATAAAGAGAATTCAGTTCATAAGGAAGAAAATGAATGTCTAGAGCCACTGTGATACCTTTTAAGTTTTGTGGAACCTAGTTTGAAAACCACTGGAACAGTGACGTGGTTTTGGTGTTAAAGTATAGGAGGCGAGTGTGGAGTGACAGTGCAGTGGGAAAGGAGCTTGCCTTGCTCTGCATGTGGCCGACCTGGATATCTGACTCCCCAGATGGTCCCTTAAGCCCTACCAGGAGGTATCCCTGAGTACAGAGCCAGGACTAAGCCCTGAGACATGCTGGGTATGTTCCCCCCAAAACTGAATAAATAAAGAAGCACAGTATTTTAAAAAAATATTGGAAGGACCTGAGCATGAGGCTCCATGGTAGTGTGCCTGCCTTGCATGTATGAGGACCTGCTTTGATGGACAGCACTGTGTGGCCCCCAGACACTATCGGATGTGGCCCCCCAAGAACAGCAATCACAGCAACAATAGCAAATAATGTGTCCACTGTTTGACTTTGTGCTTTACTCACTGTATCCTTGGGCCCAAGACCCCACCTCTCCAAGTCATATGGAATCACGTGAATTGGAATTTGCTTTCCACCGTCAGTGTGAGGACTTGCTGGAATGAATTTGATGACATTTATTAGCGATATGTTGGAATGTAGCAGCATGTGACAAAGGGAGCCCTTCTCTCTGATGTGTCATCACACATGCAGTTAAGGCCATTTGGAGAATATTTCACTTCCATTTGTGTACCCATCATTCCTCTTAGGTCTCAAACACAGATAGACAGGAAATAGGCAATTTCTTTAGCCAATATCCTTTCCTGACTTCCAGCCCCACAACTTACCTTTTCATGGGAAACTGATTGTTATTTTTTTTTTTGAAAAATTTTGCTTTTTGGGTCACACCCGGCGATACACAGGGGTTACTCCTGGTGGTATTCAAGGGACCATATGGGATGCTGGCAATCAAACCCGGGTTGGCCACGTGCAAGGCAAATGCCCTACCTGCTGTACTATCACTCCAGCCCCTTCATGAGAAACTGTAGCACTGTAACACTGTCCTCCCCTTGTTCATCGATTTGCTCAAGTGGGCACCAGTAACATCTCCATTGTGAGACTTGTTGTTACTGTTTTTGGCATATCGAATACAGCACAGGTAGCTTGCCAGGCTCTGCCGTGTGGGCGGGATACTCTCGGCAGCTTGCCAGGCTCTCCGAGAGTGACGGAAGAATCTAACCTGGGTCGGGAGCGTGCAAGGCAAAAAAGTAGCCTAGGTATGCACTTTCCTGGTCTCCTAGTTGCCTCATTTCTCAGCTTTTATGGATCTCAATGTTCAGCTAAACCTGCCATTCCAGGATTAGATACTGGAATCCCATCACAGGAATTTTACTGCTGTGGCCCTGGGTCTTCCCTTTGCTTTTGGATCCTGGCACTGTGAACTCATTGACTGGTGTCTATGCTCCCAAGAACCTTTGAGTTCTTTGGCTGCTGAGGTCCCTTTTTACCCATTTAGGACAGGTTTTAAACCCAAACTCTCCTACCACCCTGTGCATAGTCTTCTTTTTCATAGAAATCGGTTTTCCTCAATATCTTTAGCTTTTATGTCACAGAAGATCCTGGGGATAAGAAAAAAAGACTCCTGCTGAATAGGTCCAGCATTGTTGGCATATGCTTGCATGAGCAGGTGGTGCCTCTGGGTGAGGAAAAAGGTCCTTTTCCAATGGGCAGATGTAGCTCCTTGCCAAGGATGTGCAGTTGGGCAAGTAAGGGTTGATTAAAATTCCATGCTGGGCCTCTGCAATGTTCCCTGTGGAGAAATGGAACGGGAATTTTCCATAGGTTTCAAGGGTTTGTCCCTTTGAAAATTCAAAATCTAGGAAACAACAAATGGTAATGCTAGTAAACATATTTTGCTCCATGTGTTTGGGTTTATTTTATTGTATGGAGATGAGGATGAGAACAATTTGAATATATGTGAACCGGAAAGAATGTTTGGAAAGAAGGTTGACTCAGTATGTGTTAACTGAAATAGCGTCTTGAAGTTCTATTCACTTAGGCCCAAGTTTGTCTGACTCATAGCAAACTCTGTAGGGTGACAAGGAGAAACTCTTTGGAATGAAATTCTTTCTAATATCTCTGTCTTTTCTTTTCCAGCCATGATTTGTCAGATGTTTTTTTCTGCTTTATCTCTTAACCCAAGGTTTATTGCAGTTGGAAAAAAATGTATTTTCAATTCAATACCCATTTTTATAAACACATATTTTAGATGTTCAGTATTCAGATCATTTATAAAAGCAAGGATTAGAAAACTTCAAATAACACAGTGTCCCCTTGAGAAAGTCTTTGGTACCAAGAGTTAAAGTTTGTTTCTAATGAGATTTAGTTGACTGCTGTATCCCTGGGTCTCCTGCTCGCTTATTCATTCTGTTGGTGTATGTTTTGTTTCTTTGTTTTAGGAGCCACATCCAGTGGTGCTCAGAGATATCTCCTGGTGGGGGTGGGGGGTCCCTTTTTGGGGTACCTGAAATTGAGCCAGCCAAGCACCCTACCTGCTGTACTAATACCCTGGCTTGTTGATGTATTTTAAATGTGCCCAAGAAGCCACAGCAAACTGAAAGCTTAAAAAAGAGGGTCCAGAAACTTCATTAAATTGACTACACTTTTTTTTTGCTTTTTGGGTCACACCTGGCGATGCTCATGGGTTACTCCTGTCTCTGCACTCAGGAATTACCCCTGTTGGTGCTCAGGGTACCATATGGGATGCTGGGAATCGAACCCAGGTTGGCTGCGTGCAAGATAAACGCCCTACCCGCTGTGCTATTGCTCCAGCCCCAAATTGACTACACTTTTAAAATAAGTGGACTAAGATTCACTTCACCAAAGGGAAGCTTTTGCTTTCTCAACAATGCCTACACTTTCCTTTCCTATGCCATGAAGCTTTGCAGAATTTCTGAGTGCTCTAAATTGAATTGAAAGCCAAAGCATCTTAATCATAATATTATGTTTCATGATTTTGGCTTCCTTAATTTTTTGGAAAAAATGGTGGTAGATTATGAATTGAAAGAGGATGAAGCCCGGCTGGCTTATAAATTAGTTGTTTGGGGCTAATTAGAGAGGGAATACTGAATACCATTTCAAGATTTTAGCAATACACACAGACAAGATGGATGTTCGGAAACATCGTTTTATTTCTAGATACAGGAGCACTAGTTTTCCTTGCATTTTTCATAAACATCACTAACACTTAACTTGGATTTTGTAGAACTTGTCTTATAAAGGAGATTTTCACATAAAATTATGATTCTGTGCATACTTTATGTATTAAGGAAAATATTTGAGCCTTGCACATGTGTGGCCTTGGTTTGATCCTTGACTCTGCCAAAAATATTTAAAAAGCTATTTCAGAGTTCAGTATATAGAGAATGAAGTAGAGAAGGTAGATCAACGACTCTAATGTTGAAAATTTTATGATATTGGCATGTAGAATCCAGATTTTCATTTAGATGCTAATTATTTTTTGGTTTGGGGGCAACATCCTGGCTCTATTCTCAGGGATCACACCTGGCAGATTTAAGGGATCTGCTGGCAATTCAACCCAGGTCAGCCACATGCAAAGAAAGCACCTTACCTGTTGTACTATCTTGATGACCCCTTGGATGCTAATTTTTGATGCTAAGTTTCATATCTAAATTTGACTTTTCAATGTGTAAATCACATTTAAGTTGGGAAATTTGCTGTTAAAACTTTTTTTCGGTCTTTAACCTGGTGCTAATTTTCAAGAACTATTAATACATTTATTTAGAGAAGGTTCTAGATGTTTTTAAAAAAATTGAATTTAGAAGCTAGAGTGACCCAGGTTTGACCTTGGGCATCCCATAAGGTCCTCCGTGCAGAGCCATGAGTAACCTCTAAACATCCTGGTGTGTGATTCAAAAACAAAAGCCAAAAATTCAAATTTATATGTAGGAGGACAAGGGATAGCTCACAGGCAAAAGTGCTTGCCTTGTAAGCCTGAGGCCAGTGAGTTCCAGAATTCAATTGCCAGCACTGCTCCACATGTGGGAATGTGAGACTGGTGGCTCTGCTCCTGGTGCCAGAACCAAGTTTGTGATCTCGGCACACAGTGACCAAGTCTGTGTAACCCTGGCCATAGCAACAGCAAAGGGAGGGGGAATGGGTGAAATACATTGGAAGAATATTGTGATGCACAACAAAGAAGTATAATAGATCCAGAATGGCTCCCTGAAATTACCTCTTTGTAATTTGCCTCTTTGTAGTCAACTGCTCTCCCCACTCTCTTTTTTCTCTGAATTTTGCCTTTTTTTGGCTACATGGTATCAACTTGCTCCTGTTGTGTTGTGTGTCCATGCTGAGTAGTGTTCTATTGTGTGTGATGGTTGTTCTGTGGGCCAGTGGAAGATCTTTGGGTTGAATGGCTTGAATGAAGCTCTAAAAAGGATTTTGTCGAAGTACAGGTTTTCATTTCTCTTGGATAAACATCTAGAATGGATTTCCAGGTCATATGCAAGTGTATGTTTAACTTTATAAGCAACTGTCAAATTGGTTTCCAAAGTGACTGTGTCATTTTTTGCATTCCCATCGACCTCGAGTTCTTTATGAGTGTTCTGCTCTCCACATCCTCATCAGAATTTGGCGTTGTCAGGCTTTGTTTCTTTGCCGTTGTAGTAGATGTAGAGTGAGTGTAATTTATATTGTGAGTTTAATTTGCATTTGCTAAAGACTAGTGATGTCTTTAGAACATATGCTCATTTGCATACCTTTCTATTTTTTCGTTTTTTTGGTCACTCCCAGCTATGCTCAGAGCCTACTTCTGGCTCTGCAGTAAGGGATCACTCCTGGTAGGATCAGTGCTTGGGGACAATATAGGGTGCCAGGGACCGAACCTGAGTTGGCCATGTGTAAGGCAAGCCCAATAGCTACCATATGGCCTCCTGAATTTATCTTTTATTGTTACAATTTATTTAGAAAAGTTTCTTTCCAATACCTTCCTCCCCTTGCCAAAATTCCTTCTGGACCCATATATGCATTAACAGACTTTACATGTTTCAATTCTTTTAACTGTTAAGATACACAGAATTAATAGAGGAGTCCACGTCTTGTAGTTTCTCGAAACACTTAGCCACTGATAAATTAAACAAATTGGTTTTTAAAAAAGCAATCTTGTTGGATGTATCTCTGTTGCTGCTTCACTTTTCTAATGACACAATAGTCCTGTCAGTCTCATCATTCTGACCTGGGATATTCCCTTTGATTCTATCTTTCTTAATTTAGATCCAGCTGTGAGTTGAATGTTATTTCCTGCAACTTAAAAAATATTTGTCTCCTAAAAAAAATTTGTCTCCTTTATTTTTGCTGCCACTTTAAATCTTGAGTATGCTTCCTCTGTTCTGTAGAAGGGACTAAAAGTTCTTACCAATTCACATTGAGTGATTCGATTGGTTGTTGGGCAGCCCAGTTTTCAAATTATTTTCTCATGTTTGTTTTTGCTTTTGTTTTGGGGCCACACCTGGTGGTGCTCAGGGCTTACTCCTGGCTCTGTGTTTAGGAATCACTCTTGGCAGTGCTCAGGGGACCATATGGGATGCCGGGGATTCAACCTGGTCTGCAGCATGCAAGGCAATTGGCCTCCCTATTGTACTATCACTGTAGCCCCTTGTGTTTCATTTTTTTTCTTTCTTTGCTTTTGAATCACACCTGGCAATGCACAGGGGTAACTCCTGGATCATACACTCAGGAATTCCTCCGGATTGCATCCCAAGGACCACATGGGATGCTGGGAATTGAACCTGGGTTGGCCGCGTGTGAAGCAAACGCCCTACCCGCTCTACTATAGCTCTAGCCCCTCGTGTTTGATTTTAATAGCAGAGTAACCTAGAGCTGTCAGGTAGTTCATATTGTTCTTAATGGGTTGGGATCTGCACATTTCCTTCACCAGCATCATACTGTTTCCTGCACACCAGATACTCATGACCGTGGTCAAAAAGTGACAGTGCATCCATGCCTCCTATAATCACCAATCTAAGAAATATTCATAGGTTCACATGGGTAGTCTTGTATATAATTTTTTTTTCCTTTTTTTGTCATACCCTGCAATGCACAGGGGTCACTCGTGGCTCATGCACTCAGGAATTACTCCTGGCGGTGCTCAGGGGACCATATGGGATGCTGGGAATCGAACCTGGTCGGCCACGTGCAAGGCAAATGCCCTACCCGCTGTGCTATCACTCCAGCCCCTTGTATATAATTTTTAGTGAAGTGTCTGTTTAGGCATTTTGCTACTCTCAAATTGGGCTTCTTTTTTATTGTTGAGTTTTGAGGGCTCTTTGTGTATTCCAGATAGAAGCCTGTTGTAGGATGATCTTTCACACATCTTCTTCCTGTCTGTAGCTTGTATTTTTTTCAATTTTATTTTCATAAAGTTGTTCAAAGTAATTGATTGCATTCAGTATTTCAGCACCAATTCTACCACTATTACACCTTCACTTTGCCACTATTTCGAATTTCCTCACTACCACTAAAGCCTGTCCCACAGGCAGATGCTAAATAATTTATTTTGTATTGCTTTTGATGCATAATATACAATGTCTAAAACTTGGGGACTGGAGACATTTTTTTGGTGAGCTGCTGTCTTCTGATATTCATTTGTGAGTCTCTGAATCATGGCCGCTAATAGCTTAAATGGTGCCTGGAGGCAGTTTGTGGGCTTGGCAGCCAGGATATGGGCTGGGAGAGAGCATGGGGAGGGATGGTTCACACCCACCCTTCCATGTGACCTGGAGTTTTCAGTCACTGGTCCTGCACACCTGGGTTTTTCTTCTGGAGGCTTGTGGCTGCTGAGGTTCATTTGGAGTAGGTGGAGAGAGAAAGCCTGCCCCATCTGAGGTGTCTTGGTAAAATCAGCTCGGCTCGGGGTCTGGAGAAATCTTTGTGGCTAGCTTCTATCTCCCGAGACTCATTTGTTAGTCCCTGGATCATGGCTGTTAATTGTATTTTCACAAAATTGGTTCACAATAGTTCATTACAGATAATATTCAAACACCAATTCCACCACCGAGCACCTTCCCACCACAAAAGAGGGAAGTGTGTGAAGGTTGTTGTGTTTCATTCTCGAGCCATTTAAGCCCCAATATAAGAGAATATAAGCAAGTATATTAAAACAAACAAATGTGTTCTACTTTTGGGAAGTGAGTTAGAGTATAAGAGGCCATGCGGCCACAAATGTGGCCAAGTGCCCCAGGAAATTCTATGGTGTTCTCTTCTGGGAGCTTTGGTTTATAATCTCTGGGTCTTGGCCATTGATGAGATTACATGGTGCTGGGGAGTGTTTGTGGGTGTGACTGCCAAGCTACTGAAAGACTGGGGAGCTGAGGGTAGGAGGCCCAGTCCTGATCTGAGCAGGCTTGGAGATCTCAGTCACGGGTTCCTACACCTGGGTTCCTCTGCTGGTTCCTTCAGGGGTGAGGCTCGACCAAACATGTGGAGAGTTGCCTTGAGCATGGTGGTGGTTGGGTTCTAGAGGGTTTTGGCTGCCGAGGTTCTGCTTGGGGTGGGAAGGGAAACTCAATCCATCCCCCCACTGGAGTGCCCTGGTGAAGACAGCCTGGTGTGGGGTCAGGACATCTGCCGGTATTGTGTTTTTATTACCTATTCTAAAATTTCTAGAGAATGGTCTGAAATTTGCAAAGATTTCTCAAAACAAAACTAGCATTTGATTCTCTGTGAATAAAAAAACCAACACAATACAGTATTTTAGGAATAGCAAGGAATAAAACCTTATTGATCAACACCATTGGACTGGCAGTTTTCAAAATACTATAGTGGGAAGACTATTAGAATCTTAGAACAGGAGATATTGAGTCATTGTCCTTTTAGCTCTGCCCAACTACATTTCCTTGGAAAAGTCAGTTTCTTATTTGTAGTTTCTCCAAACCTGTTATAAGACCTGTTTCTACTCAGATAGCATAGCTGTTTATTGTCAGTAAAACCTTAAAAGGGTTAGGAGCCAGGGATGTAGATCTGCGGCAGAGTCCATGGTTGAGGCTCTGGGTTTGATCTCAACCACAGCGAATTAGAAACAAGGATTTACAGAGGTTTGGAGCCTGAAAGCAGAGCAAGTATCTGATGATTTACAATATCAGTTACACTGAAGTGCCTATTTGTAGGTAGCTCTGAGTGTCATGAATTGGTTTTGTAATGATGGCACAAAGTTAGAATATGGTTGGAACACAGATGAGCTCATGACTATGGTTCACATGGACCAGAAGAATTTACAGTGTAAGCAGAATGCTTTCTGTTTTTGTTTCAACAGCTGGACCAAGCAACACTCTCCCTCGCCGTGAGAGAAGACTACCTTGATAATAGTACAGAAGCAAAGTCTGTAAGTTTTATTTCAATTCTGTGCCATGTCATGTTGCTGTTGTGTTCAGAGGCTATTCTCTGACTTTACTAGAAATAAGCAGTGTGCCTATATCTTGACCATATTGCTATTGCTAGAAGGACAAGTGTTCTATTTATGCAGATAATGATCATTCACTGTTTTCTGGAAATATGGGCATGAGGGCTATTCAAATCCCCAGATTCATGCCCTCATGATCTGGAGAGGAAGACAGCACTCCACAAAGAAGTAACTGGCAAATGAGCTCACAGACATTCCTGAGAAATGCAAAGAGTTCACTCAGTCTGTGGGAATAAAGTGTAGGGAGTGATACCCAGTCACTTAGTGGTATACTACTTCAAATAGCCTGGGAAGTATCTGCAAAATTCCCATCGATGGGTAGGGGATGTAGCTAAGAGGTAGACATGCTTTGTCATTGGTTTTAATCCTTGGCACCAAAACCCCCAAAAGCCCATTCTTGGGCCATAACCCTGGAGAATCTGATTTAGTAGACTGAAAATGGGGACCCTGAATCTGTTTTCTTCACGGGTACCTCAGGTTAATGAGAATCACAAATCACTTAGATTATACTTCTTCTTGGTTGGGAAACCTAATACTGTAGTTTCTTGGAGATTGGGTTAGAACTGGTTCATTCTAGGTACTTCCAATATATGTAGAAGTTGAGAGAACTTCCAAAGAAACCTAAGCTTCAGTGGACTCTAGACCAGGCAGCTCTCTGGTTTCTGACCCAGAGAAGGCTTGAGCAGAGACTGAGAAGAGCTGGCTTCTACCAGAGGTTCTTTTTCCTTTGCTGATACTTAACCCTCGTGTCTAGAGGGATCTAGATGGGAGCAAACTAGCTAAGATCTTAATTAACTTCCTGACTGGAGATACTTATTTTTATTGAAAGTGGACAGAATGAATTTTTACCTATTTGGGGGCATCTGTTTCTACTGGGGTCGCCCTATCAAAAAAGTAGATTGGAAGTCGTAGCCTTATATAATGAGTCAAATCCTATGGACTAGACCTTCAAATGAACTTTCCCACCTAATTACTCCTTTCGTTCCTAATTGTTCTAGCTCAGATTTTTGTTAGCTGTGGATTTGATGAGAGCATGAACTAACGGTTCCCTCTTTCCTCCCCTTCACTCCGGTGCCTCCTTAGCACCTCTGACAAGCTCCCTTCTCAGAGCAGTGCTTCCAGCTGACTTTGACTCACAGGCATGCATCTAAATTCTTTTTTTTGTTGTTTTTGGGTCACACCTGGCGATGCACAGGGGTTACTCCTGGCTCTGCACTCAGGAATTACTCCTGGCGGTGCTCAGGGGACCATATGGGATGCTGGGAATCGAACCCGGGTCGGCCACGTGCAAGGCAAACGCCCTACCCGCTGTGCTATCACTCCAGCCCCTTGCATCTAAATTCTTTAGAGGGTGTTCAAGACCTCTTTGTGACTCAGCTCAGACCACTTTATCACCTCATCTACTCTTATTTTTCTTCAAACAAAGGCAGCTCACACACTTCACGGGGAAGTGCCCAATTTCTTAACCAGTTTCCTTTACATGTGAGGCCCTCAGTAACTCCAGGCTGGAATTCTTCTCCAGCCTCTAAGTTTCCAAACACTCTACAGTTTTATTTTGGGGTGAGGTAGAGAGCTCAAAGGTCTGGAACATGTACATAGCATGCACAAGGCCTTGCGTTTGATCCCGAGTATGACTGTATAGGAAATAGCGCAGGCAATATCCAGTACTTCTGGGGAGCACCTCCCCCTCTCTCCCCCCCTAAACAAAACAAAACAAACCCCAACTTATTTTGGTCTCTCTAATGTTACAGTTAGTAATTACATGTTTATCTCCCTCACTTAATCACACACTGAGAGTCAGACTCAGCATTATTTAAAATTTCATCTGCACCCCCTACCATATGCACAGAATGCCTAGAAAGACATCTTGCACATGTATTGTTGAATAAATATTTTTAAATTGAATTGGGAATTGCAAAACATTGTTTCTAATTAAGACAATTTGCAAGGCTTTCTTACTGATTCAAGAAATTATTAAGGGCCTTCTATATGCCAAGAGCTGAATAGGCTTAAGATTATGCTTATAGCCTTATAACCTGCACAGCGTGAAGCTGTATATTAAAAAAATTTATTCCCATAGCATAACTATTAGATCATGTACTGCCTGGTGGATGTATTGAGTTCTCATTAATTTATCTGAAATATAAAGACCCCTGACTATATTTCCTAATTCCACATGAATCCCCTGAAAATAGGTTTCTGAGCATACAGGAAGGAATTCTATATTTTCTATTTGTTGTTCCTCTTACTCATTTCTTTTCTCCTCTTTTTTATAGAACTAGTGAGAACTTTGTTTTAGAAAATTCAAAGCTGAAAGATTTTAATACAGGGCTTGCAATCATGGATCTTACATTTATTGGCATGAGGTGCGTAGATAAAGCTGGAAGACAATAAATCACAGTTTCCACCAGCTTTCATAGGTCATGCATCCTGTTTTTAGCAACAGCTCTTTGTTGTTTTATCAAAGATTCACTTGCCTTGAAAGATGATGTCTGACCTTTAGCTTTCTATTCTGGGCTCATTTTGGAGATGTTTCATGTGTTCATAATATCACCAGTTGCAAGAAAACTAGTTTGCTTGATCCTTAATGGATATCTCTGTCTCTCACGAAAATTGTGCCCAAGTTGCCATTACTCCTTTCCCCCCATAGTGATAGGTGGGTGGTTGGTATTGTCAAATGCCTGTATCAAACCTAAGTTCAGAGTGAAAATCAAAGGCATTTATTGCTACCCACTGTTCCTGCTCTCCCATGTATCTGAAACATACTTCCTAATGGGTTGCAGTCATGGTCATTTGATTCTTTATCTCTTACAGTATAGGGATGCCCTCTATAAATTCATGGTGGATACCGCTGTGCTTCTGGGGGCCAACAGTTCCCGAGCAGAGCATGATATGAAATCGGTGCTTAGACTGGAAATTAAGATAGCAGAGGTAAGTTAACTTAAACCTTTCTTTTCTTTTCCTTATTTATTTTTTGTTTTTATTTTTCGCCTATAACCGGCAATGTTAAGGGGTTACTCCTGGTTCTGCACTCAGGAATCAATCCTGGCAGTGCTCGGGAGATCATATGGGATGCTGGGGAATCAATCCTGGGTCGTCTGTGTGCAAAGCAAATGGCCTGCCGCTGTATACTATTGCTACAGCCCCTCTTTTCCTTATTTTAAAGGTGGTACATCCTAATGAAAATACAGGAGCATTCTGTAGCATTTCCCTGTGTTACAGACAAATGGTATTAAGAGTCTCTCATTGGGAAGCCACAGAATGAAGAACCTTGACAGAGAGAAGAGCTCTTCATTGCCACTAACCCCCTACTTGAAGGCACTGTGGGCATGCTGCTCAGCGGTGGGCAAAAAGGCAGGAGGGAATCCCTTTGACTTGACATTTGTAGATAATGCCTTTTCCAGTAGAAGAACAGATACATAATACATCCTTATTGATTCAGTTTAAGTGGAAGGTTGTTTGCAATCTAGTATAATCTTGACATTCTTCCCGTTCAGGGTCAGTCTGAAAATCTGGGGAGTCTTGTCCACCAATACTTGATACACAGTTTGATGTAGAGAGTATTTAAGGCTTTCTGATAAGTGGATTTTAGTTGCAATGCTGATGGTACTCTGTGCCAATCCTGCTTTTCACTCTATTCTTGTTCACTTTAACAAATGTTCTTGTGTTCTGTGCTGTGCTTCAGGCTCAAGGCAGAAACTAAAAGATAGAAAAACATGAGGCTGCGGAGATTGCATGGTGGTGGCAAATATGCCTTCCTGTGTGAGGTTCTTTGATTCTTGGCCCTCCTGCCCAAAAACAAACAAGGGAAAATAATAGAGAAACCATAAATGGTTATTTTTTTTTCATAAAATAGAATTTTCCCCCTAGGGTAAAAGAAACAAAGATAGTGAGATCTTCTTGCATGGGATATTTTGTACTGAAAAAGATACTTTTGTCAAGAAACTCTTGCTTACAGGGTATGTAGTCTCTTGTAATACAAGTTGGAAAAAATCCTGAAATGGGGGCTGGAGCGATAGCACAGTGGCTAAGGCATTTGCTTGCATGCGGCCAACCCAGGTTCGATTCCCAGCATCCCATATGGTCCCCTGAGCACTGCCAGGGGTAATTCCTGAGTGCAGAGCCAGGAGTGTCCCCTGTGCATCACTGGGTGTGACCCAAAAAACAAAAAAAATCCTGAAATGTGTATGAATCTTAATTCTCCTTGGTTTTGGGGTTGATGATGGTAGGGTGTTTAGGTATGAAGTTGGATTGATGGCTACAGCTCAGGAAGAACTTGTTTACCTCAGCTGTGATGATGTGTATGTGTTCTTCTCCCCAAATCCCTATGTAGTGCAAAAAGTTCATTTCTACATCTCAGTTTTGGAAACTGTGAAATAGTCTGGAGTCAAAGTCAGTGACTCTGAGTCTAGAGGCCTCCGGGATCCTCTGCCCAGGAAAAATGGGAAACATGGCGCTCTAAATAGAATTGAAATTCTGAAACAGTTAGGGAAGGCCTTGCCTAGAGCCAGGGATTTTGAACCCCAAGTGGGAATAAAAACAGCTTGTCTGAGGCAAGACTGGAAGTTAAGAGGCTAGATGAAGTGACAAATCCATGAGATTGGGGTGGGTAGTTAG
This sequence comes from Sorex araneus, assembly GCF_027595985.1. Lineage (NCBI taxonomy): Eukaryota > Metazoa > Chordata > Mammalia > Eulipotyphla > Soricidae > Sorex > Sorex araneus. The sequence goes on from NC_073313.1 coordinate 21,960,007, forward strand.
CAGAGGTCTAAACAGTTCTGAGTCAAAAGTTTCCTAGCTGGATCTGTGACTTGGTGCAGAGTCAAGTCTTTCAAGTTGAGTCTGAAAGCTGTTTGCAATATGCAGAAAGTCTCTCCTGCAGGGGGTAGAGGGGAGACCCTGAGGTCAGGGGCACATTTTGGAAAAGGGGAGCAGATATATGCCAAATCCTCTCTGACTTTGCCTTGAAAAGCAATGGTGCATCACTTTAGGGCTCACTGGTAATGAAAGTGTACCTCTCTCAATGATATTGTGGCTCACACAAGACGTGGAATGGCTGGGACACATAGTCGTAGGGGAAACTCTAAATCTCAAGAGGCTGGACAGCCTCACTGAGCAAAAATGAGCTGTTAGAAATAGAGCTATGGAAGCGTGTGCTCAATCAGTCCCAGCTAGAAAGAAGGGTATGCACAGGAATATACACTCATTGCTAAAGGGGCCCTGTGAGTAGAGCCAAGTGGAATTGAATGGGAAAGCCTTGATGAAGAAAACGAATCTTAGGCAGTTTGAAACCATGGCTCACTGACGTATGTGGTGAAGGTAGTTGGGATGCAAGGACAAGAGGTCTTGTGGGAAATTGTCTTTGGAAGACCACAGGTTTAATGCAAAGGATGGTGGCAAAGTTGTGATGTGGTTCAGGAATGGATATAAGGAGCTTGTCCATGGAAGAGATGAAGAGATGAAGAGAGCCCTTGAGGATGATGATTACTGTTGTACTTTCTATCTATCTATCTATCTATCTATCTATCTATCTATCTATCTATCTATCTATCTATCTATCTATCTGTCTATTTACTTTTTGGGTCACACCTGGCAGTGCCCAGGGCTCAGGCGGTGCTCAGGGATCAGGGGTTACTCCTGGCTTTGCACTCAGGAATTACTCCTGGCAGTGCTTGGGGTACCATATGGGATGCTGGGGATTGAACCCGGGTCAGCCGCGTGCAAGGCAAATGCCCTACCCACTGTACTATAGCTCCAGCCCCTATATTATTTATTTATTTATTTCTTGGATTTGGGCTACAATCTGATGGTGCTGTTTTTTTTTTCATGGCTCTGTGCTCAGGAATTACTCCTTGTGATGCTCAGGGGACTATTTGGGATAATGGGGATTGAAGCCAGGTCAGCCACATTCAAGACAAGCACCCAGCCACTGTACTATTGCTCTAGCCCCATTGCTGTGCTTTTTAGAGTAAACATGGCGAGGCTATAAACTTAGATCTGGTGACCAAGCAATGACAAGGAGCATGAGTACTTGAGTGGAAAGAGTATAAGTAATCAGGATTGGAGATACAGACTTGGTGATGTGTATTTAGGTGGTAACTTAACCCATACCCACTGAATATGGGTTCATCAATGGGCCTAGAGGTATCTCAAGATGAGGACAACCAGGGGAATGAGGGGAATGGAGGAAGTGATGGAATGAGGTACTGACACGATGACCATGGGCAGCAGTGGTGGTCAGATAGTACAGTGCTTTTTGGTGAAGATGTACCCCCTAAGGATGAAGGGATGGGTTCTGGCCCATGAAACATTGAGGTCACTAACTGGACTTCACAGTCAAAGGTGGGATGTATGTCTCAGTTGCCTAATCTTAGTTTGTCAAAGCTAAACCAGTGCCCATTCATATTACTTGGAAGGAAGGGGCTTGGATAGTTATTTTTGTACCCAGGACAGTGTTTCATATTAAAAAGGAGAACAATTTTTTTTATTTCTGTCATCTGAGTCTTTCCTTATTACTTTATTTATATTACTCATAAGAAAGGGGCTTGGATAGTTATTTTTGTACCCAGGACAGTATTTCATATTAAAAAGGAGAGAAATGTTTTATTTTAATTTCCATCATCTGAGTCTTTCTCTTCTCTTCCAAGTTCTTTACTGCACAAAAATATTAAAAAAACAAACAAAACCTTGATACTATGCAGGTGTTTAGACATATATATAGAAATTAGTTGTGCAGTAAGATATTGTCATTTGAAAAGAATAACTGATCTCTTTCCAACAGATAATGATTCCACATGAAAACCGAACCATTGAGGCCATGTACAACAAAATGAACATTTCTCAACTGAGTGCTATGATTCCTGAGGTTGGTGAAAACAATTTAAGAATTTTTTTCTTAGTTGATCATTGTATAGGTGATTGTATTTGATTATATGTAAATCTTACCATTAGTGATTTTGATTATCAACTATGTCAATCATCATGTAAGATAGCCCTTGTCTGTACATTGGAATGCTTTCTGCTTTGATAAGAAAGGGGAAGCTTTCCCAGGGTTGTTTAATAACTTATGTTATGTAAGAAAATCTACTTTCTTACATGACAGTAACCTAGATAGAGGTGGTTAATTAGGTTGGTTTAGCTCTTTATTTTTTTTCTTTTTTGCTTTTTGGGTCACACCCGGCGATGCACAGGGGTTACTCCTGGCTTTGCACTCAGCAATCACCCCTGGTGGTGCTCAGGGGACCATAGGGGATGCTGGGGTTGGCCTGGTGCAAGGCAAACGCCCCACCCGCTGTGCTATTGCTCCAGCCCCCATTTAGCTCTTTTTAACAGTGTTTTTAAAGACCCAGGTTAATTCTAGTTTGCTCTTGGTTGCATCTTGGAATTTTGACTTCCTGTTTGATACTTAGGAAATGCCCACATCTTTACATGTCACACCTGCCATTAAGATATGAAGGAAGGGGAAGGAGTAGTCGTGACCATGTTTGTTTATTTTATTTTTTGTTATTACATACCTGACTGTTATCAGGTTATATTAATATCTCTGTGTGCTCAGGGATTACTCCTGGTAGGGCTAAGGGGACGAATTTGGGGTGCTGAAGATCAAACCCAGGTTGGCTGTGTGCATTGCAATTGCCCTACCCACTGTACTATCTCTCTGAGCCCCCCCACTTTAAAAAAACTGGAAAAACCAGAGCCTTCCCAGAATACCCCCAAATGTCTTTTCTTTCTCTCATATGCAGTAGAATTGGAATTTGCTGGACCAGGACTGTCGCTTAGTGGTAGAACACCTGCCTTACAAATGTCAGGCCCTGGCTTTGATCCCTGGTACTGGAAAAAACAGGAATTGGGACCTGGCACAGTACCTACCCACAAGGGAGTGTGGGCAAATGCATAACTGGTTTTCTGCTTCAATACTAGAAGCAGGTAGGCAGGGAAGACCAAAGAAAAGGTTGGAAATGACTTTGGGAGGAGCTAACTTGAAACACCAAGATATCGATACTCTGGAGAATTGACATTTGTTGCTTTTTTGGGGCATTTTTTGGGTCACACCCGGTGATGCACAGGGGTGGTACTTGGGGGACCATATGGAACGCCGGGAATCGAACCTGGGTCGGCCGCATGCAAGGCAAACGCCCTACTTGCTGTGCTATCTCTCCAGCCCCCCACTGGTTACTTTCTATTACATGGTTTTAGGCTGTGTGAGAAGAGACTGATAATAGAGGTATGACATCCTTACAGCTGTGGTCACGAGTGTGAGTGGGAAAGAGGGAGAAAGGGAGAGAAGAGCACTGGAGAGGGTACAGAACACCTGTTTCGTTTAAGATGCAGACATCTGGGCAGCATGGCAGTACTCAGGCATTTTCACTTCTAAATTTGAGCAGTTGCAAGTTTGACTACCTGGTGTGAAATTGCAAGCAGGGGATTATGTGTGATCCTGTTTGCCTGACCCTGGCCTGTGGCATAGCAAAGTTTCACTTACTCCGTTTTCTCTCTTCCTCTTCAGTTTGACTGGCTGGGCTACATCAAAAAGGTCATCGACGTCAGACTCAACCCCAGCCTGAAAGACATCGGCCCCTCAGAGAACGTGGTCGTCCGTGTCCCGCAGTACTTCAAGGATTTGTTTAGAATATTAGGCTCTGAGAGGAAGAAGTAAGAGATTCCATGTGCATTTTACTGTGACTTTCATTTGTCCTTTATGGTATAAGGCCTTCCTTCTCCCTGCCCACTGGAAATTAGTTTTGCTTTTTGGGCCACATGGGGCCACTGGCTCAGTGCTCGGGCTTCATACCTGGCAGTGCTCAGGGACCATGTGATGCTGGGATAAATGCTGGCCCTCCTGCACACAATGCTTGCACTCCAGCTTAATGAGCTGCCTCTGAAAATGGTTTTTAAAGAAAGTGATATCCATCTACTTATATATCACACTTTCCCTCAGGGCACAAAATGGGGAAGGAGTGGTTGTGGCTATATTTATTTATTTTTTGCTTAACTTTGGGAAAATTGTGTTTTGTGCCAACCTGGCTAAGACTATTGTCTGGTATAATTTGCTTGTTGCAGTGACAAAAAGTGTACAGTCTTTTGTCCCAAATAGCTCACCTTTCTTCCTACTTTTCCGTCTGAAAGCCTGCGTTGTTTATTAGTCCAGGGAACAAGTTGTATGATGTTATTTTCTGATATTTCTATATGAACACTCCTTCTCCCCGAGTTCATGCTTTATTTTTTTCTGTTTTCTTTTTGTCCAGTAAGTCCTCTTATTGCAATAAACTAGAGTACACATAAGGGGGAACAGAGCAATGGTACAGTGGTTAGTGCATTTGCTTTGCATGCGTTGGACCTGTTTCGATCCTCGGCATTCGATATGGTTCACTGAGGCACTGCCAGGAGTGATTCCTGAGAGCAGAGACAGGTATGGCCCCCAAACAAAGCAACAAAAACCCCCATAAAAGCTAGGGTATGGGGCTGGAGTGATAACACAGCGGGTAGGGTATTTGCCTTGCACGCAGCTGACCCGGGTTCAATTCCCAGCATCCCATGTGGCCTGCAGAGCACCGCTAGGAGTAATTCCTGAGTACAGAGCCAGGAGTAACCCCTGTGCATCGCCAGCTATGACCCAAAAAGCAAAAAAAAAAAAAACAAAAACAAAGACAAAACTAGGGTATATATTTTATAAAGACATAAGATTCTCTGAGACCTGTGGAAACCCATGATAAGACAACATCAGGATTGTCAGGTTTTTCTTATTGCAAAGAATGTTTCAGAATGCATTGTGTTGGTATTTGAGCAGTCCCCACCTTTCCCGTGGAAGGAAGAAGAGAGGACCAGAGAAGAAAGAGAAGTTCTAAAAATATCGAGGAAAGGAGATTTTTTTCTCTTTATTGAGTCATTGATTTGACTTCAGAAAAGAAAATATAGGTCAACCAGTTCACACAGATAATCTACTCAGATAATAATCAGGCCATGGTTCAATGATCAGACTTACAGACCAAAGCTGTGGGTCAGTGGCAAAATTCAGTCTTGGCATGCATGAGATCTGGATTGTAGTCACTGCACTGCACACAGGCATGAAGAATATTTTCAATTTGAACTTAGGTAAGGCTGTATCATTGGGGACTTTCATGTATATGTATGTATACATGTATGTCTCTATTTATATACATTGTGTATATATGAGAGAAAGAGGAGAGGGAGGGAGAGCGAATAAGGCACTAGGAAAATTCCTGGGGGTAAATTCTAGTATTTATTTATTTATTTCTACCTACCGAAACATTGATATATCTTTATATGTTAATATAAAGATATATATTAATATATCTTTAAGGAGCTACTTTTTAAAAAAAATTATTAGTGAATCGCTGTAAGGTACAGTTACAAACTTATGAACTTACACGTTTGTATTTCAGTCATACAGTGATCATTTACATCCCTCCACTAGTGCCCATTCTCCTCCACCAATGTTCCCAGTATCCCGCCCACCACCCCCACCCCCACCCCCACTACCCCACCCTGCCTCTGTGGCAGGGCATTCCCTTTTGTTCTCTCTCCTGTTGGGTGTTGTAGTTTGCAATAGAGGTGCTTCTCCTCATGACAAATACAGCATGTGCTCACTCAAGAAAGTACCCGGCTTTTGGAACATTGTATGACCGAAACCCAATCATGAACAGCTTTGTAATCTCATGGTGATTCAATTAAAAAAAGAATTTAATTTAAAAAAATGAATAAAGTACCCAGAAAAGGGCGAGGTAAAATAATAAATTCCATTCAAAGTCTCTCACTTCACGCTATATAAGCCAAGAAGTCCTGTGATCTGACCCCGGTGCATGGTGGAACAGCCATACTTCTCATTACTGTCTGTCCACCTTCTGACTGTATTGTCTGACCCACCAGTGATGTTGTAAATATACCAATGGCCTTTGGTGGAGAAAATTTCCCCTACTTATTATTTAGCTATGAGCACCAATGAAACTTCTGTAGGTGAACCTAATTTGGGGCTGAGTTCCAGGAATCTGTTTTAATAAGACTCCTGGAGGTTCTTACGATTAGATTTTGAAAGGATTCATTTTATCATGAAACTTAAACATACTGGGCCAGAGTGATAGTGCAATGGGTAAATAGTTTGCCTTGCATGCAGCTGACCTGGGTTCAATCCCCAGCTTCCCATATGGTCCCACAAGTATGGCCAGGAGTAATTCCTGAGTGCAGAGCCAGGAGTAACTCCTAAGCACCACTCCCAGATGTGACCCCGAAATCAAAACAAAACAAAACAAAAACAAACAAAACCTTCTGCATACTTGCTAGCTCCTAAATACTTTAAAATTTCATATTTAAAATATGGCCCAGGTGATTCCTCAGCCCTATGTTATTATGTTAGCACTTTTTTAAAAAATTATTTATTTTATTGAATCACCACGTAGAAAGCTACAAAGTTCTCAGGCTTATATCTCAGTTATACAATGCTCAAACACCCATCCTTTCACCAGTGCCCATATTCCACCAACAAAAACCCCAGTATACCTCCCACCCCCCCACCCCCCACCCCCCACCCCCGGTTGCATAGCTGATAAATTTCACTTCATTTTCTCTTTACCTTGATTACATTCCATATTTCAACACAAAACTCACTGTTGTTGGTGGACTTCCCCCCCGAAAGAAAAAAACAGCCCTACTGACAAGGAAGCATTTGATAATTAGTTTTCCATTGCTGAGAATGATGAGATATGAAGTCTCATTGCGGCTATCATGGCCGCGCAGTTTAGGAGTTCTGTATTTTAGTATTTTAGTAATTAAGCCCAGGGAGATTTATGTTAGAAATTGCATCATTTCCCTTCCTGGGGCAGTATGGAACAATGGCTTAGTTCACAGTCTAGAGACATGGCCGCAAGCAGTTGCTGGGACCAAAAGTAGTCTACCTGGCCTCTGGATCGTGGTCAATCAGCAGCAGAGTGGCCGCACAAAAGTGTGGCCACTCAGGTTGAATCTCGGTGGAGCACACGCCTGTATCGCCCCCAGCCCAAGACTGCCCACTCGTCCCACTGTTTCAAGTTCATAAGTCTTTTTATTTTCTCCTTCCCACACCACCAAGTTCGTACCTGCTTAATAGTCCTCATAATATGGCCTATGTTAGCACTTTTTTAAAACTTGGTGGTAACCTCACTGAAAGATAGAGATTGCCATGTTTTCTGTACATTCCTCAGCATCTAGTGATGTCAATTTTTTTTGTTATCTTCAGTTGTAAATTAAAAGATACTTCTGAAACTTGTCCTAAATTTATTTTCACAAAGCTTAATTTAGGAATAGGATAGAATGGGCCTTTGTGTACTGTGTTAGAAAAATTATTTCCACCGCAAGGGTTATCTTTTAGAACTGCGGTTCCTGACATTGCAAAAGGGACCAAGAAAGATAGTGATTGGAGAGCGATTTTAATCTTGTTCTTGTCAAAATGACAACTTGAACAAATATAAACATAGAGAATGACAGCAAAAGAAAATACAGATTGAAAAATTACCTGCAGCTTTTATTGCATATAGGAAACTTCATTTTAAAATCAAGTCAAACCAAGATCTCTTTCACATAATTTATTGCTCAGTGGCCAATTCATGGACAACAACTTGCATTCTGTGTATTCTTAGGCGATTTCCAATCACTGCAAATCATCCTCAAGAGAAGACTGGCTACACCGTATTTGCATAGCACAGTGTGCTTTTGTTATGCTGCTAGTTATTTTTGATCCCACTTGTGTGGCATTCCAAGGGTGGTTAAAGAAATGTCCTCTAATATTCCCATAATGACCATAAGGTAGTTGTTCATAGTCAGGACATGCCAATCGTTGTAATCAGCGCCTCTAACCTCTCTGGCTTGCACAGCAAAAATTGTCTTGTCTGTATATGGAGAGTCTAATGCGTTGTCCTCTAAGGCAGGTCTCTTTCAAGTAGTTACTCAGAAATTCATGCTCCTTCTGTCCTGCAATTCTACCCCATGGGTTCTTAAACCCGTTTCCATTTAGCAGGTGGGTGGGAAGAAAGTGAGAGTAGATGATTGTACAGGAAGTTTTGGTAGGAAAGCCAAGAAGTGTTTTTTTTTAAAAAAAATTTAATTAACTTTTTAAATTAATGAATCACTGTGAGGTAGTTACAAACTTACGAACTTTTGTGTTTGCATTTCAGTCATACAGTGATGGCTTACCCATCCCTCCACCAGTGCCCAATCTCCTCCACCAATGTTCCCAGTATCCCTCCCATCACCCCCATCCCATTCCCCACTACCCCACCCCACCTCTGTGGCAGGGCATTCCCTTTTGTTCTCTCTCCTTTTGGGTATTGTGGTTTGCAATAGAGGTATTGAGTGGCCATCGTGTTTGGTCTGTAGTCTACATTCGGCTTGCATTTTTTAACCCGAATGGGTCCTCCCAGTATCCTTTACTTGGTGTTCCCTTCTCTATCTGAGCTGCCTTTTCCCCCAGCATGTGAGGCCGGCTTACAAGCTGTGGAACACACCTCCTGGTCCTTATCTCTACTATTCTTGTGTGTTAGTCTCCCATTCTGTTACTTTATATTCCACAGATGAGTGCAATTTTTCTGTCTGTCCCTCTCTTTCTGGCTCATTTCACTTAACATACCTTCCATGTTGATCCACTTATATGAAAATTTCATGACTTCATTTTTTCTAACAGCTGCATAGTATTCCATTGTGTAGATGTACCATAGTGTCTTTAACTAGTCATCTGTTCTTGGGCACTTGGGGTTTTTTCTAGATTTTGGCTATTGTAAACAGTGTTGCAATGAATATACAAGTGCAGATGTCATTTCTACTATACTTTTTTGTCTCTATGGTATATATTCCTAGGAGTGATATTGCTGGGTCAAATGGGAGCTCAATTTTTAATTTTTTGAGAATTGTCCATACTGTTTTCCAAAAGAGCTGAACAAGTTGGCACTCCCACCAGCAGTGAAGGAGTCCCTTTCTCCCCACATCCGCACCAACACCGGTTGCTTTTGTTCTTTTGGATGTGGGCCAGTCTCTGTGGTGTGAGACAATATCTCATTGTTGTTTTGATCTGTATCTCCCTGATAATTAGTGATGTAGAGCATTTTCTCATGTGCCATTTAGCCATTCAGATTTCTTCTTTGAGAAAGTTTCAGTTCATTTCATCGCCTCATTTTCTGATGGGATTGGATGTTTTCTTCTTGTAGAGTTCAACCAGTGCTTTGTATATCCTTGCTATCAACCCCTTATCAGATGGGTATTGTTGGATGAATATTCTTTCCCATTCTGTAGACTGTTTTTGTATTTTGGTCACTCTTTCTTTTTTTTTCTTTTTGTGTCACATCCGGCGACACACAGGGGTTATTCCTGGCTCTGCACTCAGAAATTACCCTGGTGGTGCTCAGGGGACCATATGGGATGCTGGGAATCGAACCCTGGTCGGCCGCGTGCAAGGCAAACACCCTACTCGCTATTTTATCACTCCAGCCCCTGTCACTGTTTCTTTTGAGGTGCAGAAGCTTCTTAGTTTTAGATAGTCCCGTTTTTTATCTTTGTTTCTACTGGCTTGGTCAGTGGTGTGTTATCTTTGAAGATACCTTTAGCTTCAATGTCATGGAGGGTTTTGCCAACCTTGTCTTCAATGTACCTGATGGATTCTGGTCTGATGTTGAGGTCTTTAATCCATTTTGATCTGACTTTTGTACATGGTGTAAGGTAGAGATCTGAGCCTATTTTTGCACGTAGCTGTCCAGTTTTGCCAGCACCATTTGTTAAGGAGGCTTTCCTTGCTCCACTTCACGTTTCTTGTTCCCTCTCCAAAGATTAGATGATCATATATTTGAGGGTGTGTGTCAGAATATTCAACCCTATTCCATTGGTCTGTGGCTCTGCCTTTGTTTCCGTACCATGCTGTTTTAATTATTACTGCTTTGTAGTTGATTTGGAGGATGGGGAAGGTGATGCCTCACTCACATCTTTTTTTTCCTTAAAATTTTATTGATTCACCATGAGATATAGTTACAAGCTTTCATGCCCGAAAGTTATAATCACACAATGATCAAACATCCACCCCTCCACTAGTGCACATTCCCCACCACCACTATTCCCAGTATACCCCACCTTTCCCACCCTCCCATTGCCTCCATCGCAGGCAATATTCCCCATACTCTCTCTATACTTTTGGCCTTCCATCTTATTTTTCTCAAGAATTGCTTTAGCTATTCATGGGTCTTATTGCTCCATATGAATTTCAGGAGTGCTTGCTTCATTTCTTTGAAGAATGTCATGGGTATCCATATAAGGATCGCATTAAATCTGTACAATGCTTTGGGGAGTATTGCTATTTCATCAATTTTAATTCTCCCAATCCATGAGCAGGGGATATCTTTCCATTTATTTATGTTCTCTTTTATTTCATGAAGTAGTATTTTGTAGTTTTCTTTGTGAAGCTTCTTTACTTCCTTAGTTAAGCTGAATCTGAGGTACTTGATTTTCTGAGGCATGGTTGTGAATGGGATTGCTTTTTTCATGTCACTTCATTCTCTTTCATTATTTGTATAGGAAAGCCATAGACTTTTGGGTATTGATTTTATAGCCTGAAACTTTACTATACAAGTCTATTGTTTCTAGGAGTTTCTTGGTAGAGGTTTTAGGGTTCTCTAAATATAGTATCATATCATCTGCAAACAGTGAGAGCTTGATTTCTTCTTTTCCTATCTGAATTCCCTTAATATCTTTTTCTTGCCTAACCGCTATTGCAAGTACTTCCAGTACTATATTGAACAGAGTGGTGAGAGTGGGCATCCTTGTCTCGTCCCTGATTTTAGAGGGAAGGCTCTTAGTTTTTTTCCTCACTGAGGATGTAGAAGTGTGCTTTTTTACTTCTGCCAATATCCCTTTGGCCAGAGTGCAAGCATACGGCCATATAACATTTGGGGAAATGTAGTATACCTGTGTAGCCAGGAGGAAATATTAACAAGTACTTACTTTTCTTGAAATTACCTCTTCTTATTTACCTCCATGGTTTCTGCCCTGATGACAGACAGGTGCTCAGATAAGCACTGATAGAAGGCATTCTTTCCCTCCCTCCCTCCCTCCCTCCCTCCCTCCCTCCCTCCCTCCCTCCCTCCCTCCCTCCCTCCCTCTTTCTCTTCTCTTTCTTTCTTTCTTTCTTTCTTTCTTTCTTTCTTTCTTTCTTTCTTTCTTTCTTTCTTTCTTTCTTTTATTTTATTTTATTTATTTTTTTTTAAATTTTTTATTGTGGAAAGTTACAAAGTTTTCAGGTTTAAATCTCAGTTATACAATGTTCGAATACCCATCTCTTTCTTTCTTTCTTTCTTTCTTTCTTTCTTTCTTTCTTTCTTTCTTTCTTTCTTTCTTTCTTTCTTTCTTTCTTTCTTTCTTTCTTTCTTTTATTTTATTTTATTTATTTTTTTTTAAATTTTTTATTGTGGAAAGTTACAAAGTTTTCAGGTTTAAATCTCAGTTATACAATGTTCGAATACCCATCTCTTCTTTCTTTCTTTCTTTCTTTCTTTCTTTCTTTCTTTCTTTCTTTCTTTCTTTCTTTCTTTCTTTCTTTCTTTCTTTCTTTCTTTCTTTCTTTCTTTCTTTCTTTCTCTCTCTCTTTCTCTCTCTCTTTCTTTGCGGGGGGAGTAGTTTGGGCCACATTTGAGTTTCTCTTGGCTCTGTGCCCAAGGGTCACTTCTGGTGGTGCTCATGCATCCAGGGATGGAAGTAGGGTTGGCCACATGCAAGGCAAATGTCATAATCTCTGTACTGTTTCTCCACCATGAGACTGAGAATTCTTTTTTAAAAAAAATTTTTATTCTTTTATAGAATCACCATGTGGAAAGTTACAAAGCTTTCAGGTTTAAGGAGACTGACAATTCTTTTGCCATTTTCAGGCTTCTAAAGTCATCTTGGGTTGGCATCAATTGCTCACTTTTTGGGGTTGTTTGGGGCCATACCTGGTAATGTTAAGGGAATACCCCTGGTTCTACACTGAGTAATCAGTCCTGGTAGCGCTCAGGGGACCATATAGGATGATGTGGATCAAACCTGGGTCAGCCCTCCCCACTGTACTCTCTCCAGCACAACTTCTCACTTAAATTTTTTTTATTATTTGTTTTTGCTTTTGGGGGGTCACACCTGGCGACACTCAGGGGTTTCTCCTGACTTTGACTCAGGAGTTACTCCTGGTGGTGCTCGGGGCACTATATGAGATGCTGCGGATCAAATCTGGGCTGGCTGCTTGTAAGGCAAGTGCCCTCCCAGCTGTACTATCGCTCCAGCGCCCCAGCTGCTCACTTTTTGACTACTTACATCATACCCTCTGCCATGCTGGTAGGATTAGGCTTCTCTGACTGGCTATGAAGGCAGTGGTGCTGATTTTCTGGCAAGTGGTATATGGTACAAAACTAGAGCAATGAGATTCTGTAGACGTGGTGCCAGAGTCCATAATGGCCTTTGAGATTCAAGGGAGTAGGGACTGGGGAACATTTGGAGACATGAGCTTGGGGTTGCTCTTGGGGAAAAGGACTTTTGTACAAGATGGAAAGGGCGTCAGGTTGCAGTGATATTTTGGGTCCTTCAAGGTCTGTACATCTCTTAGTGTGTTGATGAGTGATGGAGATTTTTAAGTCAGCTTTGGTCAGAATATTTACACCAGGGAAATCGGCCAATGCAATAGAATCCAGCCTGTTTTCTTGGCACAGCAACTGTAAGACATTTATTTCATGGCTGAGGGCATTGTAGATTTCCCTCCTTATTTATCCCCTCTCCACCTCCCACCGCTGACCTGAGACCACACTCACCATCTCACTTGATCTGAGGAGCGACAGTGGGATGGGGAGAGACTGAAAAAGGATTGGGTCAGAGAGGTTTTGACTTGGAATGTTTTCTTCTTGGCAAGCCCTGAGCTTGGGGAGCTCCCTTGCATCTGAACTGGGCTGTGGCCAGCTGGCTTAAAGCAGACCCCTGGAGAGTTGGCCAAGCTGTTCTGATCTTCCCTGTTTCCAGCGTTACATTCACGTCAAGCAGGCGTAATAAACACAAAAGTGAAATGATCCTCTTAGAGGCTGTTGCGGAGAATGTGCTGATATGTGGGCCTCCGAGGGGGCCCGGCAATGCTGCGGGTAGCTGCAGCCTTGCTGCCTGACGTCTGGCCTACAGAGCAGCACTGTGGGCTGCGCGTCTGAGATCTTGCTAGACACGCAGAACCATTGCTGCTCCTCGGACCTGTCAGAGCTTGCTGAATCAGAATCTGCCATGGAAGAAGGTCCCTAGGGCGTTCATCTACCCATTAAAGTTTATGAGGATGTGTTAATACCAGCACGGGGCCCTCTCTAGAGTTTGTAAGTCGGTAGGTCTGTGGTGAGGTGGGCCAGTGGGAACTACTGCTTGAAGCACCCTGCCAGCCAGCCTCGAGGATTTAGAGATCTCTTTGGGTTTGAGAAGCTTTGAGAAGAACCTGTTGGTCTCACCTTAGGATGAAAGGAGCAAGTGAAAGCTGTGGAAGTTGCACATAGAGATGTTAGTCCTAGATTGGACTCATTTTGCAAGTGCCTCTCTTCTGACCTTCATTTCCTTCCTCCGGACCCAGTATGATGATAATACACCCCCCCCTTACAGCATCTCATGGAGATCAAAGGTGTTTTATGACCTCCTAAATGCAATGCAAATGCATGCTACCTCTAATTGAGAACAAAAGCTCTCACACAAAACCCTCCTGCGTCAAAGGCTCAGGAAATGAGTTCCTGCTGCTCTTGCTGGTGGGTTGTCTCAGAGGATGCTCTGCTTTCCTCTATTTTATTTCTTGCCATTTGGGGAAATTACCATACAGCTGAGAAGACTTCTAGGGGGGGAAATTCGGTGGTATTTTCAAGGACTGTTGCTGAGTCTGATTTTTGTTTTGTTTCATGATGTATCTGAGCATTAGGTGGCAGTGATTCCGTCATTCCGGTCAGGGCTCTTCCTGGCACGGTAATGTTAGCACTCCAGAGCTATCTCCCGGCGTCTGTCAGTATATTTAGAACACAGTGGCGCAGCTCATCAGCGCCTTTGTCTCGCTGTGCCAGCCAGCCGCCCTTCACCACCTCGCATCTTGGCTTTGCCCTGCCCTCTTCTACCTTCAGACCCCCAGCATTCTGAGAAGCGTCTTTGGTGGAGTGTTGGAGGGCCAGGAAGCCTTATCTGAGCTCAGGACATTCATTCAGTACCCTGCAGTATGGGGAAGAGCACACAGGTCTACATGTGGATCTAGCTGGGTCTAGGTGCCATTGCTGTCTCACTGGTTCTCCATCTTGGCTGCAGTTAGGACTTCAACACACAGCCAGGTCGGAGGGGAGGGGTACTTATAGCTAATTCAGCTGAATTCCACTAGAGATACTGACTTTTAATCTGGGGTGGCCTGAGACCTGGATATTTAAAAATCCTTTCAATGATTCTACTAAATCGGAGACCCACCGTGTGATTGCGAGGAATTATGCAGGAGCTCTGGACCTCAGGTTTCCAGATGGATAAAGTGGATGTGATGTCATCGCTCTGATGGCAGTGCTGCAGGGATTGTAGGTAGCATGAGATACCTACATTTAAAGGGGGCAGGAAGTACCCACACTTTCAAAGCCCTCTTGCACAGTTTCAACACACCGCCTCTTGGATTGCCACCATCAGGCCCCAAGTTAGCCTTGTCCCCAGTTATACTGGTTTATCACTGCCCCCTTGAGGAAGGATCTTTTTAATTCACAGAAGGGTCTCTACACATCAGGCATCTTCTCCCTTGAATCTGCACCTACGGATCCAGCACTACTCAGACATCCAGCGAATATTAATTTTAGGTGAAGAACAATCAGACGTTGTGTTAGGGACATACTCTACCCCACTGACATTTGCTAGTGGACCTTGATTGCTGCCGGTGGCAATCACCATAGTTGACCCCCTGTTCACGTCCATGGATGATGGCTCAACCAGCTATTCCTCCAGCTCATAAGCAATTAGAATATGATGCAGTAGGGCCAGAGTTAATGTGTCTCCCATACTGTAGACTTAGCCCATACCCTGTCCCTCTCGTGAAGCCTATCTTGGTAGTCAGCGTGGGTGTATGCTCTTTCTTGTCCCTGCTCAGCAACTCCAGATGATCAGGCACTATATCTTTCTCTTTTTATTCCATCTCCCCAGGATCTGGAATTAGTAGTTCTCATCTGTGTGCTCAGCTCAAGCTGACTGAGGGAATGGAAGCAGGATCCCCGATGTCCTTACCCTGTGCGCCTTCAATTCAGAAGGCTGAATACCAAACAAACTTGAACTCTGAAGTCTTGTACCCATGACTAAACTCTAAACTCTCTGAATCTTAAGGTTGGGTTCCTATTTCTTTACAACTTACATGCCACCTGGGGCACTACTTTAGTCAACAATAAGTACTCTACAATCACTTCTTGTCTTGCTCACAAATGGAGACGTAAGAGGAAGAGATCCAAAGGAACGACATAGAACTATATGTGTATAATATATATGTAGTATATAAT